>NW_024097532.1:610000-1032690 GCF_016545835.1 Crotalus tigris | reverse complement strand
GAGATCAAAATCTAATCCCCACATGTTTCCAACTGAAATTCCACTCAAACTCTGCAGCCACCAAACGGATCCTGAAAAGAACAGAATTGGCCCTAATCAGAAATGAACTTCACACAAAAAGATTCCTCCTAGACCGAATTAACAAAGATCTCATCACACTCCACCTCAAACTCAGCAACAAGATCCACCCCGCACTTTGGGACAAATCCAAACAACTTGCCGTCTGGAGAGCCGAAACACAGACCACCTTCAAGACAGATACACACCCCAACAAACTCCGAAGACTACAAGAACGCCAGAAACAAACCCCTCCTCCCTCACAGCCACACATGAAGCAAACAGTGCATAACATCTCAGAGGATCTCACCAAGCCCGAAACCATGTCCTTTCCAAAGGATCCAACTTTGCAGTCGCTCCAAACACATCCTCACTGAAACCATTATATGTGGAAGTGGAAACCAGTCTGACCAAAATCAACCCGACGACGCTAACAGAATCAGACTCGAAATCACACAACATCCTCATGCACAGCAAGCACCAAAAGCACTTACCCAAAGAGAACAGCCCAGCACTAGTAACCTGAAAGAAAGAACACCAGCATAAAATCCTACCAGCAGACAAGGGCAACGCCACGGTGGTATGAACACATCTGACTACCAACAAATAACAAACTACTCAAGACTCCACCTACAAACCCCTAAATACAGATCCCACCACCTACCTGGAAAAAACCACCAGATCCAAAATAAAAGCCTCCCCCATTAGCGAAGAGATCCAGCAAAGAATCATTCACAGAGAGAAATCATCCAGATGCCCCAAACTCTATGGTCTCCCCAAGATACACAAAGAAGGAACCCCACTCAAACCTATAGTCAGCTCCATAGGCTGACCTCTACAAAACCTAGCCAAATTTCTCGCCAAACAACTACAGCCCTGTGCAGAATCCATCACCTCACATGTAAAAAACTCATTCCTGTTTATAGAGATCATAAAGAAACAAAACTTACAGCCCAGCGACCTACTCGTGAGCTTCGATGTCATATCCCTCTTCACCCAAGTGCCTATCAAAGAAGCCTTGACAGCTATCCAAAACAAATATAACCCCCCAAACACATCTTAGATCTGACCAACCACTTCCTATCCAACACATACTTCATCTATAATGGACAAAAATACAATCAAACAGAAGGAGCAACCATGGGATCACCTCTCTCACCTGTCATTGCAAACCTCTACATGGAACACTTTGAAACCCAAGCTCTAGAAAAATCGGATCACAAACCCAAACTCTGGCTCAGATAGGTAGATAACACCTTCATAATCTGGCCACATGGGAAAGAAAAACTGGACAACTTCCTCACACACATCAACGGCCTACACCCCAAAATACAGTTCACCATGGAAACAGAAGCTAACAACCAACTTCCCTTCCTGGATGTCTTAGTCTACAAGAAATCCAATGGCTCCCTAGGACACACCATCTACCAGAAGAAAACACACAAACCCCTATCTGCACGCTCTCTCACACCGCCACCCAGCACAGATCAACTCCGTAGATACTCATCTCCAGAACTAAACGCTTAGCTGACGAACAACACCTAAAAACCGAACTACACACTCTCACCAATGTACTAACATCCAATGGATTCCAAAGAAATAAGATTACAAACCTAATCCAAAAAGAAACCCCCACTAAAATCCAAGACAATGAACAAGAAAACGGCAAAGCCTTCCTCCCATACATAAAAGGCACCACAGACAGAATCACTAAGATCCTCCATAAACACAACATCAAAACAGCATTCTGCACAAACAGAAAAATATCCACCATCCTTAGAAACCCCAAAGATAAAATTGAGTTAGAAAATCAAGGAGTATATGAAATCCCATTCACTGCTTGTCCCAACACATACATCGGACAAACCAACAGAAGAATAAGTGCACGCATTGAAGAACATAAGAACTCAGTCAAAAAAGAGGAACCAACATCTTCCCTGGTTCAACACCTTAAAGCCACAGGACATGAAATTGACTTTAAAAATACCAGAACTATTGCCAAAAGTGAACATTTTAATAACAGAATAATCAGAAAAGCCATCGAGATAGAAAAATGCCCACACAGCATGAACAAGCGAGATGATACCTCCCGCCTACCAGCCATTTGGAAACCCGCCCTTATTGACAAACGACTCCCTAACACAAAAAATGATACCAGACCCACACTCACAAAAACCACACAGGATGTCACCACCACACATCCCCGCAAAAAGCAAACCCAAAGCCACAGTGATGATGAGGCATGACCACAAACCAGAAGCCAGACCATAGCTGCATCATTAGCCACTTTAAACCCCTCCAATCCACGCATGAAGCAAACTGACACCCTCCATGAAGATGAGGCACGACCACGAACGCGAAGCCAAAAAATAGCAAGGCAGCCCAAAATCTTAAACCCCCCTGCAACTCAGACTAACCTGAGCACAACCAAACAGAACCCTCCTCCAGCCAATCAGAGCACAGCCAACCCCCCCAGCCAATCAGAGCACAGCCAACCCCCTAGCCAATCAGAGCACAGCCACGCCCCTAACCAATAAGAACACACCTCCACCGAATCAGAACACAGCCAAGCTCCCACCCAATCAGTTCATACCCCCACTGGCAGTTAAAAGGAAGAAACAGCTAAGACCACACATTGCTCCTCGAAGCACGAAGCTGAAAACACCAGCCTGAAGATGACGAATGGGACTTCGTCGAAACATCGCCAAGACATTTCCAATTTTACGCGGGAGAAAACCCGAACAACCAAAGACCTATATATATATATATAATTTAATATATAATTATATTAAAAATATGAATCCTGGGTAAAGCCATAAGCTAAAAACACAAATAAACAAAAATAAATAAGTTCCCACTGGGGAAGAACAGACATGGCTTGGGATGGAGACGAAGGGGGAGGGTGAGCAAAAGCACCCGGCACAATTTGATAGTTGGATGCGCACGAGGAAAGGGATTGGGGGGAAGAAAGGTAGAAAAAGAACAGCAACCTTGGAAACTATTTGTGTAGCAGCAAATGCATCCTTTAAAAATAAAACTACCAGAGACGATGCGTGGACCAGTCACCAGGTCGAAAAGTCGAATGCAGAGTCAACCGGTGATATAAAAGAACTCCCAGCAACCTTGCTTTTATGCTCTGACAATGTCGGCAATGTTGGCCAATGAAAGCTCAGAACTTGTATTAAACAGTTTGTGGTTTAATGTTATCCTGGTGTTCGAACTTATTTGTTTTTATCATACATATATATATATACACATATATGTTTTCTGAGGTTTTCGCGGGTATTTGTATATAGGTCTTTGGTTGTTCGGGTTTTCTCCCGCGTAAAATTGGAAGTGTCTTGGCAACGTTTCGACGAAGTCACATTCGTCATCTTCAGGCTGGAGTTATTCGCTTCTTGCTTGAGCAGCAATGGCTGTGGTTTAGCTGTTTCTTCCTTTTAACGCCAGTGAGGGAGAACTGATTGGATGGGCGTTTGGCTGTGTCTGATTGGTGTGGAGGTGTGTTCTGAAGGTTAGGGTTGGCGTGTGATGGGTGGGGGAGTGTTCTGTTTGGTTGTGCTAAGGTTAGTCTGAGTGCAGAGGGTTTAAGATTTGGGGTTAGGGAGTCGTTTGTCTTAAGGGCAGGTTTCCAAAATGGTAGTACGGCGGGAGGTCATCTCGATTGTCAGCTGTGTGGGCGTTTTTCTACCGATGGTTCTCTGATTATTCTGTATTAAAAGTTCACTTTTGGCAATGGTTCTGGTATTTTTAAAGTCAATTTCGTGTCCTGTGGCTTTAAGGTGTTGGACCAGGGAAGATGTTGGTTCCTCTTTTTTGACTGAGTTCTTATGTTCTTCAATGCGTGCACTTATTCTTCTGTTGGTTTGTCTGATGTATATGGTGGGACAAGTGGTGCATGGGATTTCGTATACTCCTTGATTTTCTAATTCAATTTTATCTTTGGGGTTTCTAAGGATGGTGGATATTTTTCTGTTTGTGCAGAAGGCTGTTTTGATGTTGTGTTTATGGAGGATCTTACTGATTCTGTCTGTGGTGCCTTTTATGTATGGGAGGAGGGGGGGGTGGGGGGGGGGGGGGGGGTTTTGGGGGGGGGTGGGGGGGGGGGGGGGGTGTGTTGGGGGGGGGGGGGGGGAGGGGGGGGGTGGAGGGCTTGCAGTTTTCTTGTTCTTGTTGGATTTGGTGGGGGTTCTTTTTGGCTTAGGTTTGTAATCTTATTTCTATGGAATCCATTGGATGTTAGTACAATTGGTGAGAGTGTGTAGTTCGGTTTTTAGGTGTTGTTCGTCAGCTAAGCGTTTTGTTCTGGAGATGAGTGTCTTGGCTACAGAGTTGATCTGTGCTGGGTGGTGGTGTGAGAGAGCGTGCAGATAGCGGTTTGTGTGTGTTTTCTTCTGGTAGATGGTGTGTCCTAGGGAGCCATTGGATTTCTTGTAGACTAAGACATCCAGGAAGGGAAGTTGGTTGTTAGCTTCTGTTTCCATGGTGAACTGTATTTTGGGGTGTAGGCTGTTGAGGTGTGTGAGGAAGTTGTCCAGTTTTTCTTTCCCATGTGGCCAGATTATGAAGGTGTCGTCTACATATCTGAGCCAGAGTTTGGGTTTGTGATCCGATTTTTCTAGAGCTTGGGTTTCAAAGTGTTCCATGTAGAGGTTGGCAATGACAGGTGAGAGGGGTGATCCCATGGGTGCTCCTTCTGTTTGTTTGTATTTTTGTCCATTATAGATGAAGTATGTGTTGGATAGGCAGTGGTTGGTCAGATCTAAGATGTGTTTGGGGGGGTTATATTTGTTTTGGATAGCTGTCAAGGCTTCTTTGATAGGCACTTGGGTGAAGAGGGATATGACATCGAAGCTCACTAGTAGGTCGCTGGGCTGTAAGTTTTGTTTCTTTATGATCTCTATAAACTGGAATGAGTTTTTACGTGTGAGGTGATGGATTCTGCATAGGGCTGTAGTTGTTTGGCGAGAAATTTGGCTAGGTTTTGTAGAGGTGAGCCTATGGAGCTGACTATAGGTCTGAGTGGGGTTCCTTCTTTGTGTATCTTGGGGAGACCATAGAGTTTGGGGCATCTGGATGATTTCTCTCTGGGAATGATTCTTTGCTGGATCTCTTCGCTAATGGGGGAGGCTTTTATTTTGGATCTGGTGGTTTTTTCCAGGTAGGTGGTGGGATCTGTATTTAGGGGTTTGTATGTGGAGTCTTGGAGTAGGTTGGTTAATTTGGTTTGGTAGTCAGATGTGTTCATAACCACCGTGGCGTTGCCCTTGTCTGCTGGTAGGATTATTATGCTGGTGTCTTCTTTCAGGTTACGTAGTGCTGTCTGTTCCTCTTTTGGTAAGTTGCTTTTGGGTGGCTTGCTGGTGCAGAGGATGTTGGTGATTTTGAGTCTGATTTTGTTAGCGTCATCGGGGTTGATTTTGGTCAGGCTGGTTTCAACTCCACATATAATGGTTTCAGTGGGGATGTGTTTGGGAGCGACTGCAAAGTTGAATCCTTTGGAAAGGACATTGGTTTCGGCTTTGGTGAGGATCCTATCTGAGATGTTATGCACTGTTTGTTTCATGTGTGGCTGTGAGGGAGGAGGGGTTTGTTTCTGGCGTTCTTGTAGTCTTCGGAGTTTGTTGGTGTGTGTATCTGTCTTGAGGGTGGTCTGTGTTTCGGCTCTCCAGACGGCGAGTTGTTTGGATTTGTCCCAAAGTGCGGGGTGGATCTTGTTGCTGAGTTTGAGGTGGAGTGTGAGGAGATCTTTGTTAATTCGGTCTAGGAGGAATCTTTTTGTGTGAAGTTCATTTCTGATTAGGGCCAATTCTGTTCTTTTCAGGATCCGTTTGGTGGCTGCAGAGTTGGAGTGGAATTTCAGTTGGAAACATGTGGGGATTAGATTTTGATCTCGGCAGTTACGTAGATCAAAATCTAATCCCCACATGTTTCCAACTGAAATTCCACTCCAACTCTGCAGCCACCAAACGGATCCTGAAAAGAACAGAATTGGCCCTAATCAGAAATGAACTTCACACAAAAAGATTCCTCCTAGACCGAATTAACAAAGATCTCCTCACACTCCACCTCAAACTCAGCAACAAGATCCACCCCGCACTTTGGGACAAATCCAAACAACTCGCCGTCTGGAGAGCCGAAACACAGACCACCCTCAAGACAGATACACACACCAACAAACTCCGAAGACTACAAGAACGCCAGAAACAAACCCCTCCTCCCTCACAGCCACACATGAAACAAACAGTGCATAACATCTCAGATAGGATCCTCACCAAAGCCGAAACCAATGTCCTTTCCAAAGGATTCAACTTTGCAGTCGCTCCCAAACACATCCCCACTGAAACCATTATATGTGGAGTTGAAACCAGCCTGACCAAAATCAACCCCGATGACGCTAACAAATCAGACTCAAAATCACCAACATCCTCTGCACCAGCAAGCCACCCAAAAGCAACTTACCCAAAGAGGAACAGACAGCACTACGTAACCTGAAAGAAGACACCAGCATAATAATCCTACCAGCAGACAAGGGCAACGCCACGGTGGTTATGAACACATCTGACTACCAAACCAAATTAACCAACCTACTCCAAGACTCCACATACAAACCCCTAAATACAGATCCCACCACCTACCTGGAAAAAACCACCAGAACCAAGATAAAAGCCTCCCCCATTAGCGAAGAGATCCAGCAAAGAATCATTCCCAGAGAGAAATCATCCAGATGCCCCAAACTCTATGGTCTCCCCAAGATACACAAAGAAGGAACCCCACTCAGACCTATAGTCAGCTCCATAGGCTCACCTCTACAAAACCTAGCCAAATTTCTCGCCAAACAACTACAGCCCTATGCAGAATCCATCACCTCACACGTAAAAAACTCATTCCAGTTTATAGAGATCATAAAGAAACAAAGCTTACAGCCCAGCGACCTACTAGTGAGCTTCGATGTCATATCCCTCTTCACCCAAGTGCCTATCAAAGAAGCCTTGACAGCTATTCAAAACAAATATAACCCCCCCAAACACATCTTAGATCTGACCAACCACTGCCTATCCAACACATACTTCATCTATAACGGACAAAAATACAAACAAACAGAAGGAGCACCCATGGGATCACCCCTCTCACCTGTCATTGCCAACCTCTACATGGAACACTTTGAAACCCAAGCTCTAGAAAAATCGGATCACAAACCCAAACTCTGGCTCAGATACGTAGACGACACCTTCATAATCTGGCCACATGGGAAAGAAAAACTGGACAACTTCCTCACACACCTCAACAGCCTACACCCCAAAATACAGTTCACCATGGAAACAGAAGCTAACAACCAACTTCCCTTCCTGGATGTCTTAGTCTACAAGAAATCCAATGGCTCCCTAGGACACACCATCTACCAGAAGAAAACACACACAAACCGCTATCTGCACGCTCTCTCACACCACCACCCAGCACAGATCAACTCTGTAGCCAAGACACTCATCTCCAGAACAAAACGCTTAGCTGACGAACAACACCTAAAACCCGAACTACACACTCTCACCAATGTACTAACATCCAATGGATTCCATAGAAATAAGATTACAAACCTAATCCAAAAAGAAACCCCCACTAAAATCCAAGACAAAGAACAAGAAAACGGCAAAGCCCTCCTCCCATACATAAAAGGCACCACAGACAGAATCAGTAAGATCCTCCATAAACACAACATCAAAACAGCATTCTGCACAAACAGAAAAATATCCACCATCCTTAGAAACCCCAAAGATAAAATTGAATTAGAAAATCAAGGAGTATACGAAATCCCATGCACCACTTGTCCCACCACATACATCGGACAAACCAACAGAAGAATAAGTGCACGCATTGAAGAACATAAGAACTCAGTCAAAAAAGAGGAACCAACATCTTCCCTGGTCCAACACCTTAAAGCCACAGGACATGAAATTGACTTTAAAAATACCAGAACCATTGCCAAAAGTGAACATTTTAATAACAGAATAATCAGAGAAGCCATCGAGATAGAAAAACGCCCACACAGCATGAACAAGCGAGATGATACCTCCCGCCTACCAGCCATTTGGAAACCTGCCCTTATTGACAAACGACTCCCTAACCCCAAAATCTTAAACCCCTCTGCAACTCAGACTAACCTGAGCACAACCAAACAGAACACTCCCCCAGCCAATCAGAGCACAGCCAAGCCCCTAACCATTCAGAACACACCTCCACCCAATCAGAACACAGCCAAGCTCCCACCCAATCAGTTCATACCCTCACTGGCAGTTAAAAGGAAGAAACAGCTAAAACCACACATTGCTGCTCAAAGCAGAAGCTAAAAACACCAGCCTGAAGATGACGAATGTGACTTCGTCGAAACGTTGCCAAGACACTTCCAATTTTACGCGGGAGAAAACCCGAACAACCAAAGACCTATATACAAATACCCGCGAAAACCTCAGAAAACATAATATATATATATATATATATATATATATATATATATATTTATTTGTATGTAGGTCTTTGGTTGTTCGGGTTTTCTCCCATGTAAAATTGGAAGTGTCTTGGCGACGTTTCGACGAAGTCCCATTCGTCATCTTCAGGCTGGTGCTTTCAGCTTCATGCCTCGAACTGCAGCTCGAGGCACGAAGCTGAAAGCACCAGCCTGAAGATGACGAATGGGACTTCGTCGAAACGTCGCCAAGACACTTCCAATTTTACGTGGGAGAAAACCCGAACAACCAAAGACCTACATATATATATATATATATATATATATATATATGTCATTATACAAATTGGAAGGCAAGACTGATCAACAAGATATTAATCAATACTAAAGGCAAATTAATATTCACAGGTTAATACTGATATTTTAAGAAATGCCTTTGTCACTCCAAGAAATATTAGAAAATTGATGAAAATCGACAGGCCAGAGAGCTTCCCATCTGAATGATATACATTATGTAATACTAAAACTTTCACCTATAGCTAAAACTGGTTCAACCAATGATGTTATTTTAAGTTTATCAGACACTCCAAATACCATATTTGAAACGATGGATGGCTGATTATTTTTTCCTACTACTGTTGTAAAAAATTTGAAGGGTCATTGATTCATATGATTTGATCTAACTACCAGAGATATCTTTTTGAAATATTAATGTATATAAATGAATTTATGGGATATGTTTTTAGTGTTAAAGATATTAATGTTATGTTAAATTATGTCCTGATTTTATGTAGTTTGATTACTTTTGAGGATTTATAGTTGGTTCAGCCCTGGGGTGCTACTCAAAATGTTATTTTGAGAAATTGTAAAAGTAGTAATATTCTGAGATTAAGTATTAGATTCTAGAGATGTGTGACATATCTATTTTTGAAAGGGCTACTTTATAGTATCTACTAAAAATATCCTTGTTTGCTTGATGGTGTAGATTTTGTGATATTTCATAATGTTATAGAATCACTTATTTATCATTTTATTTTTTTTCCTGATTTAGAAATTTAGATTTAACATTTGATTAATATGTGACAATTGTTTCTTTATTTTATCTTTTGTAGTTTTGATGTATTTTCTGTTCTTCCTACTTTGTATTTTTTTTAAATTACTTTTTGCAAAATGTAAAATGTAGGGTAAATTATTATTACTTTTTTTATTTACGGCTAAGTTAACATTTAACGATAAGTGCCTAAAAGTATTCTTTTTTATAGTTTAGGAACTGGAGATTATCTATCTACTCACTTTGAAGGGTTACCTTGCAACTAAAGTGAACCTTTCTTTTTAATCTCTACACAGTCATTTGAAATCTTTGGATTAAGCCCAGGAAAGCAAGTCCTAGCAAAGTCTCGGCAAAGGCAGAACAAAGTTTAAAGAATTGAATGAGCCAGTAGAAGGAAAGTCAATGGTCAAAAATGAACTGGTGTAGCAGCAATAGTGACAGTTCTCATAAAACTTCAGATACAGAAAGAACTTTAGTAAAAAAACGAAACTTTTTTTTTAATGATTCTATATCGCAGCCTTCAACTGCTTTTCTCCCATATCTATAAAGGCTAGAAAAAAAATCCAGTTTAAGAATTTATTTTCAATCCTCTTGTCTACTTGACCACAGCAATGCCCAAGTTTTTAACTGGACTGAGGATAATACACCCATGATTAGTAGACTCATCTGCATCTTTAATATATGTGTCAAAAAAACAAACCTCAATTGTTTCTCTCTCTCATGTGTGTGTATCTTGGTGCTCCCACATGGACCTTCAAATTAGTTTTTGCAGTTTTCTTAGCAAGGTTTTTCAGAAATGCTTTGACATTCCCTGCTTCCTGAGGGAGGGAGGGAGGGAGGAAGGGAGAGAGAGAGAGAGAGAGAGAGAGAGAGAGGGAGAGAGAGAACACCAAGGTCACCCAGCTTGCTTTTTGCCTAAAGTAAGATAGGACTCATGGTCTCTCAATTTCTAGTCAGAAGCCTTGACCAATGCAGCAAACTGGCTTTCTCTTCTGTGGGTATCTTTAAAAAAAAATTTTTTTTTTTTGATGGTATTTCTTTGAAGGAGGAAAAATAAGAATTTTATTATTTCTCATCCTTCATGTTAAAAGAGAAAATTTATAGAATATTTGTCAATCCACCCAGTTTAAAAGAAAAACAGGGGCATTGCCAGTATTTTAACATTTCACTATTGCGCCTGTTAAAAAAAAAGAAAAAAATTCAACCTTTTGTGCCTGGCAAACAGCCCAGCCCAAGATGGCTATTGAAGGTAGAAAGGGAGGGGAAGCGAAAGATCTATCAAAGCAAACACCAGTCAGTTGGAAGACAACCATTTTTATAAGAGGGAATGAAACTCAGGCAGCAGATTGGAATGCCCTGTTTGACTCAACAATAGGGAAATTAACTACTTTTGATGCAGAGCATGGGTAGGTACAAGCTGAAGACTACCTGATTCCAAAATGATAGTTCATATTGAGGCAACTGGGGTGGTACAGATCAGCCCAAAGTCTCTGTGAGATATTCAGGTAAGGTTGCAATGCTATTTATATTTAGCTACTAGTAAGCTCTACTGAGAAACACACTTTGATCCAATGGTTAAGGCACCAGGCTAGAAATTAGAAGGACATGGGTTCTAGGCCTGTCTTAGGCATGAAGCCACCTAGTCCTAGATGACCTTTGAGCTCTCTCTCTTGCTTGCTCTGTGTGTGTGTGTGTGTGTGTGTGTGTGTGTGTGTGTGTGTGTGTGCCTTTCTCTCTCTGTCTCTCTCTCTCTCACACACACACAGTCCTGGGAAAGAGGCAATGGCAAACCACTTCTGAAAATCTTGCCAAGAGAACTTCAGAGACTGGTCCAGGTAGTTGCCAGGAGTCCACCTTGACTCAAGTACACACGTGTATTGAATTTATTGAGAATTACATCAGAATAAACACTCAGGTACCATTTCAGGAACTCATGAGAACATGCCAAGTACAAACTGTAATAAAACATAAAAGCAGAGAAGCCAGACACCACTTGCATAATCGTTTTATGACAGCATCCAAGTCTTATCACTGGAATCAATGAAATGGGAAACCTCCCCCATCACTGTTACATGTTGGAAACATCTTCCTTTATAAAGTGACTAATCATACACCAAAAGCAGTGACTATGGAGAAAATGTTATTTTGCTTATGTAACAAAAGTTATGTAAGAGCTGTAAAAGAGGTTCATTTGGTCATTTGTGAGAGCAAGAAAAGTACTGAGGCATAGGAGATAGCTTTCTATAGTTTTTGCAGTGTAGTGAAATTTTCCATTTCAGAGGCTTGAAATTAAACGTAAGGACATTATGTTCTTCAAAACTGCTGGTTTAGATATAGCAGAGAGAAGCAGTAGTTTGCAACAGCAAATCTTTGTTCACATTTTTTTTTTCATTTACTAATTGAAATGGAGTGTCTTACATGTGTGAAGTATGTTCATCACAGCTGAAACACCAATGGTTTATTTAATCACCTCAGTATCATATCACCTCAGAAACAAGTTTTTTTAAAAAGAAATTGTGGCAGATTTAAACATTTCATTAAATTTTCAGTAATCAGGTAAATGTTATCACTTTGCATTGGCACGTAATTAAATGAATATATTATGATGATAATTTTTTCTAGAAAATATCTCACTATCAGTGTTATTTTATGATAAAGCAAGCTCATTTTTTATTGCAGGCTATTAATATAGATTTTGACCCAATTTAAATGTAGCCAATTAACCAGCATATGATACCCAGTTCTGGACTGTCCCTGGATTTTGGTAAGTAGCAAGCATGGATTGTTAGTTATTATTTAGTATTTTGAAATACTTTTGCATTGTTCTTCATCCAAGATTAGTAGCAATTGCAAAATACCATAACAAAATAATGAAATCCATTCCTATTTAATTTTGGGAGTGATTAAAATGATGAGTTGATTAAGATAGGTTTCACATATCGTACTATGCCAGGATGTGATCTGATTGTTTTTATTCATCTTCTGCAGTTTATAGTTTGTGTTGAATCAAGCTACCATCTTTTTTCATTATGGTTTGGAGAAGATGGATTGATTATATTCAGAAGAAGTATGAAACTGAAAAGTATTATCTTGCTTTTGAATAGATTTTAGATAATTATTAATAGTATTAATGGTATTATTTTTGTCTTAATTTGTTAATATTTGTTTTGAGAAGGAGTTAAAGTGTATTATGGTTTTGATTGATAGTTTAGTTGGTTTATGTAAGCTAGAGTATGTTTGTTTATTTGTTACCCTGTAATCAGCTCTGGGAAGTGGAGGAGGGGGGAGGTGATGGGTGGGTTTATATTGTAATTTGTAAAACTTTTAATTAAAAAAAAAATCTACCATCTTTTTTCCAGCAACCCATGGCTTCATGTGAATTGTAAACATCGCATATAAAAAGTTTGTCTTGACACATACAAGATAATACAAATGTTGTGAAGTATATTTCTCATGGGGATATACACAAGAGTATACTCCCCATCTTGAGTATAAATTACCAGAAGGCAAGACCAGAAACAATGGATGAAAACTAATCAAGGAGAGACACAACCTAGAACCAAGGTGAAATTTCCTAACAGTGAGAATAATTAACCAGTGAAACAGCTTGCCTTCGGAAGTTGTGGGTGCTCCATCACTGGCCTTTTAAGAAGAGACTGGACAACCACTTTTCTGGAATGGTATAGGGTCTCCTGCTTGAGCAGGGGGTTGGACTAGAAAAGCTCTAAGGTCCCTTCCAACTCTGTTATTCTGTTCTGTTTTGTTTCAGACCTAAAACTAACATACCGTATATTCTGGCATATAAGATGACTTTTGAGAGCGTTGAAACAGGCGCCGAACTCAGGGTCATCTTATATGCTGAGTCGTCTTATACGACAGAAATAAGGTAGTTTCTGGCGTATAAGACGACTTTCTAGGCATGCGATTCAGCGTCGATTGTCTTATACGCCGGAAATACCGGTAGTTTTCGGCATATAAGATGACTTTCTAGGCATGCGACTCGGCGTTGATCATCTTGCAACTCAGCGTCGATTGTCTTACGACTTGGCGTCGAACACAGGAGTCGTCTTATATGCCGGGTCGCCCTATACACCAGAATATACGGTACTGTATTCTAAAGTTCTGCTAAAGAATTCCAGGTGGGTTGCAATTCAGCAGAAAGAAAACTCCAAATATTTTTGTTTGTTTTTCAGAGTTTTGGCCACAATGAACTCTGCATGCATTCCAGACCAGTTTTATGGAGCACAAAGGACAAGGCTCATGCCTCTTCCTATAACAGATCCTTCCAGTACCTTGTCTTCCCTGCTTCTCTAATCTCCTCAGCTGCTATAATGTCCTTGACATTTTCCCACTCATCTTTCTCATTCCCCATCTCTCAATTTTTGCACAGCACATTTGCATTTCAGAAACACTCTTGAACAAAAACATTCAGTTTCTTCCTATATATGGACCAAACATATGTTTCATATACATGAACATGAATCATCCCAAGAAATCAGTTCCATGCACAGAATAGTTTATAAATGGGTTTGTTCCTTCCTAATCCCTCAGCCTCTCTCATTATTGGTCATGCTAGTGTAGAAGATGACCAGGCTGAGCTCAAGGGAGGGATCAAATGCATCATAAGTCCCTTCGCTCCCGCAAGAGATCTAAGTCCAGCCCATCTTAAATTCATTTCCATTCAACTCCTGCACATTTCCCTTAACAGTCACTTGGAAAGAACTTAAGCCTGCAATGAATATTTATTTACTCATTTGAGCTGCCTGAATATCTTGATTTTCTGGGCAGCTGACAACTGACTGAGGTTGCTGGGAACTGATATTCAGCAGCATCTGAAACATCAAAAGTATTTAAAGGGAGAATGGGACAACTTGCCCCAGCCAACTCACCATGGGAAAACTCACTGCGGAACAATTTAACAATTCTATTTAATTATTTAAAATAAATAAAAAAATATTTTAATTTTTAATTGATCATATTTCATTCTGTCCCTCCTTTTGCATCCTTTCTTTAATGTTTCTATTCCTCCATTTCTTTATTAGTGTAACTTTTGTCCAGGATCAAGTTATCCTATGGCGAGTTAGCCATAGCAAGTTGTCCCAAGCAAATTGGCCATGGTGAGTTGGCCCCAGTGAATTGTCATAGAGTGTCAAACTCGATTGTGTCACATGATGTATCTCAATGTTTTTTGCCTTTGTGGAGCCAGGGTGGGTGTGGCCTACATGAGACACATCTGGCCTGCGGGCCACCAGTTTGACACTCCTGACTTAAAGGGTAGCAAAGTATGAGAACTACATAACTAAACAAACCAAGATGGTGGAATGTGCTAGATTCAATCCCCTCTTATTGGCTAGTTCATTCCATTAAAGCAAAAATATAGCCAGCTATGGCTAGGTCAAAGTCTATCTGAATAAAAATTTGTTAGCCAAATCTAGCTAGGTTCTGCCTCAGCACACTGGACTTCAATTAGCACCCAAGACAGGAAGACCATTTAATTTACAATTTATTTGAAATGCTTCAGTTAAAAAGGATTCTTTATGTGTGAGAGAGAACCTGGAACAAAGAATTACATTTACTTTTATAGTTTGCACAACAAAGAAACTTCAAAGTAAAAGTTGATTGGATTAGGAAAAATCATATGTCCAGTTACATCATGAACAATTAGACACCCAATAATATCTAAGCATAAGGATTGAAAAGAGCATTGTAATCTGAATAAAAATAAAAGAAACATTTATAAAGGAAAAACATCAAAATGTGCATTGATAAAGATACATTAACAGCACTTTCCCACTCTTGGGTTCGAATACTTGCTTTGTTCATTGAGGCTTGGGAACAACTGAAAACAAAAGTGTTTATTTTCAATGTATCAAACAGTCTGCCAGTCCTAGTTTCTAAAGTATAAACTATCTACATTTTTGCTTGATTAGACATGGCCAATTAACAATACATTTAAAAGAGAGAAAGAGAACTAAGGCAAATTAAAATACAAGAAAAATCCATGTTAATTAGCCAGTGCAAGAGTACTACAAAACCCATATTGCAAGTATTACAAAGTCCACACTGCATGGCCCTCACATTCCAGGCTAATTTTCCTATAATTATGCCAGAGGGATCTTGCAGAATCAAGGTGGAATATATCTGATTAGGTTATTTAAGTTATACTGATTGGTCGGGTTGAATTTGCCTTCTGGGAACTTATTCCTAGATTACTAGAAAATCCCTGTTGGGTGAGCTTATTTGGTCTTCAAGAAGTTGCCATATAATAAACGCCAAACTTTGCTGTGGACTCCCAGAGAATCACCCTGAAAGAATCACATATTTTAAGTTCTTGATAAGTTTAGATAGCAAGAGTTAAGTATGTTTTCATTAGTAAAGTCTATATTTAGTTATATTGCAACCTGTAAACAATTTCAAGCTGGTCTCAGTTGAATTTGTTCCTTTATTCAGATTCTTGCTTCTGTTCTAGACTGCTGGATGAACTTCCCTATGTAATTGAATATGAGGAAGAGGGGGAACCTTTGAAAAGGGGGTGTATCTTACTCTGGAAGTACAATTACAATGAGATTTAACCATTGTAAACCTTACCGAGCCGGAAATATAGAATCTCCTCCCAAGAGCCTCACATGAATACTAAAGATAGCTATTTAAATCCTAGTACAACTCATCTACACATACAGTTGAACTTAACCAAAAGGCCAAGAAGAGTTGGCTTATCCTATTCCAATATATAAGGTAGTTCTTGGTTAATGATGGCTACTGGGACCAGAATTTCCATTGCTAAGAGATGCAGTCATAAAGCATTATATCACATGAAATATAAATCACTTAGCAACAGCAGTTCCAGAGTTCTGGTTGGCATTGTTAAACATGACATCAAGAGTCACCATTGTTGAACTCCTGCCCACTGCCACATTGACTTTGCTTGAAGGAAGCTGGCAGTGAAGGTCACAGATGAGGATCCTTTGAGTGCAAAATGCTGAAACTTCATAATCGCTAGCCTGTCCTTTACTATATGACCATAGTAAGTTAGAACAGTTGCTGAACAAGTAAGTGTTAAGCAAAGCGTGCCTGTAGTTACATGTTTATGAGAAACCATAATCGGTACTCAGCAACAGAATTATTCTTGGAGGCTCAAGCTAGCTCTCCTACTCCTGTTGTATTAATGCTTTCCTTTCTATCCCTAATGAAGTAACATTGAGTAATTCAGAAACTATGGGGAAACTGTGTCTTACCTTTTCCTTCTATAAGATATAACACATCTTTTTGGACAGAATTATTTGCCTGACATGAATAATGTCACTCTCGTTGCTATATGGAAGGAGGATATCACTGCCAAAGGATTTGCTGCTTCATGAGCTACAGGCAAAGTACATTATTTTAAGGGCTTAAATACTTTAAGCCATTACAGACCTCATTTCCAAATCATAGTTACTTCACTGAAATACAGGGAGGCACACATGATTTAAAAACAAGGTTGAACCTGAAAAATTAACTGTTGCTACTCTGAAAAATATCCAGATGCAAACATTTTCTTCTCAACAGAGACCCAGATTTTTAGGGTATAATTGTAACAACTGTTGTAAGGAAACTGGCTAACAACAGGTGATGTACTGGCTGTGAAGTACAGGCCTCTACTCCCACTTTAGCAGAGGACCAAGAAAAAAGAATGGAATTTCACAGCAAAAAAGTGATGCCTGCAGGATCAAAATTTGCAAGATGATAGTAGTGTCATGATTAAAGCTTCATCCTTTGGGGACATGCATGCAGCACTTGTGAAAAAGGGGGTGGTTTTGTGACTGTTGTCTATGGAGATTCTCAGTCATCCAGGTCATAGTTATCCCAAAGAGGCTTTTCTGTGAGGCAACTGGACTTTCTTGTTTTTCTCTGAAGACTCAGAGCTGAAGAAGCTTCTTGGATGAGAAGTGAAACATCTTCAAAGAAAAACAAGTCCAGTTGCCTTGCGAAAAAGCATCTTTGGGATAACTTTGTGACTGCTGTCTTGCAGAGTTTGATGTCTCCCGTAGGAGTTCATGAAGGGTATTTCAGCCTTTTGTTTTAATGGAAAAACTGAAGTGAGGGGGGAGGAGAAAGAATAGGAAATATTTACTTTTTTAAAAAAAAATGCAGGGCAGTCCTATTTAACAACCCTAACTGGGATCAGAATTTCCATTGCTAAGTAAAGCAATTGTTAGATGAAATATCATGTGACCACACAGCTTAGTGATGGTAGTACCAGAAGGCTGGGACTTCACATTTCTCTTGCCCTGCCATGTTACCTTCCACTTCAACATCCCACATCCATCTATCTCCACTCGTCTATGTTTTATACCCTGCTGCTCCTACCTATTCCTGTTGCGCCTCTACCCCCAGCTAACTTTTGCTGTCTTCTTCTTCCACGGTTGACAAGGGGTGCCCAGCTGGGGACAACTGCTGCCCCTTAGCAAGACCCTTGTGAGTCCTCCCTGAATCCCCATGAGGCATCTGTGCAGGGTATCCATAAGGCTTCGCAGAGGCCTTATGAAGTTTTGGGGAAGGCCTCATGAGCTGAGCAGCAGCAGGAGAAAGAAGACTGTGAAGGTCAGCTGGTAGCAGCAGAGGGTTGAAGGGGTAGACAGTGGTGGTGGAGTGCAGGGTCTCCAAAAGGCAGAGAAGGGGGAAGATAGGTGGATGAGGGGAGTTAAAATATATGCAGCGGTCTTAAATACAGATGATATGCCAAGTGCCCAATTTTATATTATGTGACCACAAGAGCATTGCAACAGCTATAACTACAAGGACTGGCTATACACTATAGCCTCCATTTGTTCAACAGCATCATAAATGTAAATAGTTACTGAATAAATGGTTGTTAACTGTACAATGTAGTGTATATAGACAGTTAGGCTTCAACTTATGACCACTCATTCACTGACCATTCAAAATTATGAATAGTGCCGACCAAGTGGGATTTAAAACTGGTTGTGAAGTTGCAACTGTCATGGTGAGCTGAGGTTACATGATTATCATTTGTGACCTTCCTGGTCACCTTCCCACAAAGACAATAGAGAAGCTAGAGAAAGTCACAAGTCACTCCCATAAGTTGTTCCTGCTGCTTTTTCTCCTAAGAACCCAGAATGGAATGATCTTGTACTCTTTAGCACCCTCCATCTGCCCAACAGGAAATGAAACTTAGACAAGGCTTCATTGGGCAAAATATGCTTTCAATTTTCGATTATTTTCTTCTTTTTTGTTAAAAATAATGTATTTTCATTTAAAAATAGTGCTTTCTGTATCTAATTGATTCACTTGAGGACAAAATCTAAAATTAATAATATTGAAGGTTAATGGTTCCTTCCTTCCTTCCTTCCTTCCTTCCTTCCTTCCTTCCTTCCTTCCTTCCTTCCTTCCTTCCTTCCTTCCTTCCTTCCTCTTTCTTTCTTTCTTTCTTTCTTTCTTTCTTTCTTTCTTTTAGTTCTCATTAGGAATTACCTCATTTAGCAATTGTTCATGATGAGAAATTGTGATGAAAATAAGTTTAATGACCTCTGGTGCTGGTCTCCAATGCGGTCCCTAGACAATAGTTACTATATTGCTTCAAAATTTCTCCAGCAATAATGCCTATAATGGTGGTATATGGGTGTATACAAACTCTTTTATGATTGCATCCAAACCATATCCCTCTTTTATATTCAAAATGTTTCAAGCTTAAAGTTGCTGAGGTACTCTGAGCTCAAAATGGGGTGATCAACTTCACCAGAAGAGGTCTGATAACACAATATTAGCATCTTTAGTACAGATTAAAAAGTAATGGTCAAGGAAGAGCGAAGAGTAAGACCATCCTTCCTGGCAGTGGCTAAAAGCTTAAACCAGCAAATAAATCTTGAATTCAGTACTTTTTATTCTGCTAAAACCTCATTCCTGGAATTCCCCATTGATAGTAGGATATCTCTGCTGCATACTGATCCCTAAAAATAGCACTTTGAATTGTTAGTACTGCTTCATTATTTCCTTGATAACAGTTTGTTTGGGATTTCAGCCAAAGGCTGTAATTAGAAAGAAAATAAATCGTGTTTCCTAGATCTATGCTTTGCTAAGCTAAACTTTTAGCATATGTGGACTGCATTAAATGTTTACTTACATGCAATATAAATATATGCCAGATAATTTTATCCTCTATTGCATGCTTGTTGCTTGCATTTGAGACAATCAGGTAGAAATACAATAAAGGTTTTGAGGAAAGGGCAAGCAATAAACCTTTATGATAATATTTTGGCTGATGCTGATCTGTTTCCAGAAATTGAAGTTATTTCTGACAATGCCATCTTGATCTCATATTCATAGCAGATATTCTGTCTGCTCATAATGAACTGGCCAGCCTCAAACCCTATTCTTCTATTCTAGAGCCAGCCATTATTCTTCAGAGGGCTTTTGTTCTCACATGTTCTTCACAGACCCAACTTTCTTATTATTGCTGATCACCTCTATCTCAGACATGGCCTCAATTCTGCTAGAATAGAGGTCCCTGACCTTTTGGGCACCAGGGACCGGTTCCATGGAAAGAGGTTTTTCTGTGGACCAGAGGGGGTATGGTTTTGTGTGCTGCCTGCATCCTGCAGATGGGGCTTTGTTTGCTTGTGTGGACTGGTTGCTGGCAGGCCGTGGCCTGGTACTGGTCCACAGACTGGGAGTTGGGGACCCCTGTGCTAGAAAAGGTAAAATGACTGTTAAAAGTATTTTCTAGGTTGACATATATTAGTAAGAAAAAATGCTTTAGTACACAGAAACAAGTGAGCCCTATAATGTCCATGTTTAGGAGAGTATACACATATTTATACACGTTATTAGTAGGTGACTAAAGAGGAAGAGATCAATAATATTTAAAAGAAAAAAAATAGCGTTTTTGCTCTTTGATACTTATGAAGATACTGGGCCTTGTATCACCCTGACAGAAGAATTATAAGACTCTAGATATACTACTGGGAAATCTCTTTTTACTCTTCAGACAAATTTCAGTGGGTAATCTCCCAGTGTACATTGAAATTATGCTTGTAACACCATGCAGTGTCAAGTGAAAGAATATGGAGATCCACACATATGACATAGCGTTAATCTTTTTGCTTCCCTTAAAATTAATTCAGTCTTTGCCTGAGCATGAAACTCCACTTATACCTTGTCATTATTCAAGTCAGCATAAAACACATCCACATTAGCACTGTGGCACCCAGTGACTATTCTGACACATAGATTGCTATGATCTATCTATTTCAGCAGTCATTTGCTAGCTATGCCAAACAAACTATTGTTGTCCATATTGCCAATCACAAAATACCTATGCTGCCATTTTGTGTGGCATTTGAGCATGTAGGGGTCCTGAATCTGGTTTAAAAATAACACCCATTTGGAAAAGATTGGAAGAGTTCTCTGGGATTTTTGAAGTTCTGGGGATGAGTATATACCATTTTTCCATGAAGTGATGACCTCCATTACTTGATACTGTTTCTTTCACGTGAAGGAGTTGGTACCTTTGAAGTCATTTAAGAAACATAATGGATACATCTTTCCATCATTCAAAGACATCTGCAGAGAGAGAGAAGATTTTTGCAAGCTGATGATCACTGGCAACAAACTATAGAAGACACCAAAAAAACAAGAATACCCAGAGCAATGAAAGATTTGTTTGTTGTCTTGCTAACCAACACTGAAATCAATGACCCACAGCAATTGTGGAACCAGTTCAAGAATGCAATGTCTGAAGATTTCCTCCAAATTGAGAGAATATCAGTGATCTAATATCATGATCAATAAGAGCTTATCATGAACAAGCTCTCCTAAATTTTCAAGAAAAACTTGAGAAATTCAGAAAAAAACACTAAGAATATAACTTGCCAAAACCAACAAGTGCAATTAATCAACATGGTGGCAATCAGGAATTATTGCATAAGCAGTAATACAACAGAAACAAACATCAGAAATTTAGAGTACACAACCACCCTTTATTGAATAATGAGCAAAGCACATTAAATCATTATTTATATAAGTGCTTGCAAAGCAATCTTTTTTCAGACATTTTTAATGATGAACAAGGAAGAATGGGAAATACATTTGTACCAACTTGATCTTGGCTAAAGTTAGGGGAGGTGGAGATGTTGCTATTGCGGTGATCTGGTATTACAACAACATTGATGCCTTGTGGTAGAAGAGTGCATTCAAGATTCAAGATACTTCTCAAAGTAAATGAAAATGTTGTTTGTAATAATGAAATAAACCCAATACTGCAAATGTGTTTCAATGTGTAAAGGTTTATTGTCTGGGATGAGAATCCATTATTAGAAGACAGAGCTTTGAAGTCATACACCATTCTTCTTGTGATGTATGTGGCAAGAATGAGGCCTTGGGCGGAATATTAACCATTTGCTATGTGATTTCCATCAGCTTCTACTAGCTGTGAAAATATGAAATTATGCAAATGTGGATAATTCATGCATCAAAAAAATCATACTTATTGAGAAGCTTTTTCAAGTTTTAGTTGAAGAGAAACATGTAATGACTGAGGGAAAAAAGATATTCTGGATTCTTATTGAATGTTGGAATTCAGAAAAATCAAAATGATAAAAAAAGAATTGCCAGAAGATACTGTTCTGACAGCAAGATCTATGGAAGAACGTATAGATTTCAATTACCTAACATCTAACAATTCTGTCAAAGCGTTCTCCGAGAATTCTATCTTGGTTCCCCTCAATGAAATGATGAGAAAAATGATTTCTACCTGCATTAGAAGCTTCCCTGGAAAGATGAAATAACATTATTTCTTCATCTCTGTCAGTGAAAGAGCCAACACTACTCATTGAACTTGAATCTTCCAAGGCTTTGCTGTGGAATGTGGATGATTAGCGAAGAACTCCAAAAAAATCTCCTTGAACAAACATAAACATTGGGGTATTCAAAACTGGCACTGGCATGATTCCAAAAAATGCACTCAATTTATTAGGAGGTGAAAATGTCCCACTTCAGTGGATACAGTTCCCAATACTGTCATACTTTGCTCTCACTATACATGAAATACAGGAACAAGCCATGGAGAACGTGCTGATTTATTCAGAGAAATCAGCATTCCAGTATGATCAGCTGTATGTTGCTTTTAGCCAAAGAAAAGAAAAACATTAGAGTATTCTTAAAGAAGGACATATCAACCAGAAGTGATAATCAAAAATGTCCTTTGTTAAACAAAAAGAATCTATATTTGTCTTGCTACGAATCCTTCTTCTTTAATAAAGTCATGTGTTTTTTTTTTAATTTTAAAACCAAAACAATAGCAATCCACTTGTAGACATTGTGTTTCTCTGTTTAGGTAAAGAAATATCACTAGGGTGACCCAATGGATCATGAGTTGTACAATATGTAAGTAAAATCTTCAGAACTCAGCTGATATCAGGAAATAATATGGTTGAATGAGTGGATAGATTTTAAACAGTAGTCTTTGGAATCCTGCTGAGTATTTCTCAGCTCATCTGTGAAGGGGTTGATTGAGGAGGCACAAAAGTATGGTTGATTGAGTACTTGAATGAATGAATTCCAGGAACATGGGTAATGAAACAGTGAAGACTTGCCGAAGTAGAAGAGAGGAAGGGAAGTATTGCACAAAAATTGTCTTCAAAATCAAGGAAATACTGTTTATTATGCCACAAATGCAGTAGCTTTTAGGGAGGAAAAAAAACACAATCAGGTGTTTTGGGCATGGAAAGAAATGAAGGAGAAAAGACAAATGGTTATTGGCTGGATGATATGAGAATCATCCAGAAGACCAATAATCATGATGTAATGTTGATATGTAACATTTATCATAGAAAGATCTAACATTTCATTCATTCTTATGGAGCCTACTTCTGGGTAGATGTATGTTTCTATTTCTTATTGTTCCAAACTATTTTTAATACTGTACACTACCCAAATTGTTAGGGAATTGGGTGGCCTTACAAATTTGACAACTTCTTAGCTTTGTGTAACCTACTAAACCCAGTATTCCTCTTAAGAATTTTCAGCTACAGTTGACCTGGTTGGCTATCTTTGCTATTTTGCATTTTAGCCCATTTTAAAGATTTTTTTATTTATACATTGGTTTAGAGATTTCTATTGTTTTGGCATTATGCTTTGTTTCCTATGTTGTGCATTGTCCAGCGTCTTTTAAGATCAGAGTGGCTTATAAATCCTGAAAAATAAGAAAAAATATTATTTATGATCTTATTTTTTGATAGTTGCATCAAAAATGATGCAAAACTCACAATGTAGTTTTTATGTATGTTGTTTATTGCTTATATTGTTTTACAGATCTCTTACATATTGAAAAAAACTTCTGATGTTTCATGTTTTACTGTAAATCACCATCTTTTATGTGCTGTATTTCACTAGATCAGGACTGTGCAGGTATAAATATGATAATGAACAAACAAAAATGTAGTTTGCAGAGTTATTTGAACTTATCTATACTGCTTTACCTTTTTTAAAAAAAATGACAAGTGCTTATTTTGATGGAGAATGACCACACTAAACACTGGAGATGCTTGTAAATCACAGTTGTTGGGGAAAGGAAGCAAATTTGAGGAGAGGGATATTTGTGCTTCTTTTCCTAAATATTGGGACAGAGTTTTGTCAGCTTTTGTTTGTGTGTGCTTGGATTTACAGCCTGATATGGTTTGTGTTTGTGTTTGTTTGTGTTTGTCTTTGTTTGTGTTTGGTATGGTGTGGTGTGGTGTGATGTGGTATGGGTATGGATATGGGTATGGGTTTGGGTTTGGTTTGGGTTTGAGTTTGGTGGATTAGATCTGATTGGATTGGATTTACATAGTCCCCCATTTCTTATAAATGACTCTATATCAGAAATGTCAAACTCGTGACATCACATGACATCGCGCAACGTATCGGGACGCTTTTGCCATTGCCAGCAATGGTGTGGGCACAGCTTCTGGATGACACATCCAGCCCGCAGGCTGGCAGTTTGATACCCCCACACTATATGGTCAGAGAAATTGCTTTTCCACCCTATTTTAAGCTCTCACATTGCAGTTTATTCATATAAATATGTATGTGTTAATTATTATTGATTGGTTTTTATGTTGGCTGCTGTATGTTATTTATTATTTTGTTGTAATATTTTAATCTTGTTTTTATTCATAGTTAGCCATAGGGAGTTATGCATTTGAGATAGGTGGCCCTATAGATTGAATGAATAAATAAATAATACCATCAATAAACAAGTGATCACAGGTGAATAAGAAAAAAGAAGCTGCTGCTGCAAAGTTTTTATAACTAGGGAGAGCACAAGAAAGACTGGAACAGAGAATGAAAAGAGACATAATTAGCAAAGAATGAATATTAAACTTATATCTTCATCACTAGAGTACCGTATTTTCCGGTGTATAAGACGACTTGGCATATAAGACGACCCCCGACTTCAGAGACAATTTGCATGGTTAGAAAGTCGTCTTATACACTGGAAACTACCGTACTTTCCGGCGTATAAGACTACTCAGCGTATAAGATGACCCCAGACTTCGGAGATGATTTGCATGCTTTAGAAAGTCGTCTTATATGCTGGAAAATACAGTATATGTTAATAGAGAGAAA
This sequence comes from Crotalus tigris, assembly GCF_016545835.1. Taxonomy (NCBI): domain Eukaryota; kingdom Metazoa; phylum Chordata; class Lepidosauria; order Squamata; family Viperidae; genus Crotalus; species Crotalus tigris. Next base: position 1,007,518 of record NW_024097532.1, on the reverse strand, counting down.
ATATATATCCCATGGTCTCTTTTATTTTCCTTTCCTCCAAAAACCACGGAGGCAGATGGAGGAAGAAAGACAGATTCCCACTCACTCTAGCTTCATCTGTGTTGATTGTACTTGCATATTCCTAAGAAAAGTCTTTTCTAAGGTTCTCATACTGCTAAGACCATCATCTTACACATGTCAGAGAAAGAAGGTCTAAACCTGTTGCCATTAATTTTCCACTGAGCATAATCAAGTTACAAAATCATGGATACAATCTACAAGCATAAAATATACTTCTCAATGGAAGGCAGAAGAGAGTAATGGAGGTTCAAAAAACCAAAAAGCACAACAGGGAATACAAATAGATTTTCTGCACTTGCAGTACAAAGATATTTTAAGTACTCCTTAATGTCTTAATGTTTGATTTGAGTGTCTAGTGGTTTGGCAAGTGGAAAATATGAAGTTTGAACTTATTGCCCAAGTGCAAGTGCTGGCCACTAATCATTTGTCAAGATTGGGAACACATTTTATCATCTTCTACATATCCCTGTGCTGACAGGAAGCCAGCCTGTGCTCATTGGAAGCAGTGCTTTACAACTTGTTTTAGCACTGTATTTTTGCCTGCTGAACTTCATTTCCTTATAAACAAATGCCTCTCTTCCAGTTGACTACTATGTGATAGGAATGCTCCTTCTCTGGTCAATGATCTCTAGAGTGATTTGGCCCTTGGTTCCCTCTCTTGAAAAGATCATACCGGTAATTCATGAATCTTTGTTGGGTCTCCCACTTAGATTTCACAAACATTTTTAACACTATTTGACCCTGAAAGTTTGGACTTTTTTCTCTTTCCTTTTCTAAATTTCCTAATGGAATGATGAAATATAGAACATATATATATATATATGTATATAATATTTAGGACCAGTGCCAAAATCCAGGTACAAGTCAGAGAAATAGGTCCCGTGACAGATGGAATGTGATAATTGGTTGTTCTGACATGACATGAAGACATAAGAAACATATGAATATTCTGTGCATATAGAATATATATATATATTCTGTATGTAGAGTGTGTGTGTGTGTGTGTGTGTGTGTGTGTGTGTGTGTGTTTTGTTTTTGTTTTGGCATATAGGTGCTTAAGGGAATTGATAAGGGAATCCTCCCTTATGTCTGCATATAGTGACCAGATAAAATTGACATGGGTTATGCCAGTTTCCCATTCAAGACAAATGTATAGAAAGAATGATAAAATGGTTTACTGTTGTTGTTTTTGTTGTTGTTACATGGATTACTAGAGGACGTAGCAAATGGGAAGATGTCAAGTATAACTGGAAGTCAATACTGACAAGCTCATACAAAATGGTTATTGGTGGAAGCTTTGTCCTCAACTATCCACTGATAGAAAGGAATTGGTGCTTCTTTTCACAGCATCAATGGGAGGAAGGGGGAAAATCTATTAATCAAAGGGCATGACAATTGTTTTGGGGAGAGAATAGTGAGAACATGAGCCATCAGCACAGCAAAGTGGAGAAAGAGGTTGAAATACATAAAGGGATTTCTTCAACTGCCTTCATTTCCAGTTTTATATACAAGGCCCAAGAGCTTATGACTGAAATACAGAAAAAACCTTTAGCTTCTCTCATTGTCACTGAAGACAGCTCTGCAAGAGCAGAGGTGATGATTGCAGTGGAATGAGAAGCTGGTCAATGGAACAGCACCTTGGAATTCTCTAGAATAAGGAAAGAACCAAGATTGTCACAAGCACTCCAGGAAGCTGTGGAAACTGAGGAAACTGTGAGACAGCTGGTTCTGATAGATTTAGTTTAGAGCACTGTGAGCTGAGGAATTGCAAGCTTTCCCAAGCCATGTTTTGGAGCCTTCATGGACACAGGGTTTGCATACTTCCTTTCTTAATTACTTCTGGAACTTTCTCATTAGCAGCTTTTTTGATATTAAAAACCTTTGGAAAGGTGAGTTTCATTATACCAGGTATGTTTCCTTCTATCCTTGAAGAAAGAAGTTTTATGCAAGTTTAAGAACCTTAAAAAGTGGGTTTTTTTTTTTAATAAACAGCTAATGTCGTTAGAACATTGATTTTGGAAAGTTATAAATGGATTAAGGAACCAGAGGGACTTGAGATAATATTTCAAAATTAATTACAAGTATTCTTCCTGAGGGTTGCTTAAAAATTTATTTTAAAAATCTGTGAAGATTTTGAAATTAATGGAGGTATCGTCCCATGGGAAAATGTTGTTGACTAGAAAATAAATGTGATAAGAAAGATGGACACTAGAGAGAACCAGAAAGATGATAATTAGAGGAGAACCATTAATATTGCCTTCAGAAATTGTGGGTGCTCCATCACTGGAGATTTTTAACAAGACACTAGACAGTCACTTGTCTGAAATGGTATAGGTTCTCCTGCTTGAGCAGATGGCTGGACTAGATGACCTCCAAGGTCCCTTCCAGCTCTATTCTATTCTGTTCTGTTCTGTTCTGTTCTGTTACAGTACGGAGCAAAAATATCTGACTTTAGGAGAATTCAGGGATATTTGGTATCAATGCACTCAGAAATTAGTCTTAAAATTGTCTGCTGTTATAAAAATGGATTAAAAGAGGTTAAAGAAGAGAAACATTAGACAAATTAGACAAAACAGGCTGTTTCAAATGTGGATATGAAACTAGATTTTAAAATGTCAGGCTACAAGAATGATATGGAAAGAGATGCTACATTGGATTTACAAATGAAACCAGCTAATGTCTTCATAATTAAAGGAGATATGCAAATAATCAGAAGAGTGACTTGGATAACTTTCTTATCTTGGATTTACAAAAGAGGCTTGTTAAACTTATGAAGGACATTCTGAGAAGAGACAAAGAGAAAATGATAAGAAATCAACTTTTGAGACACCAATTAAAAGGAGATCCAGATTCCCCAAAATAATGAAAGACATACAAATGTTATTTATTTTTATAAATATTTTTTTATATATATCAGGAGTCCCCAATCCCTGGGCTGTGGAGTGGTACTCGTCTGTGGCTTGTTAGGAATTGGGCCATGCAAGCAAGCAAAGTTTCATCTGTGCATGCACAGGATAGGTAGTGCACAAAACCATCCCTCCTCTGGGGAGGTTTTCCACAGAATTAGTCCCTGGTGCCAAAAGGGTTTGGGACCGGTATCTTAAACATTTTTTGTTTTACTAGAACTGAATGATGAGGCTTTAAAGATGACAAATCAAGACAAGACAAAGAAAGGGGTTTTTTTTGGTGTATGGTTAGAGAAATTGATAAATTACTACAGTATGTTCAAAGTAAAGAAAAGTAATATAAAACTGATATATTTGATTAAGTTTAACATATATGTTGCTATTTCTAGTCAGTCAATGGACTTTTGCTGATTAGGACTTTATAATTTGATTATAGATGAGATGGGGAAGAAGAGATTTTTTAAAAAAATATAAATGATGGTGATAAGTTACTGAAATTGTTTGTATTTGTCTTGATAGAGGGGGAAGTAATGCTTTTATATATTTATATATATTTTTCTGTATTATTTTTTCTCTTTTTTATATATATTTTTCTTAGTTTGTATTAATTTTTTTTAGAAGTGTAAACATCAATAAAAAATGATTATTAATCCAATATATCATTATACATATTATAACTGCAGCACGCACTGCATATGCGCAATGTTGGAAAAGGGAGAACATGCCAGCAAATGCAATGATTGTATGTAAGATATTAGACTGTGCTGAGATGAACAAACTTTTCTTAAAAATAAAAGACAAAGAAGTTACAGAATTTTACAAGATATGGGACATGTATTATAACTGGCTAGAATTGCAGAATAAAAAAGTATGAGAAGTAATGTAAATAAATGTAAATAAACTTAAGCGATATAGGACATAGTATTGTTAAGGGAAAAGAAAAAATGTATTGTGTATTAAGTTTGTTTGTAAAGAAAAAAAAGGAAAAATAAAAAAAATAAAAAAGAAGATCTAGACATCATGAATAATTTCATTTAGGGAGGACAATCAACATAATTTAATAAACAGTATTTTTTTACTTAAAAAAATTATTATTAAAACAGAATAAGGAAAGGGATGGGTTGAAGAAAGAACTGATAGCTTTCTACATCTTGTTTCTTACTCCTTCTGTTCCCAAGTATATTAAGATGTTTTGCAAAAGTAAATTTGGGTTTTGATCTGAGAAAATTATAATATTTAGGACCAGTGCCCAAATCCAGGTACAAGTCAGAGAAATGTGTCCTGTGACAGATGGAATGTGATAATTGGTTGTTCTGAAATGACATGAAGACATAAGAAACATATGAATATTTTGTGCTTAGCTTTATGTGATAGATTCTGCAGGAAGAGAAAACAATGAATGTGACCGTTATAAAATTGGTCTGATCTGCACCAGACAAAAATCTGTTTTTTTCCCCTTTGGATTTCTTTCTCTCTCCACACAATTTTTGGCAGATCTTCGTTTAACATGAAATTTGAAGAATTATTTAACAGGCAGCAGGAAAGGCTTCTGAATTATAGAACAATTTGGCTGATCTACAACTGCAATACTGGGAACTTTTTTATATAGAGAGATGATTTTTCATGTAATCTTCTTAAATAAAAATGATATTGCTTCTGCCTGTGTTAATTTAATGGTTAATTTAATCTTCAATATGCAGAGCTTTGCAGTGCTATAGATCAAAAATAAATTCCCAGGCTGACTGCAGGTTTCTTTTCAAAAATAATACTTTCCTCACATATTTTGAAATTACCAGGATGTTTGCATGCCATATGCTGCTACATTTTAAAGGTTTTTAAAAGTTTTTATTGTATTGATTCCGAATCCAGAGAATATATAGAAGGACTTAAGCTAATCAAAACTCCCAAATCAACATATATGCCATTCAGCTCTACAAGTATATATAAATAATGTTTCTGGGATTAATTGAAGAATGTAAAGAGGGCCAGTTCTAGCAAGGAGAATAAAGTAGATTCTAGAAAGAAGCAGCTTCTCAGAAGACCCCTTTGGACTCTCTTTGTGTTTCTCAAGCATTTAAGGACAGAGCTATATTTGCCATCCTGCTTATTTGCAGCCTCTGAATCAGCCTTGAACATGAAAAAAATATATTTCACAAAACAGAGAAGGGAAAGGAAAAGGAAAGGACTATCCTTCCTTTTATATATTTTTTTTATAAAATTGTATATTCTTACCATTTTTCCTTCCTCCCCTTGCTGCCATAAATCATGTCACCTTCATAAAGAGGGCATACAAAATGCTCTATCTCATGAACAAGGTAGCAGTCCTTCAACACCATCTTCTGGAAATTATCCTCCAGAAGGATGGATTTATTCTAAAAACAATATCATAATGGTATTGAATGCCATTGTATACTGAATGTATTGAAAGCAATAGTCTTCCTTATAATGAGGTATGGGTGTGAGAGTTGGAAACTAAGAATGGTTGATTGAAGAAGAATTGATGCTTTTGAACTGTGGTGCTGGCATAAATTACTGTGTATACCAGTGATGGTGAACCTTTTACAGAACGTGTCCAAAACCCGCCCCCCTGGCCCCATTCCCCCCACCCCCACCCACCTGCAGGGCCACTCACCACCTCCATGGCCTGCCGCAGATTGCCCAGGCAGCCCAGCAGTGCTATGTTGGCCACACCATCCACCCATACCCCACAGCATCAACTGCACGTGATAGGGCACAAGGGCAGAGTCTTGTTCCCACTGCCCAGCTGCCATGTCCTTGGCTGCACTGCTCCGCACAGGCTGCACTCTCCGGGGGGGCTGCTGGTAAGGAGGGGCCATGGGGGAGGTGGGGCTGGGGTGACGGCATATGTGCCCACAGAGAGGGCATTGAGTGCCACCTCTGGCACTTGTGCCATAGGTTCGCCACCACTGGTGTATACCATGGACAGCCAGAGTAACTAACAGGGAAGTGTTAAATCGTATAAAACCAGATACATCATGAAAAGCTAAAATCATAAGACTATGTCTGATTTACTTTGGCCATGTCATGCATACAAATTCATTGGAAAAGTGCTAGGAATGGTTAATTGGTCAAGAAGGGGCAAGCAAAGAACTTGTTGGCTTGACAGCATTAAATATGATACAAAGTTATACATCCAACAATTGAAAGAAGCTTTGTTTGACATGGTACATGGAGAGCACTTGCCTATAAAGTCAAGGGTCAGATATGACTAAATGGTTAAAACAACAAAAACTGAATGCCATGCCACTGGAGATAATAAAGACATTATTTTCTATGTCCAAGTCATAGAAAACATTTATGCAGGAAACAGAAGTTGTCCAAATTCCAAATCCTGTCCTAAAGTCACACTGAAGTAAATTTGACCATAAGCAATCTGATTCTTTTTAGATTCTATGGAACTATGTGCTGATTTCAAGGTGTTTCTGCAAAGATATCAGCAGGCAATATCCTGATCATATAGCAACTCTGAGTTCATGATTTCAAATAAAAGGATAATAAGTCAAGCATCACATTTGATTTGAAATATAAAAGTGTGACATTTTGCTTGATATTTTGAGAGAGGAAATATCAGAGAGTAATTCATTAAAACAATAATCTCATATTAGAAGAGATTATGTCAGGTTCAAAAGGTCCACACGTGAAGGTCCAATTAAACTGATTTACTAATATATAGCCTATACGTGGAAATCTTCTTAACTAATGGTTAGCACCTGCTTGAAAATAGATAAAGGTCCACAGAATTCAAGGAAGGTTGGACTTAGTCTGCTTATGGCTATTTAGGAATTCTAGGCTGATTCCTATTTTAACTATGCCCCCAGGTTCTGCTACTCCTTCTCCTTCAGATTATTTCAAAATGTGCCAAGATAAATAAGCCAGAATTCATTGGCCTTACAGTGGCTCCAGACCATCTAAGACAGGGCTTTTTAACTGGTGGTACGCGTACCACTTGTGGTACATTAATGAGTGGCAGGTGGTACGCAGCCCTGCCTAGGCAAATGTAGTGGAGGAGAGAAAAAGCCAGCACAGGCAAGGACTTACAGTGAGAGAGTCTTCTGGAGCTGCAAAAGCCCTAGGGTCACTTCTGCCTCCCCCTCCCCCATGAGAAAGGAGGAGGGGAGGTGGAGACAGGAGAGCCTATAAAAGGAGGCAGTTTGGGCAGGAGAGGGAGAGAGAGAAAAAAGCAGCAGCCTTGGGAGGAGGCAGAGTCAGCTGCACCGAAGGGGAAGAAGAAATTGGGGAGGGGAAGAGGAGATCAAGCAGGCTGGCCATGAGCCGATCTCCAACTGCTGTGGCAGCCACCTGTGTTGGCAGCAGCAAACAGGCAAGAAATGCAATGGGGAGGGGTCACCCTCCAAGAGGAATGAAAAAAGGCAGCAATGGCTAGAGGTGAGGTACAGAGGAGGGAAGGAGATGGAGAGTGGAAGGATTCTTATGTTCTTATGTTCTTCTTTGACTTTGAAATTCTGGGATTTGTGCAATGAAGGCTTTGTGTTCTTAAGGAGTGTTTGGCAATTTCTATTTGGCTGATGGCTGATGTCTCATGTTAGCTTCTATTGCTGTGCTATTGTTAGCTGTAAGTTTTGCTGCAAGTGATTTTTAAGTATTTTTCTCCTGAATGTATTTTGTCTGTAGCATTCCTTTACTTATGAATGGAGGTTGCCTTAGCCGGCAGCCAGTGCTTACATTTTTTTTTTCTTCCTTAAGTGCCGTCTGCATTCCTTACTTTCCTTTCTAGCCAGTAGGCTAATTCTTAAAGGGGAATGTGCCTTTTTAAGCTAGTTCACTCAGCAGCTTGTCTTTTCTGTCTCTGGAGGCCTTTCCTTGTTTAATCAATATATGGAAGAGGGAAAATATGGGGGGGGGGTTCAAATTCAGAAAGAGATGGGGATGAGAAAAAGGGAGGCAGGGAAGGGAGGGAGGAAAGGAAGTCCCGCCTTAGCACTTGGCCACCAGCAGTTCTGCCATTGACTTTGCTTGTCAAAAGGTTGCAGAAGGGGATCACATGACCCTGGAACACTGTGACCATTATAAATATGAATCAGTTGCCAAGCATTCAAATATAAATCACATGACCCTGGCATGCTGCAATGGTCATAAGTGTGAAAAATGGTCATAAGTCTTTTCAGTGCAATTGCAACTTTGAACAGGTTTTTATTTTGGTCATCAAGATTTTGACACCTTGCTAGGTGGTACTTGAATATTGCCATATCCTAAATTGGTACAATCGGTTAAAAAGGTTGAAAAGCCTTGATCTAAGATACAGAAAGCATCTTTTATGACTATGGTCATAACAATGCTTCATCCATCCATTCCAGAATGTGTGTACCCCTCAATAAAAATAGAATGCCACATATAGCATTTTTTTCAACATTCAAAGGCAAGTTGGAAATGTATCTCTCTCAATTTACAAATTTAAATGACAAGGAAATCAATAAAGATAGAAAAGATTCCAGGCTCAAAGGGGAGGGAGGAGGCTAAAGAATGAAATGAGGAAATAGTCAAAGCAATATGTAAATTACAGCAGCTTTCCCTAACCTGATGATTCTAGAGAAGTAAAATAGTCTCTTTTGTCCGACCTTCAGGACCATAGTTTTGGTCGCTAGAGATTCCAGGAGTTGTAACAATGGATGGCATTAGGGAATTGTTGAATACTTTTGCTTTCTTAATTGACAAGAAACATTTGTCATATTGGAGCATTTCTTTTTTTTTTTTTTTTTTTTTTTTATTAAAAGTTTTATAAATTTTACAAAAAAAACAAGAACAATACAGAACAAAAAACAACATATACAAAAGAGAAAAAAAAATTAAACAATACATATAAAAAAAAAAACCCCACCCCACACCCCTCCCAAAAACCCTCCCTTCCCCCCCCCTGAGCTTCCCAGAGCAGAATATAGGCTTAAGAAATAATAAAAAAAAAAAAAAATTAAATTAAAAACTCTATATTTATATATATAAAAAAGATATCTATAATATATATAAAAATAAAACTTATGAAAAGGCTATATAATATTTTTGTATACCCAATCTAAATTGTATAAATTTTATCCATTTGTCCCAGATAGCAAAAAACTTCTCTTGCGTTTGTTGCTTTAAGAAAGCCGAAATCTTTGCCATTTCCGCCAAATAAGCTACTTTAAAAAACCATTCCTGCAATGTAGGCAAAGATTCCTTCTTCCAATATTGTCCAACTAACAGCCTCGCGGCTGTGATCAAGTTTAACATCAATACAACCTCCTTTGTATCACAATCTGTAACAATACCTAACAAAAATAATTGCGGAGTGAATTTTACCCTCCTTCTAAAAATTCTCTGGATATTCCACCATATTTTGATCCAAAATGCTTTTATCTCTCTGCATGACCACCAAATATGATAATAAGAAGCCTCCTTGTAACCACATCTCCAGCATTTAGGTTGCACGTCAGGGTACATATAAGACATTTTTTGTGGATCAAGGTGCCATCTATAAAACATTTTATAAAAATTCTCCCTTAAATTCTGTGCTTGAGTAAATTTGACATTTCTCACCCAAATAGTTTCCCAGGTGTCCAATGAAACTGGCTCACCAAAGTTCTGCGCCCATCTAATCATACAATCTTTAATTAGTTCCGTTTCTGAGTCCAATTCAACTAAAACCCCATAAATTCTCTTAATGTGGGTTTGTCTTTGATCCTTCAGTTGCTTAATAAGATTTTCATCTTCTCTAAGAAAACCCACCTTGCAATCCATCTTCCATCTATCTAGTAGTTGCCTATATTGGAACCAAGAATAAGTAAAATTTTCTTGTACTAATTCTTCCCGTGATTTTAATTGCCAGTTTTGTCCATCCCATTTAAGTAACTGTCTATAAGACACCATATCCATTTTAACCCCTCTTTTTATTCCTTCTATCGCATGCCAAGGTATAGCCCATAATGGTACTTTAAAATCACTTTTATAATATTTTCTCCAAATCCTAAGTAAAGAAATTCTTAAAATATGAGATTTAAAAGCCCAATCTATTTTTTTATTAAATATTAAATAGGCATGCCACCCATAAAGTAAATCCCATCCCTCTAGATAAAGTATCTCAGAATTTGTCAAATTTACCCAGTCACTAATTAATGTTAAAACCACCGCATCATAATATAATTTCAAATTTGGTACCTTGAGTCCGCCCCTCTCACGGAAGTCTTGCATAATTTTGAACTTAACCCTTGGTTTTTTCCCTGCCCAAATAAATTTATTGAGACCCTTCTGCCACTCATTTAAATTAATCTCATTTTTCAAAATTGGTAACATTTGAAACAAAAAAAGAAACTTGGGTAGAATATTCATTTTTATCACTGCAATTCTTCCCATGAGGGATAATTGCAGCTTTTCCCAGTTCTTCAAGTCTTTCTGTACCCCGACCCACAACCTTTCATAATTGTTTTTAAATAATTTTGCATTAGAAACAGACAGCATCACCCCCAAATATTTTACCTTATTAACAATCTCAAAACCCGTCGAGTTAACCAAAATCTGCTTCTCCTGACTCGACATATTTTTAGGTAAAATTTTAGTCTTATTTACATTAATCTTAAAACCCGAGACCAAACCATAATGGTGAATCAACTGTAATAAGTTTACTACAGAATAGTCAGGTTGCGACAAAGTAACAACCAAGTCATCCGCAAAAGCTCTCAACTTATATTCTTTTTTATTAACATATATTCCTTTAATTTCCTGAGACTCTCGAATTTTAATCAATAATATTTCCAATGTTAAAACAAACAACAATGGCGATAAAGGACACCCCTGTCTAGTACCTTTCTCTATTGTGAAAACCTCCGACAAACCTCCATTAACAATAAGTTGTGCTGTTTGTTTTTGATATATTACCTTAAGGGCTTGTAATATGTTTTCACCAAAATTCATTTCTTCCATTACTCTTAGCATAAAATGCCAATTCAGTTGGTCAAATGCTTTTTCAGCATCTAAAAATATGAGCCCTGCAGAAACTTGGTTGTTCTTATCTAAGTATTCTAGTAAATTAATAATTTGTCTAACATTGTTTTTCATATACCTTCCTGTTATAAACCCTGATTGATCTTTATGCACAAGATGATGCACCACCCTCATAAGCCTATTTACCAAAATTTTTACAAATATCTTATAATCCACGTTTAAAAGAGATATAGGCCTATAGTTTTTTGGTAAAGTAAGATCTTGATCCTCCTTTGGAATCAATGATATAAAAGCACTACGCCATGAAGGAGGAATCTCTAAACCCTGTAGGATACCATTAAAAAGATCATTTAATGGTTGAATCATCTCCTCCATTAAGGCTTTATAATAAACAGCTGTTAACCCATCCGTACCCGGTGCTTTCCCTAATTTCAATTGTTGAATTGCTGAGGCGATTTCCTCCTTAGTGATTAAACCATTAATTTCATATTTCTGATCCTCAGTCAGTTTAGGAAAACTTGCCTCAGCTAAATATTTATTTATATCTAACAGTTGTACATTAGTAGATTTGTATAGGTTTTGATAATAATCCAAAAAAGATTTTTTAATTAATTCCTTCTGAGAAACTAGTTTACCCTTATAATTTATTTTCTCTATTATTCTCTGTCTCTGTTTCTTTCTTAATTGATAAGCCAACCATCTCCCCGGCTTATTAGCATTACAAAATGTATTTTGTTTCATAAATAATAAATTGGTTGCAGCTTGATCTGCTATCAACATATTAAATTGTGACCTTAATAACTTTACAGATTCTTTAGTACTTTCATCAGAAGGATTTAGAATCAAAGCCCTTTCTTTTAGTTTAATTTCATCTTCAAGTTCTCTACGTTTCTGAATCTGATTTCGCTTATAAAAATTATTCATTTTTATCAAAACACCGCGCATAAATGCTTTACCTGCATCCCATACCATTGACATTGAAGTCCCCTTATACATATTCAAAGCAAAATAGTCCTTTAAACACTCCTTTAGTTTTTGAACATTCTTCTCTTGTCTAAACAAATTTTCATTAACTCTCCAGGATCTTCTTTCCTCTTTCTCTTGAATCAACTCCATCCAAACTGGACTATGATCCGTCAGTGATCTAGGAAAAATCTTTACATTCTTTACTTTATTATACAAATCCGTGGTAATCAAGAAAAAGTCAATTCTTGAAAAAGATTGGTGTCTGTCAGAAAAAAAAGTAAAGTCTCTCTCCTCTTGATTACGTTCCCGCCAATAGTCCCTTAATTCCCAGTCTTCTTTCATATCAAAAAAGGCTTTAGGTAGCCTTGCTTGTTTAAGAAAAGGAGAGGAACCTTTCTTATCCCTTTGTGTGTCTAAGACACCATTCCAATCACCCATTAGTACCACTGATCTATAGTCAAGCAAAGTTATTTTTTGGTGTAACTGTTTATAAAATTGTTCCTGTTGTTGATTTGGAGCATAAAGTCCAACTATAAGTACTTTCTTACCATAAATACCAAGTTCAATCATCACATATCTCCCCTGGGGATCTGATTCTACCAGACAAGCTGGCAGGTTTTGTTTGACATATATAACAACTCCCCCTTTCTTCCCAGGTGCAGGAGATATAAAATGAGATCCCAAACGAGCATTAACTAAATATTTCTGATCTTTAAGTAGAATATGAGTTTCCTGTAAACAAATAACATCATTGGTATGTTGCTTCAAATAATAAAAGATTTTTTTCCGTTTCTGAGGAGAATTCAATCCATTAACATTCCAGGTCAAAAACTTTGCCATCTCCCTTGGCACGCAGCCTGGAGAAGACACCATCAAACTCTGACAGAGCTGCATGTGTTGCATAACTCTTGGGTCTTGCTCCTCCCACCGGCGGTGATGCACTTCCAGGAGAATTCTCTTTGGGCTCTTTTTTACGTTGCTCTTTCTCTTTACGCTTATAAGCTGCACGAGTCATCCTCTGCTCTTTAGCCTCCGTTTGGCGTTGCTTTGCCACTTCTATCATCCCTGCGGAAACCAAATCTAGTGCCTCAGATTGCTGCTCAGGTTCCTTAGCACTCAAAGATTTCCGACCAGATGAAGTTGAGCCTGCACTCAGGACCGAAGTATAGAAATCTCTAGCTTTGTCAACTGTGTTCAATCTGTAACGTGTCCCAGCATGGCTCAAAACGATACCCATCGGAATTTCCCATCTGAATGGCATCGATCTAGCTTTAAGCTCATTGGTTAAAAAAGCAAAATCTTTCCTACTTCTTAAGATTTTAGATGGGATTTCCTTTAGAATGATGACATCTTGGGCGGCAATCTGAAATCTTTTGTTGTAAAAAGCTTGTATAATCTCATTCCGCAGGGACTTCTTTGTAAAGTAAATCACCACATCTCTGGGCAAATTCTTCTGCTTAGCAATCCAGGAGTTGAGTCTATAAATTTTTTCTACTTCTCTCTGTAATTCTCCTTTATCCATATCCAAAGCCAGCGCCAGATCACTAAGAACCACCTCCATCAAATCTTGATTCATATCTTCCTTGAGGCCTCTAATCCTCAGAGCATACTCCATCTGTCTGTACTGAAACATCAAAATATCTTCTTGTGAGGAGTCCACCTTCCTTTCCACGTCTTGAATTTTGTCATCTAAAGAGTCAACTTTGTCTTCCACTTCCTCAAGCCTTGCATCGAGCTTAACCACCACAGTAGCCAAACCTGAAACAGCTGCCAGTATATCTTGTCGTAATTCATTATTATTTTCTTGCAATTTAGACTTTATCCCCGTTATCTCTTCTTTGAGATCAGATTTAATTTCTGATTTAATCTGTGAAACAAATTGAGTCATTTCCTCTCTCATTTGAACTACAATCTCTCCCATTATACCTCTAACCTCTTGCACTGAAAGTCCAGGTAAAGGAGGGGAGGGTGGTGGCTGAGCCGGTGGTGCATGTTTAGATTGTTGTTGTAGCTGTGCAGTGGAAGTTATAGGAGAAGAAATAACCTTGGGTACTGAGGAAGGCTGCTGCCTCTTTGAAGCCATTTTAAAAAGCACAATTGTCACTTCCCTTTCCCCTCCAGCCAAAAAGGGAGGAGGAAAAAAAGAAAAAAAGAATTTTTAAAAAGAGACAAACTATAATCATTAAAAGTCCAGAATAAATCCCAAGAATAAGTAATAAAAGAGCAAACAATTCAAAAAAAAAATTCTAAGCCAAAAGCAAAAGCAAAAGCAAAAAACAATCCTTAAAAAGGGAAAGTAAAACAAAAGAGAAAGGAAAAAAAAACTCCGACACTTTCAAAACGCCATCTTAAGTCCTTTCACTAGTATAACAAAGAAAAGGAGGAAAAATAGTAAAAATCAAAAGATAAAAAAAATAAACACCTAAAATATAACAAAAAATCCTTTAAACTGCTCCGTCCGTTTAAAAATTACTCACCAAAATGCTGTAAACACGGAGATAGAAGCGGCGGTTTCTTTTGCTTCCGAGGAAGCAAAAACAGCTGGGAGGCGGAGATCAGCAAGAGCTCCGAGGGAACACTCCTTTCACCCCCTCTAGAAATAAATCCAGAGGGGGTTTAGGGGTTCTACCTCTACTCTTGCGTTCTCTATCCCTTCCCTTTGCCCGGGAAGGGATTTCCGAGCCGCGGGCCAGCTGATGCGCGCTGCGCTCCGCGGCTCTGACACTTCCCCAGCTGGACGGCTAAAAGCTAGCCGCCATCGCCGTCGCCTCCCACCGGAAGCTCCCATATTGGAGCATTTCAATCTTCCAAGATACTTCATTACAGATCTCAAAAGAGCCATCTTGGAAAAATAAACTGCCAGATTGATTGAATAAAAGACTGCTGAACTCACCTACATCAAAACATTTCAGGCTATCTCTGAAGGTTTCAAAAAACCACAACAGATTGCTAATTCATAAGGTATCAATAATATGTCTCACATATACACAATCACACAATCACCTTCTCTTCCTTCCTCCATCCTAACCTACATCTGTAGGAGATAGTAATAGTAGTAAAGTTGGAAGGGACCTTGGAGGTCATCTAGTCCAACCCCCTGCTCGGGCAGGAAACCCTACGCTATTTCGGACAAATGGCTGTCCAGTCTCTTCTTAAAAACTTCCAGTGTTGGAGCATTTACTGCTTCTGGAGGCAAGCTGTTCCACTGATTAATTGTTCTCACTGTCAGGAAGTTTCTCCTTAGTTCTAGGTTGCTTCTCTCCTTGATTAGTTTCCACCCGTTGCTTCTTGTCCTGCCTTCAGGTGCTTTGGAAAATAGCTTAATTCCCTCTTCTTTATGGCAGCCCCTGAGATATTGGAATACTGCTATCATGTCCCCCCTTGTCCTTCTCTTCGTTAAACTAGACATACCCAATTCTCGCAACCGTTCCTTATATGTTTTAGCCTCCAGTCCCCTAATCATCTTTGTTGCTCTTCTCTGTACTCTTTCTAGAGTCTCAACATCTTTTTTACATCGTGGTGACCAAAACTGGATGCAGTATTCCAAGTGTGGCCTTACCAAGGCATTGAAGAGTGGTATTAATACTTCACGTGATCTTGATTCTATCCCTCTGTTAATGCAGCCTAGCACTGTGTTGGCCTTTTTGGCAGCTGCAGCACACTGCTGGCTCATATTTAGGTGATTGTCTACTAGGACTCCGAGGTCCCTCTCACAGTTACTACTATTGAGCATGGTGCCACCTATGCTGTACTTGTGCATTTGGTTTTTCTTGCCTAAATGTAGAACCTTGCTTTTTTCACCATTGAATTTCATTTTGTTAGTTAGTGCCCAGTGTTCAAGTCTGTCCAGATCCTTCTGTATCTGAAGCCTGTCTTCTGGAGTGTTGGCTATTCCTGCCAGCTTGGTGTCATCTGCAAATTTGATGAGTTCCCCATCTATCCCTTCATCCAAATCGTTGATGAAGATGTTGAAGAGTACTGGGCCCAGAACAGAGCCCTGGGGCACCCCACTACACACTTCCCTCCATATAGATGCAGTTCCATTGAGGACCACTCGCTGAGTACGGCCGGTCAGCCAGCTACGGATCCATCTGGTGGTGGTTCTGTCTACCCCACATTTTTCTATCTTGTCAAGTAGTAGGTTGTGATCTACTTTATCAAATGCCTTACTGAAGTCCAAGTAAATTATGTCCACAGCATTCCTCTGATCCACTAATTTTGTCACTTGGTCAAAGAATGCAATAAGATTTGTCTGGCATGATCTATTTTTGACAAACCCATGTTGGCTTTTAGTAATGACTTTGTTTGCCTCTAGGTGTTCGTTGATTCGTTGTTTGATTATCTTTTCCAGGATCTTCCCAGGTATTGAGGTCAGGCTGATAGGTCTGTAATTTCCTGGATCCATTTTTTTTCCTTTTTTGAGGATGGGAACTACATCAGCTCTTTTCCAGTCCTCTGGTAGTTCCCCTGTGTTCCAGGATCTTTGAAAAATATAGTTCAGTGGCTCCGATATCACATCTGCCAGTTCCTTGAGAACTCTGGGGTGTAATCCGTCTGGTCCTGGCGATTTGAACTCATCTAGGCTGGACAGGTGCTCACTAACGATTTTCTTGCCTATCTTAACTTGTGTTTCTGTTTTGTTTTTTGTGGCACTATTTTTGATAGGTTGGTCTGTTTTTTCCCTTTGTGTAAAGACAGATGCAAAAAATGAGTTAAATAGTTCTGCTTTCTCCCTGTTGCTTGTCACCTTCTTGCCACTTCCACCCACTAATGGACCAATCATTTCCTTCACTTTTTTCTTGTTTTTTACATGTTGAAAGAAGCTTTTTTTGTTATTTTTGACTTTGGTCGCAAGCCTTAGTTCATTTTGAGCCTTGGCTTTCTTCACTTCATCTTTGCAGGCTCGGGCTATTTGCTGATATTCTGACTTAGTTATGTTCCCCTCTTTCCACTTTCTATACTTGTCCTTTTTATCTTTCAATTTGTCAGAGAGTTCTTTATGCAGCCATGCTGGTTTCTTTTGAGAGCTGTTATTTTTCCTCTTTGTTGGTATTGTGCTAGACTGTGCTTTTATTATCTCATTTTTCAAAATTTCCCAAGCTTCTTGAGTTGTTTTCCCCTTGAGGATTCTCATCCATGGAATCCTTCCCAAGCCCTCTCTAAGTTTATTGAAATTAGCTCTCTTGAAGTCCAAGACTCTAGTTTGACTGTGTTCTATTGGTTGTGCTTCTATAATGTTGAATTCTAATATTGCATGATCACTTCCTCCCAGGGTTCCTATGGCTTCAACACCGTCTATCATTTCATCTCTGTTAGTGAGAATTAGATCCAAAATGGCTAATCCCCTAGTTCCCTTCTCTACTTTTTGGGAGACAAAGTTGTCTGCTAGGTTTGCCAGGAACCTGTTTGATCTTCCACTTGGTGCGGAGTTTGTCTCCCAGTTGATGTCAGGGTAGTTAAAGTCCCCCATTACTATTGTGATGTGCTTCCTACATACCTTAGTTAGCTGACTAGCAAAAAGTTCATCTATTTCCTCTGTTTGGTTGGGTGGTCTGTAGTATACACCTATGGCAATGTCATTTCCCCCCCTTTTATATTGACCCAAATGCATTCAAGACAGTTTTTATCATTGTTGTACTCTATTTCTGTGAAGATGTAGTTATTTCTTATATAGAGAGCAACTCCACCTCCTCTTTTATTTGGTCTGTTTCTTTTAAATAATTTAAATCCCTCTAGCTGTGTGTTCCATGTGTGAGTTTCATCCCACCATGTTTCCGTAATGGCAACAATATCGTATCTGCCCTCATTAACCTGAATTTCTAGTTCACCCTGTTTGCTGTTCATACTTTGTGCATTGGTGTATAAACATTTGAGTCCTTTGTGGGTGGCCCTGTGTTTCCTTTCTACATAACCTGTGTGGTGCCTGAGTTCCCCTATTGTCTTACCACCTATTTGGTTAGTGCACTTTATATGGCACTCGCTATTAGAGGCTTCATTTTGATTGGTAGCAAGGTTGGTATTCTTGTCCACACACACATCTGTGCTACATGCACTGATAGCCCTATAGTTTTTAAATTGCCGGGGACAGGGTTGTTCCGTATCAATTAACTCCCTGTCCCCGCTGTTTAGTTTAAATTTCCCTCCAGAAAATCTGTGAATTTATAGCCGAGTAACTCAGTCCCTTTTTTTGATGGATGCAAACCATCTCTTTTGTACATCTTTTGATTGGACCAGCTACTGACATCGTGACTAATATATCCAAAGCCTTCCCCTTTACACCATTCCTTTAGCCACATATTGAATTGTGCTATGCGCTGGCCTTTTCCGTTTTGCTCCTTATACACTGGTAAAACCTCTGAGAAAGTAAGCCTACAGCCTATTCTGCTAAGTTCCTTCCCCAAGCTCTGGAAATCATTCTGCACAGAGAGTACATCTTTTTGGGACAGATCATTAGTGCCAAGGTGTACAATAGCCTCCACATCACAGTCCTTGCTGCCATTCTTGATTATTTTAGAAATACGCTTCTTGTCCCTACTGGCAGTAGCACCTGGAAGACACCTGACCTCTTTCAAAGCCTCTGTGTCCTTTCCTAAATTTACATCCCTTATAATTGAATCACCTACCAGAAGGTAGCTTCTCTTTTTGGGAGCCTTTCTATTCTTGCATGACTGATGTGCAATACCTGATTCACACTTCTCCCTATCAAAATCTAGTTCTTCATCTCGGACCACAATCCCCTGCTTATTTGAGTTATCTTCACAAATACCTTTACCAGTCTCCTTAATGTCCCTATTAAGGTCAGCAAGAGCACTGTAGCTGTTGTGCAGGGACACAGCGAAAGCTTTGTGTTTATGGTTCACAGCTCTCACCCTGCCAGATCCCACGGTTGTCCACACTGCCCTTTTCCTGCAGGATCTTTGTGGTAAAGGGGGCTGATAGCAGGGAGGCTTACTAGAGTAGAGGGGCTGAACTGGACACCTAATTTCTGCCCGAAGAGCACGGATGAGCCTGATGGAGGGGCCAAGTGCATCGTACGTCATGAGTCCCTGTGCTCCCAAGAGATCTAAGTCCAGCACACCTTAAATGCCTCTCTTATCTCCTGTGCATTTCCCTTGATCACTGGTTGGTCAGATTCTTGTAGAGAGCTTAAGCTTGCAATAAATCTTTATACTTGTTTGAACTGCCTGAATCTTCTCATTTCCCTGGCACTTGACAACATCTAGTTTAAATCAGAAACATATGCAGGGATCTGGAAGACACTGGAATTCTAGATCTCTAAAACTTCCTTCTCATGGTACTTGCAATTAAGCTGTTCTTTCAAAGTTACTGTATGCTTGCTCTTAATGCTCCGACAGTGTCTGAAATGCTTGGGATATTTGAATTCCTGCGGAAGGCTGTATGGAATTGCTTGTATTTCTGCATTAAATTGGCAAACAGCTTTGTCAAATGAGTTGGTGGAGAATACTTGAATAAGTGAAAAACAGTGGCCATTCTAGTATACAGGGCTTTTTTTCTCATAGAATGCCCAGAATGGAGTTCCGGCACTTTTTTGGGATGAAACCTTGTAGGTTAGGCAAGGCGGGTTGTATGACGTTTCTGAGTTGTGGCACCTTTTTTTTTTTTTTAAGAAAAAAAGCACTGCATTTATACCATTCTTGTATCAGATAATGAATGTTATGTAAGATTTAGCTGTGTGATTTTCTGCTCAGAAGTGGTATGAACTGCAACACCAAAAAAAGATACCAATTTCCCATCTTACAGGAAGCTATATATACTGGCTTACTCAAGTGGAAGTTTTCAATTAGACTACCCACAGAATAATGAAAATAGGATTACCTTAATTTGGTTATAAAAGAAAAAACATTTAATAAACAAAAGACAAGTATTTATTCCATATTTGTGAAAATGTTTGAAATAAAATTGCATAGCTTTGGGAATACAAAAGCTTTTAAATTACTTTTCCTTTTCTATTCCAATTCTTTCAGCATTTCTTCCATTTCCAATACTCATCTGTGAACTCTTTATTTCATTTCTTGATCTTTAATAAACAAGTATAATGGATATTTGCAGTTCAGGACAAACAATTTTAGACTGATTTTATCTATTGATTTTAATTCTCTGCATTATTTTTTCCTAGCATGTAGAAAAATTAAGGCACGTTATAACCAATGTAACATTTTTGCAATCCAATGTATACCATGAAATTATTTCATTTAATTACATAATGATTAATATAAACAATAGGCAACCTTTTTGCAGAAATTAATATCAGCAAATGTTCTTAAAAATAATTTCATAATTTTATAGTTTATAATACAAAACTGACACAATAATAATATCTTCACCCCTTATTATTATTGGTTTGTATTTCTTAAATGCATGTGGAAAATTTGCAATAATTCTAACATAATAATACTACTGATTAATTTTAATATTTTCTGTGTCAAATGCATATTTATATTTTATAATAAATTTCAAGTGATGCCTTATCACAGAAGGAAATATACTTAATTCATATGCCCTACTTTCATATAAAATTAGCTCTACAACCTTTATATGAATTTATTCTTTATCTCAATTTTCCAAATCAACACAAACTGAAAAGTCATCTAAATTGTAACTTGTGATATGTCTGGTTTATTAGAGCAAGATTAGACCTAGTGCACGTGTGAACAACCAGGTCCACATGTGAATATTTCAATTATATGATTTATTGCTCAAGCCTACACACAGGAATCTTCTAAGACTGCATCTGGGTAGGATTGGATAAGAGTCAATAGCATTTGAGGAGGGTTGGACTTTACACATGTGTCCATGTAGGGCAGGGGTGTCAAACTCAATTTCACTGAGGGCCGCATCAGCATTGTGGTTGGCCTGGGGGGGGCTGGGTGGGTGTGGTCAGATGGGTGCAGCCTAATGGCTGGGTGTGGATGGAGTGGGTGTGGTCTACTGGCTGGGCGTGGCCAGTTCTACATCATTCACGTCAAGGGTGCCTATGGGGTGCCTGGGCAGGAGTGGGACAGATCTGAGGGTCTCTGGCAGAAAGGGGTAGGACCGAGGCACGTGCCAAGTCATGGTCCACTGAGGCAAGTGCCAAGATGGCCACCACAAAATTGTACATTGGCTCCCGGCTGGCCTGTGTCAGAGCCAAGGCAGCGGGGGCCGTTCCCTCACTATTTGCAGTGTAGTGGAAAACCACAATACTTACATCAGAAAACAAGACCACGAAGGGCTGGAGAAAACAGGTTTTTATTTGTGCACAATGGTTCAGAGCATTCACATGACAAATTCTGAACCCTGAGCTATTCTCAGGGAGCAATTCTTATAGTATTAACCACCCACGCCTTAGCCTTAGGGTGGCTCTTATCTACCTTTGACACACTAAAACAGAGAAGTTTATATCTTGAAGCTACATAAGTAAAAGGAGAAGTTCACACAAACGGTTGTCTTACCACACCTTTCTGCACGGGTGCTATCTTACAACATCTGTGACTTTTAGTTGACACTGACACTTCTTGTAAAATGGTTTCTACATAGCATGAACACATCTCTATAATTATGACACACAGGTTATATGATTTAGGTTACATTTCACAGCCAAGCTTAATATTATCTATTAACTATTATCAGCAACAAGCATTCCTATTAAGATATAGATATATTGAACTTTTTCCTGCCCACCTCAGCAGGATGGCTTTGCTGGCCATATGAAACCACTTTGCGGGCCGCATCTGGCCCCCGGGCCTTGTGTTTGACATGTCTGATGTAGGGATTCCAGACTAATTCCCCACTGGACTCTACCCCCCAATTCTGCCAGTCTCTCTCCAATACCTGGTTAGTAATTGATTACAGTCCATCACAGTGTTTCTCAACTTTGACAACTTTAAGCTATGTGAACTTCAACTTTCAGAATTCCCCAGCCAGCAATTTCCACCAGAAAACAATCCATCAATCCACCAGAACAGTATGCTAGACTAGGAATCTGTAAAAAAAATATTTTGGGAAAATTAAATGGCAAATGTCTTTCATAGTTTTCTTATGAAAATTCCATGGATTCGTCTGTAAGCTCCCAAGCAGTAAAGCTCAATTCAAGGGTGATCCACCTAAACCAACAAACAGGGGAGATATTTAAGCTTGATCCTACATTTTTCCTAATGTTTATATTTGTAATTATTTGATAAAATAATTGTACATGGGTGAATCTTCTGAAAAAAACATGCATGTAACAAAATTGCCTTATATGTGTTCTCAAAAAAAGATATTACACATAGTTAACTTTTTTATAACATTTCCAGTTTCTTACATTTCCCCATAGTTCAAATGCCCAGAAAAATTAAGATATTGCCCATAGGGTAAATATTTTGGCATCTGTCCATAATATAACAGAGTCCACTCAGCACTCTGTAATCATAATGTTTTAATGCACATAATGGCTATGTGCAGATATGGCTCAGAAATCATTATGCACTTAAAAATGTCATTACCATCATAATAAATGACTTGTACACATTGTGAACTTGGAATATCAAACTACAAATATATATATATATATATATGTTGATCACTGCACTGCCAAAGCCATTGTTGGACATTTTCTGCAAAGAAAAGAAGCAAAAAATCTCAACTGATAAGGTAGTCCTTGGCTTACAACCACAGTTCAGCTCAAACATTTCTGTTGCTAAGTGAGACAGTTAAGTAAGTCTTGCCCTGTTCTACAACCTTTCTTGCCACAGTCATTAAGGGAATTGCTGCACTAAGGGAAGTTTGCAAAAGGTGATCTCTTGACTCTGCAGCCATCATAAATATGAGTCAGTTGCCAAGAGTCTGAATTTTGATCACATTACCGTGAGGATGCTGCAACAGTCCTAAGTGTGAAAAACAGCCACTTTTTCCAGTGCCATTGTAACTTTGAATGGTCACTAAATGAACTGTTGTGTCGAGGAGTACTTGTACATGAGATTCTGCACTAAAGAAAGTGTCCCCTCAGATGTCAGGATGAGAGTAACAATTGAAGGGCAGACTGAGCGCCCAATCTCATCAGTATGAGACATAAGTGGCAATTACCGTCAAAGACATAAGTAGCAATTACACGGTGAATCAATTGAACAGGTTAACACCTTTGTATATCTGGGCGTAACTTTTTCCAAGACTGGATCTTGGGTTTGCCATCATCAATGAAGTACATTTAAAGCAAAAGCCCACCTGAATCTACTGCTTACAGTAAAAAACCATAGCTACCCAAAGTCCTTAGCCCCATTAATTAAGATATATAAAGCCAAGGTTACCACTATGCTCTTGTATGGAGCAGACGTTTGGGGTCTTTACTCAACCACAGTCTTAGAACAAACACAGTCCCAGCATTTGAGATGTATTATGAGTGTAGATCCAAGAACACCTGCTGCAGCAGTTAGAGCTGAATTGGGAATTCACACAATTCATGCTCTATCCAAAATTATACCGGTATATGCACAAATACCTGAGAAACCTCAACTGATCTTTTGCACTGGAAACAGTTCAAAGACTGCATTTCTAAATCAATTAATCTCTTCAGACAAAGTTCCTCGTACTTCAGCAAGAGACAGGCCTGTAGTCTTGATGGTGGAAAATGTTGTTGATTGTAGAAATGTATTGCACACTAGCTCTGCATGGGTTTGAAAGCTTACATCCCCTCCTCCTCCTTCTCCTCCTCCCCCTCCCAAAAGAGACAATGAAAAAGTGATAATTCAACAAAGCATATAAATGTCTATCTTGTCTGCATTCCTTTCTTTTCCACAGCCTACATTTTTGCCATCTTCCATTTGGGAAATTATTCTTGCCAGTGAAACACTGAACAGCCAGGATTACAAATTCACTTTCTAAGCAGCATCCAATTATTATTTGAGACTCTACAGGCAGAGCTCCTAAATATATCAGTGTGCATTTAATATTTAAAGCCTGCTTAAAAGAAAGACAATTATCTGCAGTGAACGGCCTGCTAAGTGTTTGGTTATTCTCCTGCATGTTAAAACTTCAGAGAAACAAAATTCAGCTTTAGATGAAAAAGTTTATTCTTCCTTCCCTCTCCCCCCCCCCCAAAAAAAAAAAACAAATCTCCCAGGCTTACCCCTAGCAGATATGTAGATACCAATCTTTGCTTCAAATTTACAGGTGCAAGGACTGTTCCCTTTGCAAGTAGAATGTGGATTTTTTAAATAAATATTTATATCTGAATGGTACTTATGGAACCCAGGTTGATTAGGAACCAAATATTCTATATAGCAGGGGTTCTCAACCTTGGCAACTTTAAGACTTGTGGATTTCAACTCCCAGAATTCCTTAGCCAGCAAAGCTGGCTGAGGAATTCTGGGAGTTGAAGTCCACAAGTCTTAAAGTTGCCAAGGTTGAGAACCCCTGCTATATAGTAAACTATCAAAAGGGCAGGCTAGCAATGAAAGAGCACTTAAGGCACCTGTATTTTAACAATCGTACCAACGAAAGGCATTACTGCAATGGGGGAATGAAGAAATCAGTAGCTGAAATTCCCTCTCTTCCAGTGAAAGATATAGACCTCCTTTGTATTTGGTTTCCCTAGATACTGACTCTGGCTTTGAGGAAACCAAGCTGCACAAAGGTTGTGTTTGAATCATAAAGGTATATTGGATTTATACTAGTTTTAATTGTCAGATCTGCCTGCCAAGAATGCAAGGAATTCTAGACCGAACATGGGGGTAGAGAATTACCATTCAAAAGTCCCTAATTCCCTTCACTCAGCTATAGTTGCCAAGGTTCTCTCAAGTGGCTATTAAGCCAGTTTAAAAAGTGCAGTATGTGTATGCTCATGTAGAATAACAGTCTGAAATTTTAACAAGCTCATCAAACACTTCTGCTCAGTTGGGTACCTGCAGGATCTGCCAGCCACTGACAGCTACTTTTCTACATTAGCTTTTGGCTAATAAAGTAAGGGAGGCTGAAAAATAATTTGCCAGAAGTCTCCTAACCATTTCTGCTATACGCACTCTGGGGGGGGGGGGAGGAACACAGCCTTTTCCTTAACTGAAGAATCCATCCCATTCAAAAAGGGTTTTACCAAAGATGCTGGAGGAAAATTAAGCAAAATCACTGTGCCAAATTGCATGTTCAAGTCACCATGTTTTTTTCATTTCTAGTGTACTTTCAACTTACCTCATTTACAGCCAAGGAAGCCTTTATAGTAGGGCGGTATAAAGTAGGGTATATAAAACTAGCTTTATATACACACTACAGCACCAGCAATGAATAAAAGGGGAAAAAATAAATATTACTGCCTATCCCTGCTCACTCACCCACCCTCCCAAATTTTCATTCATTCCCTTTGAACTTTGGTAAAAATGATTGAGGATGGATGGCTAAACAGCATTCAGTCTCTTCTCCAACCTAATGAATTCCTCTTTTGCCATTAGTGCTTATTCAAAGGCAAGTCCACTTGTAAGTGAAGAAAGCTCTCCTCATCTTTATACTGCATTAGCAAGTGTACTTTGAAAGGGTGCAGTCTTTCAAATTTCAGCCTTTTGCATCAAGCTGTTCTCTAATTGCTGGAAGCAGTTTGTTTGATGCTTTTATTATGTAAATTCACATTCATCATTACCCTTTGACAATCAGAATCCAATTTTTCCTCCACTGCCATTATCAGCACATGTGTCCAGCGGCTTACGAGATATATATATATAAAAAAAATGAATAGGCAAATTGTCTCTTGCTTGAATCTATGCCAACAAACAATATGGCTTTTCTATTTGGGAAGAATCCCTAAATAGAATTTGATGGACAAAATATAGAGAGTAATATCTGACATTACCGATGTGCCAACTATCATCTCTATAGATTGGTTACAATTGTTTGATAATCATTGTCAGAGCTGGAAAGGAAACTGAAATATCAGACTTGAACAATTATTTGTCATCTGCCTATCTCTTCTATCAAATCTGCTTTGGACACAGGTAAAGCATGTTGAACCTCAAGGATATAGCGGAGACCCTTGCAAAATGAATGTTGAGTCACCATAAGTGACTTTAAAAATACAACACAAAAAATATTTGATCTACAACCTAATCACACCTCAAATAATTGTCCACAACAATTGACAAGATACATGTCACCAGATGGTGAAATACTTTTGTTATTTCCCAAGCTCTATTTGTGCAATATGTTTAGCCAAAAGTATACTTAGCATGCATAGCAGCAACAGTTATTCTTTGCTGTAAAATAAGAGGAGTTTGTGGCTCAGTCTGAACACCAAACAGCAAGCTTCACAATCTAGCTTCATGCCCATTTCAGGGTCAAATAATATGGTATGCGTGGGAATGAGGAATAACAAAGCATTTTTCTGTAAAGCATTTTATGTGACAAAAGGCACAGAATTATATTTTATACAGATACCTTTCCCTGTTTCTCTGAGGATTCTAAACTATTATCAAGTCAGAGGATGACTGTGAAGGAAACCAAATGTCATGCAGTTTTGTCTCATTTCTATTCCTCTAAAAGCTTAAGAATGGCCTCACACAAGAAAAAAAGGGAGCTATTCCCTTTAAAGAAATGAAGCTGTTAAAAACACACTGGATTCCAAAATGCCAGAAAAGAGAAAAACAAAAGAGGGAGGGAGGGAGGGAGGGAGGAAGGGAGGGAGGAAAGGAAGGAAAGAAGGAAGGAAGGAAGGCAGGAAGGAAGGAAGGAAGGAA
Source organism: Crotalus tigris (assembly GCF_016545835.1). Taxonomy (NCBI): domain Eukaryota; kingdom Metazoa; phylum Chordata; class Lepidosauria; order Squamata; family Viperidae; genus Crotalus; species Crotalus tigris. The sequence continues at coordinate 980,940 of NW_024097532.1, read as the reverse complement.
GGAAGGAAGGAAGGAAGGAAGGAAGGAAGGAAGGAAGGAAGGAAGGACTGCATCATATTTATATCCAGATGTTCATGCTATGCAGAATTGTGCTTTGTTGAACAGGGGTCTCCAAACCTTGGGTCTGTGGCCTGTTAGAAACCAGGCAATAGGTGAGCAAAGTGCGCATATGTGGGATCTAGTTGTGTGCTCCTCCTCCCCTCCCCTCAGAACTGATGCCCAAAGAGTTGTTGCCATAGAAGAAGAGAAGAGGAAAGAAAGACTTGGCAACCAAAGAAGAGAGCCCAGAGGAACTTACCTTGAGCAGGGGGTTAGACTCAGTGTTGGGATTCAGCTGGTTCACACCAGTTCGGCAGAACCAGTAGCTAATTTTTTGTTGCCCAGGCCCAGAATGGACTTCCGGAAGCGGCATCCACACAGAGAACTGGTTGTTCACATATCTGAATCCCACCACTGGTTGGACTCCAAGGTCCCTTCCAAATCTGTTATTCTGTTAGCTATGGTAGACACAGTCAAAGTTTGCAAAAGGAACGACAACAGTTTTGGACAAGCTATGAGTACAGCTAATGAAAGTCCAAAGAGGAAATGTTTCACAGCTCAGCAGAAAATCTAGCTGTGGTAGATTCTGGTCCTAGGGAGAACCAAATCAGAAAAAGAAGAAGAAGAAAGCCCCTCTACTTTTGGAATAAGGAAGATACTGAAAGCTTAACAGAAGAGCTTCAAGAGGTATTTGAAAGGCTTTGCCGATGATAGTACAGCTTACAGTCAGCTACAGCCTATATCCAGGCATGGTAGCAGAAACCAGTTGCACCAGAAGCTATCTCAGAGTTAAAGAGGCAGCAGAGCTCAGCAGCTTGACATGGGATAAAGAAAGGTAAGTGGGAGAGAGAAGCACCAGGTGCAAGAAAGAAGTTAAGCCAGAGGGGACCAGATGCACCAAATGGCCAAGAGAGTCAAAGCCAGAAGAGTCAAGGTCAGAAGCAAGACCCAGCACTACAAGGTGTGGCAATGGTATGATGTCAATCAATGCCAACAGCAGTTCCCAAAAAAGATTGGAACTGAGCTGAGTTAGCTGACCACAGGACACAGCAAGAAAAAGACCCAAGGGAGTAGGGGGTGAGATGTGAGATTAGTACCAGGATAGGGTTAAGATAAAGCTGAAGGTGGCACAGATAAGAATAGACCTAAGAATACATGCCAAGTAATAAGGGCTTTGGAACAATAGTGAAATGGAAGTTTGAATAGAGATAAATAAGAAAAATAGGACCAAACTGAAAAGATTAAAACAGCCTTTAGTAATAACAGTTGCAGGAGAGAGGCATGGAATGTAAATTAGAAAGTAATGGATAGTCTTTCTTGTACAATGAAAAATAGCATATTTTTATAAAGCAGCATTTAACAAGTGGAATTGATCTGCATGCATCCTGCTTGATCTCAGAACCAGCCTGAACTCATGACAGATCAATATGAAAGAAGACCAGATCATGGGGGTCTGCATGCACACATATGGACATGACCACATAATGGCTCCTGCACATTTAACACTGACTTACAATTTTTACAACATTTAACCCAGATGGTAATATAAGACAATTCTCTCCAATAAAAAGTTAAGCAGAACACACAAACACAAACCCACGAGTCTGCTTTATGGTTAATTTAGGATGTCAATACCAAACCAATCCAGGATACTTCTTTCTCTCCATCAGTAAACATGAGGGTATTATTATTGTTGTTGTTATTATTGTTGTTGTTATTATTGTTGATGATGATCATCATTGCACAGTCAGCCAGATGTTCAGACTGGATTTGGCATTTTTGTCTACCTATCAAGTCCTTACCAAGGACCTGAGATAGACAGACTGTGGATGTTTGATGTTCAAGTGGTGCTCCAGTTTGTTTGGGATTGCACCCAAGGCACCTATTACTATTGGTACTACCCTTGCTTGCCTTTGCCACAGTTGTTCTATTTCTATTATTACTATTATTATTACTATTATTATTACTATTATTATTATTAAAATTTGTCACCCACTCATTTAACTGCAAGGCACTTGTATACAAGTATGCATATATTTTAGAGTGTGCATATATAGATATACACCTGCAGAAGCCACACTGCAGGAAAGAAGAGAACTTTGAGCAAAAAATGAGATACTCAATTTTAAAAATTAATTGATTTTCCATATGCTCATAATTTGTCTCTCATGCCCACACATTTTTTTCATAAACATGCAAATATACATATACAGCCCTTTTTCCTTCTAGAAAACCTCAAAACCAGATGGAGATGGAGTAAGGGAAAGGGAAGCTGTAGGGAGGGAGGGAGGAAGGAAGGAAGGAAGGAAGGAAGGAAGGAAGGAAGGAAGGAAAGACTTGTTAGTTATTACGAAAAGGATTAAGTTTAAACTAGACTAGAACTCACAGACTCCTGGCTACTAACGTGATGCCTTAACCTCTACACAAAACTGGGTTTCTTCTCTCAGATAAATATTGTATGAAATAATTAGTCTGATCTTTCTACAATCTTTTTGTTCCTTAGCCCAGTCAGCACAAATTGCAATCCACTATGCTGAAGGGAGCCTAACATCATAGATCTAACAAGACAAGCAAGGACAAAACAAAAGGTTAGGGCTATTTTGGCAAATCATGATAAAGAAAACAAAAAGAAGTTTGAACACAGACCCTTGCAAGCTTTTGCTATCTTTTGATATCCAGCAGGGAGGGGGAAAAGCATATACTTCAGAAATGTTATATTTTTTCCTTGGCAACAGAGAAAGATTCCTGTGAATCATTAATGTTACATCTGTTCATGGAAAGGCTATATTGAGGTAAGAGGACAGATAGACAGATGCACAATTGTACTAGAATCAAAATCATTAAAATTAAGTATTTGCACAATTGCTACAAGCCCAAAAGTGACTCTGTCCTTCCTGCCTTATACATCATATTATCCGTATTCATAGTTGCCAGGCTCCTGAAAGATAAGCATGTTAGAAACTAGAATAGCTCCTGTGGGAGGTTTGATGGGTTTCAATATTATCTGCCTTTTGGAAACAGCTGAAAATGTAGCTTTTCTGGAGGGTGTCTGAGTGTTGATGCCAACAACTGTTTAGAGGTTTTTGTATGGAGTTATTTTTTATTATTTGCATTTTTTTGGTGAGCTGCTGAGATTCTACTTATGATTGCGGCAGGGTAAAACATTGATTGATTGATTGATTGATTGATTATTGATTGATTGATTATTGATTGAATGAATGAATGAATATAGATATTATCTTGATAGGTAAATAATAAACTGCAAATGCTATTTCAAGGAAATTTGCCTTTGTGAATCAAATCAATTGTCATCTTTATTCCCTCACTTCCACCACCATCAAAGACAATCATTGAATGCAAACTATGTTCCATCTTGACCATATTATTGACCTTATTAAGGCTCGCATTATGCCTGAAGGTTTCTGTTGTGTCCTGGGCCTGATGAGGAACTCAGCAGGCCCATAAATGTTGCAATTAGTCCTGGGCATTCCAAAAGCTGCCCGGGACCAGACAGAGCGGCGCTGCCTTGTGCGCATGCACAAGGCACGAACAGGCTAAATTCCTATTGGTTAACACTGTCTGGGTCTCTGGCCGAATAAAAGGCCTGCGTGCCTTTTGTTCCTTTGCTTGGATGTTGGAGAAGAGAATAAAGTGTTTGTTACTTGTCACCATGTGTCTTCATTATTTGCATGCGAATGAAGAACTCAACAGTTTCTTTTCCCAATTCATCTAGTGAGCAAATGGAGCCATAGGCAACTTTCCTCCACAGCCTATATTCTGCAATTACTAGAATTCCCAGTTTATATGACTAACGGGGATTCTAAGAATTATCCCAAAACATTTGGGAGGTTCCCAGTTGCTGAAGGCTGGCCTAATGACTAGATCCATCCCAGTGAGGAAGAAAGAAAGATTCATAGCAATACTTGGAAAAGTATTTTGCCAGCTTCATAACTCTCAAGCTTCCTGTTTAACCTTCTAAAGGTCAAATCAGTTATATGTAGGGTGTTTGAGTGTGAGTTTGTGTGTGGGTGTATGTGTGTAGGTAAGTAGATTAGAATGATGTGAGAGGGGGGAGAGAGAGAGAGAGAGAGAGATGGCATATCTTGCATTCATAACACCCACTGAATAAATGCTTATTACTTGCCCTTGAAGTGTAATGTAAAGATCTTAATCAGATTCTTCCTGACCAGTTCCACATTGTTTGCCTGGGGTTCTTCTGCACAAAAAGGCAACTTGTTCTTCTGCTTGATGAACTTGAGCTACCCTTGAATCACATGGCGCGCATTACACAGAAGATAAGAGTTTTGATGGGAATAGAGCATTTCGGCAAGTTCACTCTTTCATATTCCCTCTGGGGCACATCACTTCTGCTTAGATTTGGAAGCTGACAGAACTCTGCAAGGTTCAAGCGCTCTTTTCTCCTTTCCATTTGATCACCCTAATGGATTAATCGACTAAGTGTGCAGGGTGGGAAAGAAGGACAATATGCAGCTGCATATATAGATTTCTTTAAAGGCAAGCCCCCCTGTCAGATTTCAGTGGAAGAAAAAGAAGAGATTTTATGAAAGGTAGAAATGTGGATATGGGTGAGACAATATGGAGGAAAGGAATACTAAAAATATTTTAAGAGTAAAGTTGAGTCTCCCAATGGATGTATTTCAAGATCTATGACAAGAGGAGCAAAGAGTCCTGATTGCCTCAGTACAGTGTTTAAAATTAACTGTGCTCATTGAAAAGTGGAAAGAAAATCTATTTCCTCCCATCATCTCATGCATGGAAGAAATACTGTACCTTTGCTGGTTTAGCAGAAACTTAAATGCAAATGCAGAACTATCAAAGACATGCAAACGTATCTAGCAAATGCAAAACCCTTTTTTAAAAAATGGGAAGAATTAATAAGGATTCTTTCCAAGCTTTGGAGCAGTCTTTTCTTCTGTCCCACTCAAAACGTACAGGGAGGTTTGCCATATTTTGTATATGAAGTATGCAACAATGGCAAAAAAACATGACCATTTCTTCAGCAACTGTTCAAAGTTACAACTAAATGAATGAATGTTAAGTTAGAGTTGGTACTGAGTTGCTCCATGATATCTCCTAGAGTCAAGGATTTCCTTTATTTCGAAGTGCTGTTCGCCCTCCACCATGATTGGAGGTGGGGGGGGATTTTTGGCCGTAGAGGTGACTGATGCTCTCTTTTCAGCAAGCTGCAATGAAAAATTGGGTGTATTTGCCTGAGATTTTTGGGTAATTCTAATTCTACTGTTACTGGATTTATGATTCTTTTAATTGGAAAAGGTCCTATATATTTTGGTCCAAGTTTTTTACAGGGCTGTAGGGACTTTAGGTATTTTGTAGATAAGTACACCATTTCTCCTATAATGAATGGTGTAGGCTCAACCCTTTTTTTATCGGCTTGTGCTTTGTATGCCTGCCTAGCTTCATCTAGTGCTTTTCTAACTATTGGCCAGGTGTTTTGTAGTTTTTCCATCCATTCTTTCAGTGAAGGGATCGTTGGTTCATTTGGGGTTAACTCTGGCATGGGGTTGAAACTTTGACCAGTGGCTATTTGAAAAGGAGTGTAACCTGTGCTGGAGTGGACTGCATTATTGTAGGCAACTTCTGTAAAAGGGAGTAAGTCCGCCCACTCGGTCTGCTGGAAACTAAGAAAACATCTTAAATATTGCTTAAGTACGGAGTTTATTTTTTCAGCCCCCCATTTCTTTGTGGGTGGTGGCTAGATGTCAGTCCCTGAGTGGTTCCTAAGAGGGATAAAAATTCCTTCCAAAATGCAGATGTAAATTGCACTCCCCTGTCAGAGATGATGCGTTGGGGTGCCCCATGCAATCTGTAAATGTGCTGGATGAAAAGTTTTGCTAAGGCTTTTGCAGTGGGAATCTTTTGGCAAGGGATAAAGTGCACCTGTTTGGAAAACAAGTCCGTGACCGTCCAGACCACAGTATTCCCATTGCTTTCTGGCAATTCCACTATAAAATCCATGGCTATTTCTCTCCAGGGGGCTGAGGGACTTGCCACTGTTTGCAATAGTCCTGGCAATTTCCCTTGCAACCTCTTTGCCGTGGCACATTTTGGACAACTGGCTATATAACTTTCAATGTCCTTTTTCATGGATGGCCACCAAAATTGCCGTTTAATTAAATGTAAATTTTTTACAAATCCAAAATGCCCTGCTGATTTTGTGTCATGGCAAAGCTGCATGAAAGTGACTCTTTGAGTTGTTGGTATATATAACTTTTCCCCTACCCAAGGCAACCCGTCTCTCATTGTGCACACATTTTTGTTTTTCTGGAACCATTCATCTGTTTCCAAACTTTTTCTGAATTCAATTCCAGTTTGGCTGTCCAGTTGTGGTTTTAATTTGGCTTGGGTTCTTGTGGTTACTGGTGCTGCCAGTTGTGACTCTGCCATTATTGGTCTAGAGTCTGTGGTTCGTGCGCTGTTATATTGGGCATGCGAGATAGAGCATCTGCCAGGAAGTTCTTTCTTCCTGGTAAATGCTTGAGCTTAAATTGGAACTGGTGAAAATGCTGGGACCAGTGGGCTTGTTTGGGATTGAGTTTCCTGGAAGTTTTCAGGGCTTCCAAATTTTTGTGATCAGTCCACACCTGGAAGGGGATTTTGTTGCCTTCCAGGAACTGTCGCCACGTGAGTAATGCCCAACGTATCCCATAAGCCTCCTTCTCCCATACGGGCCAGCGCTGTTCTGTTTCCGTGAGTTTCTTGGATGTATATGCACAGGGTTGCAATACCCCTTCATTGTTTTCTTGTAATAGAACAGCCCCCACTGCCACATCACTTGCATCTGCCTGTATTACGAAGGGCTTGTCCATGTCTGGGTGCCTTAGTACTGGTTCGGCAGAAAAAAGTCTCTTTAGTCTCTCAAACGCTGCTTGGCACTCCATTGTCCATGTTAGTGGCTGGCTAGGTTTTACTGAGGATGCTCCCTTCGTTTTTAGTAAGTTAGTGAGGGGCAAGGCTATCTGGGCAAATGAGGGGATGAATTGGCGGTAAAAGTTTGCAAAGCCCAGGAAACTTTGTAGTTGCTTTCTTGTGCGGGGTGGTGCCCAATCTAATACTGCTTTGACCTTCTCTGGGTCCATTTCAATGCCCTGGGGGATATGCGATAACCTAGGTAGTCTATCCTTTCCTGGTGGAATTCGCATTTTGAGAGTTTGGCATATAGGTGGGCGGCTCGCAGCTTCTTTAAAACCGCTCTGACAAGGTTGACATGTTCCTCTTTTGTTTCGTTGAAGATAAGAATGTTGTCCAAGTAAACCAGGACCCCCTTAAACAGGTGCTCCCTTAGAAAGTCATTGATTAATTGCATAAAGACTGCAGGGCCCCCTTGTAATCCAAATGGCAAGACTTTGAATTGATAGCACCCCATGGGGCAGTTAAATGCAGTCTTCCATTCGTCCCCTTCCTTAATTCTCACACAATAGTAAGCTTCCCTTAGGTCTAGTTTAGAAAAATTTTTCTCTTTCGATAGGTGTGACAGCATGTCTTTCATGAGGGGTAGAGGGTATAGGTTGCTTTCACTGATTGTATTCAGGGCCCTATAATCCATGCATAAACGTAAAGAGCCATCCTTCTTCTCTCTAAAAAGGACCGGGGCAGCCACTTTAGGCTTGGCTGGCTCAATGAAACCTCTCTCTAGGTTTTTTTTTAATAAATCTTTCCATTTCCTCCTTCTCCTTTGGGCTCATGGAGTATAATCTGGGCTTCGGGAGTTTTGCCCCAGGCTTGAATTCAATGGTACAGTCTGTGGGTCGGTGGGGGGGGGAGCTCATTTGCCCTCTCCTCACTGAAAACTTCAGCAAGGTCTCTATATTCCTCTGGTATTTCTGTTAATCTTTTTTCCTCTCCTATGGATGCTTTTTCTATTCTTGATTCTGGTAGCCTCCCTTGGGATTTTAAGTCCATAGGGTCCCCCTTCGGGAATTTGATTTCTGTCGTCCTCCAATTTACCCAGGGGTTCCATTTTTTCAACCATTCCATCCCTAGAATCATTGGGCATTCCATGCCTGGGGTCACCACAAACGTTATGTCCTCTTCATGTTTGCCCAGGGAGAGGTGTATTGGTAGAGTGGCTAGGGTAGCTGGCACCCCCCCTGCTATGGATCCATCTAACTGGCCAAATGAGATTGGTTGTTCCAGTCTCCTGGATGGGATGCCCAGATTCCCCACTAGTGTTGGGCTAATGAGGCAGCGGGTGCAGCCAGAGTCTATTAAGGCTTTCACCTTCACAGCTTCGGGCATGGGGGGGATTAATATAGTCACTGTCTTGAGGATGGGTGTGATGTGTCCACTTACCAGGGGTTCGCCCTCCGAGCTGTCATCTGAGGCATCCACCGGCCCTGTGGTGTAGGCTGGAGTTCTTTCCCCTTGGTGAGCAGAAGTGGGGGTTTCTGCAATTTCCATCATTCTCATGGCGTTTCTTTTGGCTTAGCTGAAGACTTTCCGGATTTGTTGATTGGGGATCTGTCTGGGTTGTGCTGGGGGGCTTTGAGTGGCATTCTACAGCTTGATGCCCTTCTCTTCCGCACTTGAAACACCCCATTTGCTTCTTGGCTGTATCCGATGATTTCACCGGTTGGTGTGTCAGCTCAGGCGGGGGGCGGCTCCATTGTTTTCCTCGGCGGTGCCTCTTCAATATGTCGATCTCTGCTTCCTCTGCCAAGACGTACCATTCCTCAAGTTGGTGTGGGTCCCCTCGGGGCAGGCAAGCATCATATAGATCATAGTTTAGTCCGTCTTTGAAATGGCCAAGGAGGATGTCTTCTGGCCAATTCAGTTTGCTGGCAATGGCCCGGAATTCTTGTGTATATTCAGCCACCGGGCGTTTGCCTTGCCTCATCATTTTTATCCTTTCACGGGCTTTGCAATCAGCCAGGGGGTCTTCAAATCGTCTTCTCAAAGAGGACACGAAACGGTTGAAGTTACTGAGTTCTGGGGCATTGGAGTCATGCAAGTTCACCACCCAATCTGCAGCCGGTCCTTCCAGGGCAGATTGCATGATCCAGATGCGGGCTTTGTCGCTGGGAATGTCCTGCCCATATTCCTCCATGTAGCTGAGGACTTGGGTTAGAAAAAACCCCAAGCGTGTTGGCTCCCCTTTGAATTTCACCTCCAACGGTGGACGTCTTGGAATGGATCGGTACCTCCGTTGTTGGTGGTAGTGTCTTCCGTCCAGATTGCCATCTGTGGTCCGGTAGGGGGTGGGGACTACTGGATCAGTAGATGTCCCCAGGGTTGCAGGTTCCACGTCCCCCTCGGTGTCTCTCCCTTTGTGGCTCCAGGAGCTGGGGTGGCCGTAGGGCTCAGGATTCTCCTCTCCTAAGGAGCTGAGAGTTCTCTTCATCAGGTCAATAGCTTTCTCTAGGATCCAGTCTGAGTACGGTGCCCAGCTTTCTCCCTCTTCACTTGCCTGCAGGGATTTCTCCATCTCCTGCTTCCATTCTGGTTGCTTGGTTCCCCGTCTCAGGGTCACCTTTCTTGATTCTTTTCCCCACTCACTTTTCTTTCCAACACCCATTGACCAGCGAGGCTTGTGGTCCCGTGTCTCCACCACTTCTTCTCCTGAGGAATCCGACCTCTCGGATCCCAACATCTGACAAGGTTCCAATTTGGTCAGCGGCTCTCTTTCCAGGGAGTTTTTCCCCTCTCTTGCTCCATTGTCTGACATGGTAAATTTTTGCAAAATCCCCCGGTAAGGGCCTCCCTTCCAGGTGGATTAATTTTGCAAGTCCTGCCTAATGTAAGGACCCACTCCACTTTGCATCTTAAGAAGACAGAACTCTTGGAATAATTCTTCCAACAGGGATCCTTTATTAAGAGAAAATGGTTGCAGGCATTCTAGACAGGACTTGGGGTTCAAGCTCTCCCATTCGAAGTTTTAAGGGGTTCCCCAGTAGTCCCACCCAATCACCCCCCTCTTCCAGTGACAGTTTCAGGCATCACAATCCCACCCCTTTTTTCCTTCCGTCTGGATGGAGACTTCAGATAAACTACATGAAAAGTAAATAGCCTCCTTTGTTATGATAAGACCTTTTGGTGCTAACCCCATTCAAACTCTTTGAAGTTGCAATACACACATTCAGTTCCTTAGAAGTATACTGAAGGAAGTGAGGGCCATAAAGCCCCTTTGTTCTCCCCCTTCTCTCCCTCTTATGGCAGAATCCAGAGAAGGCAGAATTGGGGTTTTCTATATTTGATAACTAAAGATGAAATATAATTGGATTCTGACAGTTGGTCTTTCAAGTTGCAGCTGTTGCAGCATCCTCATGGTCACATGATCAATATTTGGAGGCCACATGAGACTGTGGGAATGCCTTGAGAGAGGCTAGCAACTGTCTTGGCGGGATCGCCTCATCAGCAGCAAGAGGAAGAAAATGGTGAAGGTCAGTTAGGGGCAGGGGGGAGACAGCAGAGGCCAGTACAGGTGTGCATGGCTACCAAAAGGGCAGATATAAGGGAGAAGATAGGTGGGTGGGAACAGCTGATGTGTGCACTGCAATTGCAAATGTATAATAACAAGGATAACATTACCATACATCAAAAACATCTCAGAAACCACCAACAGAGAATTACAAGCACACAGTATCACCATAGCATGCAATCCAACTAAAACCCTTCAAAACATCTTATATAAACCAAAAAACCCAGCAGCCCTAGATGGAGAAAAGAGGAGTCATGTACAACATATTGTGTAAGAACGGTAACAGCCATTTTGCAGAGCAAACAGACAGAAGACTAGCAGAGTGCATCCATCAACACCAACTAACAGACAGAAGAGACAATTAAAAATCCTTAATTTTGCAACACATGGACAGACTTAACCATAGTTTCAACTGAGAAACCGTAGACATCCAAGGCCAAGCTAAATCCAAAAACACTAGGGAATTCCTCAAAATCTGGTATTCAAAGAAATCAGCCATCAACAGGCACATAGAAATAAACCACACTTACATACCATTCAAAAGAGACAATAAAAAAGGGATCAAAGAGACCATGATATCTCCTTGCCAGCAATCAACACCAAGATAAATAATGGATCAACACCAGGATTAACTCCAAATAAAAAACAAATAGTAAACAAGACTGTAATCAGGGAACTATTGTATATAAATAACCAAACTCAGAAAGCACCAGTGACTTCACAAGAAAACAAAGGTCGGCCATTTTTAATATACTGTACATCATAGGAACTGAAAATATTAGGCATTAGGGATTATGATGATGAAGCTAATCAAAAAAGTAATTCTGATTTTCAAAACTGATTAAGCCATTCAAAATAATAATAATATATAAATAATAATGAAGCTGTATGGAAAAACATATCTGAAGTAGAATCACTGCTCAACATTGTGTGTATGTATATACAGCCAAGTTATTGCAGTGGATTGGACAAATGTCCCACCCTTACTATCAACTGGGGGGGGGGATAGTGAAAAGTGAAAAATCCAAATGCATTATGGAAATAGCATTAAGACTCTTGATGAAGATGATCACTACAAATACATGGGTATCCTTCAAGCTGACAACATCAAGCATACTGAAGTCAAGAAGGTAAGAATTTAATACATCATGAGAGTGAAGAAGATTTTAAAGTCCAAGTTCAGTAGAAGAAATAACATCAAAGCAATTAACACCTGGAGAACTCTGGTCATTAGATGCATAGCTGGAATAGTGGACTGGGCTCAAACAAAACTAAAAGCCCTGACTAAGAAGACCAGGAAAATAGTGACAATGAATGATGCTCTTCATCCATATAGCAATGTAGACTGGTTTACTTATCAAGGAGCATGTAATATTGCAAGTACACTAGGCAGTTTGAGAAGAAAATAGAGCATTGGAAGAATATTTGAAAGATAGTGAAGAAGATGCACTGAAATAGCACATTATAAAGGCTTGCTGAATACTGGGGAGACCAAAGTTCCTTACAAGAAAGACCAAATAAAGAACAGAAAGGAGCCATAATAAGACAAAGTATTAAAGATCAAGTACATAAAAGATCTAATGGCCAAAGAAGAAAACAACTAGACCTGGCAATGGCTAAGAGCAGGAAAGTTGAAGACAGAGACAAGGGGCTAACTGTGGCTGCACAAGGCTAAGCCTTAAGAACAAATGCATACAAAGCCAGAATTGAGAAGACAGCAACAAATAGTAAATGCTGTCCCCATAAAGAAGCTAAAGAAACAATGGACCATCAGTTTGCTGCTGCAAGATTACTAACAACAATATGACAAAGTAGCAACAATGATGCATGGGAATGTCTGTAAGAAGTACCATGTGCCAGAAAGCATGAAGTGATGGCACCACAAAATAGACAAAGTAACAGAAAATGAAAAAGGTAAAGTGTTCTGAAATTTTAGAATTTAAACATACATGCATTTGTCACTTGACATTCCAGGCTTAATGATGATTGATAAGAAAGAGAAAAAAAGCTGGATAGTCCACATTGCAGCACCTGCAGATAGCAGAAGAGACCTGAAGAAAATCTCAAAACACAAAGACCTACAAATAGAATATAACAACTGTGGCAAAATAAAGCCAGAATAGTACCAATAGAAATAGGTCCCTTGGGTGGAATACCACAACATCTGGAACATCATCAACATTGACAAAATCTCCATCTGTCATTTGCAAAGGTCAGCTTTACTTAGAACAGCTTACATCCTGTGATGATACCTTTAATACCTCTAACAACATCTGCCTATCCTAGGTCCTTGGGAAAGATTCAATAGGTGGTTAGCAGTGTCAAATCCAGTCTAAACAGCTGGCTGACTGTGCAATTAATCATAATGATATGCATTAATAAGAGACCCAGGATGGACGAGACATAAAAACAATCTTTATACAATTAGCTCCAATAAACATTCATAACTTTGAACTTTTTGGCATCCTTGTCCCTTCACAGATGACTTCAGAGAAGGGGGGTAGCACAAAAAGAGAGCTAAAATAAAATGTAATCTAGAAAATAATGTTAGCCACTACATATAGCTTAGGGTAAAAAAGATAAACGTAATGTTGATGAGATTATTTGGAGGTGGGTATGAAGGAGGAACATAAGAAGCACAGAAATAAGCTTTTGAATTTTAGTCAGCTCTTCATCTGCCAGTATAAATGTTCAGAACATAAAAGAGATGATAAATATGCAGCAAGTTTTCAGATCTGATGGCTGCTGTAGTCAAGAATTAATGATTATTATGATTCCTCTTGACCATAACAGCCCATTAAAAGAAAACAAAGTAGTATGCATTGATTTTTAACTAAACACTGTCAGATCTTTTGAATTAACACAATATACTCTGCAGTATATTGCATTTTGGAAAATATTTTCACAATGGTCCATCATTCCCAGTCTTTCAGATAAAAATCACCCACTTCTCCAACCTTCCATCTCTGATGGTTTAAAATGACATAATTTTCTATTTAAAACAACAACTTGCATATATCCATTTAGCCTGGCATTCTTCAGTAGATCTATTGTAAAAGTAAGAAATTTAAAGAAATTTAAAAACTTTCCAAGACAAATTACTTTATGCACATTTCTACCACTTGCCTGAGTCTGGACCGTCTCACCTAAAATGAACCAGTTTGATTTTCATCAAATGAATCTATTGCAACATCTTGCAAATTTCTGGCTGAGCTTTCAGCCCTTTTCTTCAAAATTTATCAGTAAACTGCATGCCAGATTTTTAACTCTTGAGTATTGAGATAACCAGACTGACTATAGCTAAAAACTAGTGAATAGTTGGTTCAGCACCACAGTATAATGAGAATAACAGCTAAGCAGCACTCTTTAAATGTGTAAATTCCTAGCTTCCTTGCAAGGAAAAACAAATCTTCTTTAAATCAAGTTTACTTCCTGGTGAACTTCATGAATATGTGCACCTAATTTTCTCAAGCAAGAACATAATTTGTCGTGATGCTTTTTGAGAATGTTTTTCCTATTCCCATTTTATCATCCTTCCAATGTAGTAAATAATATTCATTGGGGCCTGCAACCCTGATTAAAAAGAAAAAAACTGGAGTTATTCATTTAAAAAGCTTATTAATCCAAAATCTTCAGGAATATTATTTTTTTTATTCTGCTCCCTCCAGATATCAAGTGTTCTTCCCATTCAGAAGGACAGGTAATAGTTACAGGTCTTGAAGGAATAGTTCAGCTCAGGTAACCAGAACTTAAACGAAAAAATAGAAATTCCAGAAAAAGATTCTGGGCTGATATGTGTTGGTAACGACATTCCCCCCTTACAGAAGAAAACAAGACTTAGTTGTAAACACATATCTCTGTATGCTCCTCAGAAGCACGCAATAACAAAATCATAAAAAAGCTGTTTTGCTACATGCTACTTATAAACACAGTAATTCTCATTAGATTCATTGCAGTCTAGAAAAAAAGTATAAAATTGCATTCTCTTTACAATGAATTAAACTATTACTTTACTTCATAAATTACACAGTAGCAGGTTCTCCTGCCTTTTTTTTTTTTTTTTCCTTTGAGGCCAATACAAAACTATCTACAGAAATATATATATATATATATATTTCCCCTAAAATGTTCAGAGAAATTGCTGTTTGCACAGGGCAGTCTTATATATGCTTATTCAAATGGAAGTTAAGCAAAGCTTATTCTCAGGGGAAAAGGTAGTAGGGCTGCAGCTTTGTTAAAACAGAATTAAACAATCCAGGATCAGACTGCACTGATTGTCTTTCAGTGGTTTCTGGAAAAAAAAAAAAAAGAATGAGAATTCTTTCACCTCCATTTCCCCTCCTTTTGACCACTGGCTTGCAATATATAAACAACATATCATTTATACGACACATAATTGTGTCTCACGTTGTAGGGTAAGAACTTTGCCAGCAGTATGCTCACTCACAATCTCTCAGCTCTGTTCCCAATTGCTCAGGTAAATAATAAACTATTAGAGTCCTGGATGCAAAGGGTAGAGCCTTTCCTAAGCTGCAATTGATGGGAGGCAATTGACTAAGGTTAATTTACCATTTTTTACCACTATCAGATCAGATTGCTTCTGCCCTTAATTGGTTGCAGAAGAATCGTGCTTCCAGCAACAGAAGACAAATAAATCTTCCACTGAGAAAACAGGCTTCAAATAAGCTGGCTCAGAATTTCATTAGAAGGAGCTAAAAGAAAAAGAAAAACAAATGGAGTGAGAGAAACAGCATGAGGCTTCTCCTAGTAAGCTTATTGATTTCAGCTGTTTGGACTTGGGAATTTTTTTTTTTTTTTGCACTCTGATCCCAGGAAATTCCTAACATTGAGGAAGTATATATATAATAGTTGTGTCTGGTTGAATTCTTCAGTTTAACAGTATCAGATGCTTCTATGACCTCTTTAACTTCCCTTAAATCACCACTTTTGGGAATATGACCTCATGTCTGACCTTCCTTGAACATTCATGCTGATGCTATTCCTTCATTCTTTTTTCTCTGCTTTGGGAAATTATACTTTCCTTTATTTCTTTCAGCCTACTTAACAAGCCAGACCACAATTACAAGGGTCATCTTTGACCAGAGGAATCAAATTCAAGAAAGATTAAATCTGGATCAAATCAATTGCATCACAAAGTATGTAAGAGCAGATAGCAAGGAAAGTACTAATACATTTATAAAAATAATGCCAAGACATACCTGGGAATTGGAACTTTCACTGAAAGACTGATGCAAAAACCCATACTTCGAGCAAAGTGGCTAAGAGGGATACCAAAGAACAGAATAAATATAAGATGCATCAGAAGAAATGGAGGGATTTTTTTATCAATACATATATAACAGCCTTCAATGTTTATTGAGTTGTAGTTTCCAAAACTGTAGTGTGGTGCAAATTCTTGGTAGAACAAACCAACATACAGTATCTGCACTGAAGGCTGCTAAGTTGGAAAAAGCCAAACTAAATGGACAAGAACTTTTCCAATAGCTAAATGGGTTCAAACTCCCTAAATCAGGGGTGTCAAACTCGCAATGTCACATGATGTGTCGCGACGTATCGCAACTTTTTTCCCATTGCCGGCAATGGGATGGGCGCCATTTTGGCATGACGCATTCAGCCTGCAGGCTGGCAGCTTGACACCCTTGCCCTAAATGATAAGAATTATCTCAATCAATGTCACTCTTATACACTTAGAAGAAATCTTCATTTCGTTGCACTGCTATTAAAACCATTAAAATTATTACAGGAGATATTTGAAGAATCAGAACGAAAAGAAAGTTACAATTTCAGCCATGATGTCTGCTTCTACAGAAAAAACTATGTCCAAAAAATGTTAAACAGGAAATTAAAGATGTGAATGAGAATACTTAGGAAGATCTACCCAGGAATATGAGCTGAAACAAACCTCATCTGATGCAGAAATATTAGACTATAAAGAAATTGTTGAAAAAAAGGAAAATAAAAAAATGATGATTATAAGATACAGATGACAGTGGAAGTGGAAGTAGAAATGACAAGTCAAGATAATAACCTAGATAATGACCCCCTTACTGGATTTACAAAACAGGTTTGCTAAAGTTTTGAAGCAACCTTTGAGATGGGGAAAAGAAAAAAAGAAGAGAGATCAAATTCTACAAGAACATCTTGATGAATTAAAGGGCAAGATTGCTAGAAACAAAAGGAAGAAGTATGAAGCTGGTTAAAGGCTAAAATGTTTCTATAAAATTCTAGGAATCTTCGATGAACTTTTTTTTAATTTATTTTTTATTAATTTTTTTTTTCATCAACATATGTTAATTTTTCCAATCAACAAAGTTGTCTGGAGTTTGTTAAGCTAATACATGTTCAATTCCTAGTCCTTCATTCTTTTCTCTAACCAAGAATAAAATAAATTCCAAATTTGATAGTAGTCTGTATCTTCTTTGTCTTTCAACCTCATAGTTAATCTGTCCATCTCTGCACATTCCAGTATTTTCCTGATTATTTCTTCTTCTGATGGAAATCCTTCATTCTTCCAGTATTGTGCAAAAACTATTCTCACTGCTGTGGTGATGTATAAAATTAAATATAATTTCTGCTTATTAGTCTTTTCAGGCATAATGCCTAGTGGGAAAAGTTTAGGTTTAAAATCCACTTTTCGCCCAATATTTTTTCTAACCACGTATGTATATTTTTCCAATAAGCCTTTGCCTTCCCACATGTCCACCAAATATGATAATATGTGCCTATGTTATGTTTGCATTTCCAACATCTATCTGACATATTTTTAAACATTTTTGCTAATCTTGCTGGTGGAAGATGCCAACTTCGATGAACTTTTTGCTGACACTGGGACTGACACATTAGTGAAGTATGAATTTGTATAGGGATAACAAATGGGTTACAGGAAGAAGAGATACTTGTATGTAATATTAAAGTGGGTGAAGAATTACTAAGTTTGTTTTCTTGTGGTAATGATCGGAAGTCATTTATTTCTTTTCTCTTTTAATTTTCCCCTCTTTCTTTTTTCTTTTGCACTTCCTATTCTTTATTTTTTCTGAGGTTAGTTTGTGCTAATGTCTTTAAATCATTTTCAATTAATTATTTTTTGAAAAAGTGAAAATCTATGTGATCCCCAAGAGTCGACAACTTGATGGCAAGTAATCAATCAATGATATAATTTACATTGGAGATAAACACAGCATTTTAACATGAAAAAGTACTTAGATTCAGTATTTCTGCCAACCAACATAGGTTACATTGGATTGAAGAGATGGCATAAATAAGGTCATTAGAAATCAGGTAACTTTCTATATTCTTGTTACATTTATCTTCAGTTTGGTCTTTGAAAGTGACAAAACAGAACTTAAGGATTTGAGAATTATGAATATCCGAAATTGTTGTACAGAAAATATGGACAACTACTTTATCAACCAAGCAGTTTTCAGGCACCTATTATTCATTCTGTCAATAAGTTTTATGGGGGAAGAGATGGGTTCTATTTGATTTTCAGAAGAAGCCACTCCAGAAATGAGGTGAATAAGTTTTTGCTTACTTTTGCCTCAGAACCACTGTTTGCAACATTAGGAACTGGAATGTCACAGAGACCCAGAACTGGAATGGAGCTGATTCAACCCTAAGTGTTCCATCCAATTAAAATGAAAATTGGATTATTTTATTCTTCTGTACTTTTTTGATTTCCTACCAAATATTCAGGTAGAAGATAGGCAAAATAAAACATCAGATTGTTCCTCAGGCTACATTTACCCTTTTCTTGCTTTTATGAAGCTCGAATATAATATCCATTTATGACTCATCACAAAAAAGTTACTTGCTCACTGCACCAATTTATGATTTTCATTAAAGAGAGGGAAGGAAAAAGGAAGATCAGAATGCAACAGTGCCTCTGATATGAGTGAAAATACAAATGGATACTATATAAAGAGTCAATGAACCTTTGACAGTGAAGAAGTATCCTTCAAAATTAGATCAATGTATCATGTTCCAGTTAGAAATATGATTGCTGCTATAGCTGAGAGAGCTGAAGTGTCACTAACATATATCAATAATAGATAAAAAACCCCTCCCCCCAAAAAGTGTTATCATTTAACATCACAATGCAGGAGTCATATTTGCCTTTTTTCCCCAGTGTAGTTTGCCTTGACTTGAGGACAAGTAACCAAAGTGGTGCTACTTTTCAAGGAGACCATCATTGCTACTTTAAAATTTTATCAAATAACCAAAGGACATTGTTTATGTATTTTTAAAATCATACAAAGAAACAGAAAGCAGCCAAAAGATAAAATGTTGTCTATACGTTACTTACAATTTATATGGAAATATAAATGAATTCTGGGCAGAGAACAGTTAAAAACATAATAGCAACATACCAACAAATTCATAAATGGCAGCCAAAATAAAAAGCACAAATAACCATTGCATAACTATCGCACAGGTGCTTCCACAAGTTCTGACCTTCATTTTACTTTTCTTTATATAGTTAAAATACTATTTATTTATGTATTTATTTATTTATTTTATTTTATTTTATTTCCACAGTGTCCATCTCACCTACTGTAAATGATTCTGGGCAGTTTACAACAGCGTAATAAAACAATATAAACATATGACTAAAAGCACAGTTAAAAACAGAATTAAGAAGAAGATTATAATTTATAGGTTAAAAGAAAAAATCAAATTTAAAAAGTTAAGACTAAAAAAGAGTTGACAAAGTGGAAGGAGAGCCCTCAAACCGCCAACCATCTCTAGAGTTCTATCACATTCTTAGTAATTGGTAGAGCCAGGTTTCAACAGAAATCTTTCCTCCTAGATCTACTAGTTGATATTTTTTGGTCAACATCATTCACATAATGGAAATTAATAATTATGCATCTCATTTTCAATGTCCATATTTTATTTTCTGAAGATAGGTTTAAATGTCTATGGAGATTCTCAGTTATCCAGGTCATGGTTGTCTCAAAGGTGCTTTTTCAAAAGACAGCTGGACCATGTTTTTTTTTTTTCCTTTTCTCTTGAGGGAGAAGAAGACATTTTACTTCACATCCAAGAAGCTTCATCAGTTCTGGCTGGATGGAGGGGGGGGGATAGAAGGATTAGTTCTGACAGGATGCTGGGGAGGGTGGAAGGATTACTTTTCTTTGCAGTCATCTGGCTGTTAGCACTGTCTCTGAAAGCTGTTGAGGCCATTTGGGGGTTTGAGGGCACAGATAAACCCCCAAGTGGCCTCAACAGCTCTCAGAGAAAGTCTAACAACCAGATGACTTCAAAGAAAAATAATTCTTCTACACATCCCCAACATCCTGTCAGAACTAATCCTTCCAGTCTCCCACTACCACCAGCCAGCCAGAAGTGAAATATCTTCTTCCTCAAGGAGAAAAGAAATAACAACATGGTGCAGTTGCCTTTTAAAAAAACATCTTTGAGACTGAAGATAGGTCATTCTGAATTTTCCCTATGTCAGGGCCCAAGAACCAAGAGAGATATATGGAGTTATTTTTGAGTAATTTCTTTGCATAACTACTGTGTACATATACTCTGAGAATTGCCAGAATGGAGCCATTGTAAAATCTTATTTATGCCAACCAAATGTTTGAGGCTCCACAACCTCTTTGCCCTCTGGAATGCAGCCCCTATTGCCAAATCTGAATTGACAAAATACTTCTTTTTCTCTCTTTTCATCTGGATCAGAAAGTTTTACATTAGAATTCTATCAATTTTTACAGGTCATCTTCTTCCCACAATTTTGTAGGGTATATGAAAAATCGATCAATGATTACAGTTACATGGATCTCTTCTTCTATATTAGTTCATCTTTTTTTTAATAGAAAGAAATAGAATGGTGGTTAGAAACAGAAAGGTCTGTATATTGCATAAATAGCATTTATATTAATTCAGTTCTATCAAAAGTTGAGAATATAATTCATTATATTAATTTGTTACAATTCATACAGATTGAGCCTTTTTTTCCCTTTGAAAAACTAAAAAGTTTTTTTACCTAGCCAACCCCCCCCCCCATTTAATGATAAGACAAGATTAAGATGTATTTTGATGGTATAAAACAGTGGTTCTCAACCTTTTTAATGCCGCGACCCCCAACCGGTCGTAAGTCGAGGACTACTCAACCAGTCGTAAGTCGAAGACTACTCAACTGGTGCAGCACCGTTTGCAGAATGGGACTTTTGGCTGGCTCAGCAGGGCAGAGACAGCCTGGACAATTCCTATTGGCTTTTGAAAGCCAATAGAATTAGACTCTATTCAGGAGAGTCTATTCTATTGGCTTTCAAAAGCCAATAGAATAAAAGGGAGTAGCACAGCTAAGGAAAAGGGGGAAAAAATGGCAGACTGCATTGTTTGGCGACCCCCGTGAAATGGTCGTTCGACCCCAAATGGGGTCCCGACCCACAGGTTGAGAACCACTGGTATAAAAAGATATTCTTTCTCAAAACTAGATACATTTATTGATGTGATCAGAAATTGGAGCTACAAAATGTTTGAAAATGATATGAGAATTAGAGAAAGAAATATCAAACTATGAATGGAAGCAGAAAAAATCAACAACAACTTGTTGCTAAGCTTCTCCACAATAGCTTCAGAGAAATCATACATAAATATTTTACATGTTGGCATCTTACCCTAGTTAAAATTCATAAACAACAATAAAAACTTAAAAGCACCTTTTTACATATGTGATGGTCATGTCCAAAAAGGTAGTAAATTTGGGGATATATAATTTGAGGAAATAGTAGCAAAGAATAGAGAAAACAACATATTTAGGGCTTTTATCATTATTTTCTAATGTGGATATATTTTCTGGTATGGATACAAAGACACACATTTTTATTGCTGAATGCTAGCTTAGTAATAGAAAAACTCAGGAAACACATATAACATATTAGCCTACTTTATCTTAATGGAAATATTAACATATAAATTGAAATCAGTTGAAGAAAATAAGGGGGAAAGGGTACCTCGCCTCCAATCCATATTTCATGACAAATCATCCTTTCCTAAGATTCTTCCTTCTCTGAATGCTTTTCTGATTTCATTTTCTACTACCTTAAACAGTTCAACTCATGTTCCATGTATAAGACCACTAAGGAGATTGACTGTTGTCAGTTCCAAGAATTCTAGAATAAGATTATTTTGTTTGACACTTTCTTTCTTCTGTATGTTTTGAGGCATTACTTCAAATCTAGACCTTCCTGTATTTTCTGTAGAATTGGCATCCAAATATGACTGCATTCCACTGAACAGCTAGGCAAGCAGATCTTGTTAATACACTGTGTGGTTTTATTCTGTGCTTTGTTTGATGTGTGAATTCAGTCATTCTGGTGTTATGTGTGAACTAGAAAGAAGAGTTAAAGTTTAATATGATATACAAATAAAACCATTTTTTCAAACTTCAGGTTTTTGATATACCTGTTTTGTTCTTCTATACAGTCAAGGATAGCAAATCTCCCATCTTAATCATAGGATTCTACCATTAATGCAGATCAAGAGATGATACCCCTTTCCATGTGCCACTGACCTGTGATTTTTTTTTTTATTCTTCAGTCTTTTTGACTTCTAATCATCCCTAACTGAATACTTTGTCTCACACCCATCCTACTCTGGTTTGAGCAGTCAGAAGCAGTCCCACCTTATTCCCAAATAAGACTTTCCAGCTTCTGATGATTTTTTTTTTCATCTCTGACATTTGTATGCAATATCAGAGAAGAAAATAAAGAAAAACAAAACACGATTTTCTCTTCAAAATATAGTTTTATTGATATGCAAATTTAAGTGATAGCTCAGTTTTAAAAAGTCATGCAATAATCAACTTTCTTCAGCTGACTGGCAACCTTAATTTTAAGATGTTTTGGATGAATTGCTTTTTAAGATATTTCAGGTTGGTCCTGAATTTAACTGTTTGTCCTAGAAATCATAGACTGCATTTTTCCCTGTGCCAGCTCTCTGATGCACACCAATACAAATATACACACAACAAAAGCAGATGGCTTTTTCTGAAGGCACTGGTATCTGTAAATCTCTTTGTCCTAAATGTCAGCAATGTCCTTCTAGGATAATTTTGTTTGAACTATAGCTTTTTCAGGTGGGTAAATTTGCATGAGAACTATACTTGCGTAATAATTTATTTATTTTTTTCAGTCCTTCAGAAATGTTGGAGGTGAGCTTCTATTTCCCATGATCTCATCCAAAACTGAAATTAATTTATTCACGTTTGTAAGAGTCTGATACTATTACTTTACAGCTGAGGTCTTTTGTATAACAGTCTATTTCAGTGCAGGCTGCCATAGTGGTTATCTGAGGAAAAATTCTGTGGCCTATGGCAATCAAATTT
This sequence comes from Crotalus tigris, assembly GCF_016545835.1. Taxonomy (NCBI): domain Eukaryota; kingdom Metazoa; phylum Chordata; class Lepidosauria; order Squamata; family Viperidae; genus Crotalus; species Crotalus tigris. The sequence goes on along the minus strand of NW_024097532.1, from coordinate 958,087 downwards.
GTAGGCATCTCAGTTATGTTAAAAATCACATGTCTTAACACCTATGGCTTCTGCCAAGGAAAATTGCTAACATGCTGTGTCACGTATATTAATCAGTACACATAATTCAGTGATACTACAAGTAGTCCTCGAGTTACAGCCAGACACTTAATCACTGGTTTCAGTCACAATGGCCTTGGAATGGGTGCTTTTATAACCCATAAAACACTTCTGGCCATCATAAAATGTCATGCCATCTCCTGCCCCCAGGTACACGACCACATTTTGGACACTCGGCAACCTGGTCACATTTACCACCCACATGATTACAATTTGCAATTTTCCAATGTCCAATCTTCCAATTTCTTCTATCATGCTGGAGGAACAGACTTCACATTTGTCAAAAATGCAACAAATGCTAGGATTAGGAGCCCTTCACAATGCTGGCATTTTCCACCATAACCATCCCTCTCTCAGAGGGGAAATTCCTCAGTGCACTGGAGGAATGGACCTCAAATCTGGCAAAAATGAGAGCAAATGCATAATCATTTTCCCTTATAAGATAGGAGAGAAATGATCCCCAGGAGGCCCTGGATCCTCTCCCTGGTGATCCACCTAATGGCATGTGTGATCATTTAATGACCACAACTGGAAGAGCCAGGATTGTGATCATGGAGTGAAACATCATGTGACATCTCACTGCCTGGCTCAGTGACCAGGATTCCAGGCCCAATTGTGGTCATAAGTGGTGATAAAGGTAAAGGTAAAGGAATCCCTGTAGAGTTTACTCTTTACTTTCCTCCATATATTTTGTGTCAGATGGAGAAACAAAAACATTTTGTTTCCCACAAAAGAAACTTGCAAAGGTCTGAATTGGAATACATCAGAATAAAGGTGATAATTGTATTTCTGTTATTTGTTCCCTCTCTACAGAACAACTTTGATAGGGAGAAAGTAGGAATAGACACACACACACAAAGAGAGAGAGAGAGACAGAGACAGAGACAGAGACAGAGACAGAGAGACAGAGAGAGTTTTTTTACAATGTTGGCTTAATATAGGCACTAACATTGTAATACTATTTGTAGTTTGAAATGTAACAATATAACAGAAGCCCTCTCAAAACCTCTGAAGAGTTTTGTCCCTTCACTAAGGGAGTATTCGTTTTTTATGCAAGCAATCCAAATTATTTTTAAGGCCATTTGAGACAAATTTCCTTGTGTTTTGTTTTTCACTCATACCTATTGAGAATTATTCCTTTGCTATTTTCCATAGTGCAAATATTACTCCTTCATAATCCATCATCACCCATAACATTCTTGTGTGCAGGTTCAGTGGTCTCCAGTAATATATTTGTCACACCACTTAAACAACTCTGTCTCTCTTTGAATGCACAATTAGACACACTCTGGCAAATACACAGTGTTGTTGACATAGATCCGACACCTTCCAAAGTATCTGAAATAAGTGTAGTTCAATATCAATTTATTGCCACAAGAATTATTGGCTACCTATGTTCATCAGGGCTATGCAAACTTTTAGACAGGGGTGTTAAACTCAGTTTCATTGAGTGCTGCATGGGCATTATGGCTGCCCTCAAAGGGCCAGATGGGCATGGCTGGGTGATCACAGCTGGGCTGCCGCAATTAGGTGGACATGGCTGGGTGAGCATGGTCAGCTCAATGTGGCCGGCTCAATGCCACTCACTCAGTGCGGCTGACTAGGTATGGCCAGGTGGGCACGGCTGGATAGGTATGGCCAGGTAGGTGTAGCCAGCTCAGCTCCACTGACTCGGGATGGCTAAGTCAGCACAGAACAAGTCATACCAGTGAATTCAATGTGGGGACAACTCGGTGCCCCACAAGTTCCTTGCCTCCCCAAACTGCCAGCAGCCAAGCGCATCTGTGTGCCTGCGCGCACGCACGCACACACATACACACACACACACACCGCATCCCAAGTTTGGGGACTTTTAGAGAAAGGAGAGGTCCTTCTCCCCAAGCCCAGGTATGATTGGCAGCTGGCCAGCTAAGAGGTGAATAAAAGTCTCCAAGCTTGGAATGGTGTGTGTATGTGTGCAGCACACCAAAGTTCTTGGTTGAATTCAAAGAGAGAGGAGGGGTGGCATGGGAGCTGCATGAGGGGAGGCTGCCCTAACAAGCTGGCATCCTTCTTGAAAGGATTTCCTTTCCAGAAGGGCCAGCCTCCCTTGTGCAGGACTAGGGAGCACTGTTCCCCTGCCTCCTCTTCTTGTTCTTCAGAGCTCTATCAAGGCAGAAGTTTGACTTCACGCTTCCACCCGCAGTTGTGTCACCTTCCACCTTCTGCTTTGCCAGGAGGGGGCACCAGACAGGGAAATGCCAATGCTCAAATGTCTGGGATTGGGATAAGAATGTCTCCTTTGGTGTGCTGCACTCATGCACGCATGCACACACCATTCCAAGTTTGGAGACTTTTATCCACTTCTGAGCTGGCAAGTTGCCAGTCCTGTCTGGGCTTCGGGAGAAGGACCTCTCCTTTCTCTAAAAGTCCCCAAACTTGGAATGCAGTGTGTGTGAATGCGCACAGGCACACACATGCACTTGGCTGCTGGCAGTTTAGGGAGGCGAGGAGCTTGTGGGGCAGAGCACTGTCACGTACACTTGAGTTAGGGGATGGATGTCAGCTTAAGCACCCTGATTGAAAATAGGTAATTACAGTAGGAACAACCAGTACTAAAAAAAGAGGCTTCTTGGAGGCCTTCCATGAACCCTACTATCTACCACAAAATACATCTGAATAAAATTCCTGTTCCATATAGCCTGTTTTTAATCCTGTAAACTGCGTAAGGGAACCTTAACAACCATTATTTATAAGATTCCTGCAATTACTAAAGTTTATACTTTAGTAATTGCAGGAATACTTATTTATTTAGCGTAAATAATACTTATTTATTTAGCGTATGGCGATGTTACAATACTAATACAAAGTAGTAATTTGGCTGCCAAAAACTCCTAGCCCTTTCAGTTCACACTTACGCCCTGGCCAAGGTGGACCAGAGAGGGCAAGCTAGCTCTGCACCTGAAAGAAAGATGAGCGGCATCCCGCAGCGGGATCATCCAGGGCCTTCTCCCTCCACTGAAGTCACCTCGCAAATGCGCATTGCATCTGCGAACGTCCACCGTCAGCAGAATTTTGACTGTCTGCATGAAGCACTAGCTCATCTTCCCACCGAAGTGGTACCTATTTATCTACTTGCTTATAACATGCTTTCGAACTCCAAATGGGCTGAAGCCAAATCAAGTGATGGAAGCTCATCCCACCATGCAGTGCTAGGATTTGAACTGCCAGAGCAAAGGCCATCTCCAGCATCCTTAAGCCACTGAGCCACCATGCCTCATTACTAAAATGAAAATTCCTTCACATGAATGAATGAACCTTTATTATCAAATTATAACATGTATACAGTGAGATTGGCTGAGCCAATGATGTATATGTTACAGTTGCCAGTCCATTCTGAACTCTATACAATAATAGCCTATACTTAAACATTTTCATGTGAATAACTAAAGCTAAATCCTATCATATACTATATTACTATTTGAGAAATATACCACATGGTTATATCAAGAAGCTATGAGAAAGAAATGTGTGGAGCAGGAGTGTGCAACCTCTACACTACATGAGGCTCCAATATGTCTTTATAATACTACATACATTTTATATGTACAATGTGTCAATGGTTACTTTAGTAAATATGTAAGGAGAGGGAACAGCAAACACAGAATAGTTGACTTATGGAAATTTAGAAGATGCTGCTTTTGAACAAATGCACTTTTTTTTCTTTTGCAATGGTAAAGTATAACCCTGTGGCTCATATTAAAGCAAGAAGAGCCACTTGGCAGAAATAAAATCTGTTACATTAAATTTTTAGAAAGAATTGTTTTGATCTCTTTTCATTGTTAGGAGGAAATGACAACCAGTATATCAGCTAAGATTATGCTGACAGCCTGCCTTTATTCAAAATGCATTATGAATAAAAGTCAAGCAGTTGAATATATCCAAAGATTAAAAAAAAATCTGTTGAGATGATTCAATCTGAAGATTCACATTTAAAGACTGCATTATTTAACCAATTACTAAAAGACAACCATGTCATTTTGTGAGCACTTCCATTGCTCAGTAAGATCAATTTCCTTGTGACTATCTCCCATGTTTCTCTGTAGATCCATGCATAAAAAAAAACACATTAATGTGTTCAACTGCAGGATTTTTATTCATAATGTTATTATCAGTAGGAAAATAAAAGAAGTTACTTATTTTCAATACTTTGTCATGCTAAGCAGTTCTTCAATAATTCCATTTTTTTTCTTTGTAAAGGCCATCAAATCTGAGTGCTAATTTAGAAATGTTAATGATATCTTCCGTGACATTCATACTTATTTTATACTCAACAGTAGCATTATTGCTCTTATTTATTCTTGTTTTTGTTTCCATAGGGGAAAAAATTAATTAGGGCACTATCATATTAGCCACAATAAATGCATTCAGGAAAAAGAATAATTGCTTCTTATGAGCAGTCCTTCCCTTCATGCAAAAATCTATCTGAAATATAGTACACGTTTGCTACAGAGCAATCTTTTCAAATTTAACAAACAGTTTAAATATAGATTGTTTTGAGATTGTCTCATCTGTTCAGTTATAAACTGGGAAACTACCTTAGCACTGAACTACTGTATATCAAAACCCATATTACATACATTAATAGGGTGTAATATAATAAGATAAAATAACCTTTATTGTCACACTAGCAAACATTTAAAAAAATGAAATTCTGATGCCTGGTATGTATGTGCACACATACATACATACATACATACATACATACATATACACGCACACATACATATATATGCATATATATGTGCATATATATATATAAATCACAGTCCATTTTGAATGCATAGCGGAAAAAACAGCCTTGAGAGTTAACAAGGTTGATACTATATGGTACAAAGCTATTACGGAATCTAGTTGTTCTGCTTCAGAAGATAACAAATAAAACTGGTCTTGGAGAAGATGTGTAGTGTCACTGACAATACTATGGACCCTGGTAAAGCAGCGCTTATATGCTATGTCTTGATAGGAGGAGCATATAACATATAACCCTATGTTTTAGGGTATAACATAGCATAATGCATAGGTTTCATGGTTTCAGTGTAGTTCTTTACGACAACATAAAAGTTCATTAGTGCAAGGTTTATTAATGACTTCAAAAATATCACCTTTTTGTAAGCTATAATGTTAACCTGATTATGTTGTACTTCCTTTCCCTTCTTTTATTCCACTGAATCAGAATAACAGAGTTGGAAGGGATCTTGGAGATCTTCCAGTCCAACCCCCTGCTCAAGCAGGAGACCTCATACCACTCAGGAATGTGTCTGCCTGAACCATTTCCAAATGTAAACTTGTTGCTCTGGACTAACAAAATATTTCATCCCCCTTTGGTCTAGTAACAGTTTTTGCATATACCCATCGAGATCATTTTCTTTATTTTCTACGGCACCTGGCTCACTGTGTGATAAGTCCAAAAGACATTGTGAAGGTTTCTCTAATGATTAGGTATGGCAGGGGTGGACACGAGGACAAGATGGATAGTTTTGTTTGCATGTAGGTTCTTAACTACATAGATAAAAGAAAGCATCCAATTTAGCAATTATTCTTATTCTATTAAACAATTTTGGTTTTGAAAAGCAAGAAAAAACCCATTTGGACATTAATGAACTCATAACTAAAACCAAAATAATAAGGATACAGTGGTATTGTTCATTGTCAAAGTAAAGCAAAAGGGAACAGGGCAATGATTCACCCATGAGGTGTTTTTATTTGTTTGCTTCTTTCTTTCAATTACTTTAACCATTTTTAGGCTATAAATGTGCAAATGTTGTCATATATCACAACTTCCTTCTAAACAGCTCATCTTAGGAATGCCGGGTGATAAAATAAGCTCTATTGTGAATATTGTCCTCAGAAACAGATGGCATGGTTTTGCCTCTCACAACTCTCATGTAAGAAAGAGGAGAGGTCCTGTTGAAAGAATGAATTTATTGATTCAAACTCATGCTTAATCAACTGTGCAGGTTTTATTCCTTAACCATTATTTATATATATAATTTACTAATGCTCAGTTCCCAACTGTCAAGACATGTAGTTGCTTTCCTGTGTCATTTTTTGCATAGAAAATTTTAATCTCTTTATCATGTTTATTAATATATTTTCCTACTGGGAAACAGTCCTAAACTGACTTAGGGTATTGTTGATACCCCTTTACAGCAGTTTTGCAAGATTTCAAATAGGCTTCCCCAATCCTATTTTTACTTTACAAGAACTGAATTAAGGTCCATAAATGCAAAATATGTGGACTCTCATTCAGTTATAATCTTTATAGTTTCTGAAGCTAAGTTTGAAGAGATAGCAAAAGAAAGCAAAGGAACAGTCAGATTGCAGAATAATTATATTTCACTCATTTGAACCTTACCAGTTGAGTCTAAAGAACTGTCTAACAATGCTTCCAAAAGTGCATAGAATTAAAATACTAATAGTAGGTAAGGGGAGAGCTACAAAATTTGACTTGCTTGACTGACTTGCTTTCCAAACCAGATGACCAGAAAGGACCCTTTTTGGTAACAAAAATATTATTTGAAGCAATACCTGTAATATGCCATTCGTGTCATGGCTACTTTGATTACTAAGAGGAAATGATGAAATTAAAAGAGGAAAGAGAGTTCCTCAAGCCTCATCCTATACTGTTTTTTCCCCTTATTTCTCTTAGCCATACAGTATATGAGATTGCAACTCCCCTCATATAATCTTTAGCTGTGTCCCAGATATTCTGCAGTGATGTATCCCCATTTTTATTCACTTGAAAGAAAAAGTACATTTCTTTCTCCATCTTTTCCTTAAACTCTTTCTCTCTAAGGATCGCTCTTTGAAGGGTCCATCTTGGCCTACTCCTTTGCCCTTTCCAGCAAAAACGTATGGGATTGTGATCTGCCCAGAGACTGGGTTCTATATTAATTTCTTGAATTACCAAATCTAATTCTTTTGATAACCATAACATATCAATCCTAGTCCATGATCTATGTCTGTTAGAGTAATATGTATATTCCCTTTTGTCTTTATTTCTTTCCCTCCAGACATCTTGTAAATTGAGGTCTATGCACATCTCAAAAAATATTTTGGGAAGCATTTTTTATTCCCTTTCCTTAACTTATTACTTTTATGATCTTTTGTTCTATCTACTATCGCATTAAAATCTCCAATCACACAAAACCCATCTATATCACTTAGTTTACTGGGCAGTTTTTTAAAGAAAGATACTTGGGCTCCCTTTGGCGTGTAAATTACAATGATTATTATATATATTTTTGTTCAGTTTAGCCTCCACTATCAAAATCCTTCCCTCTTTATCCTTATAAATTTGTTTGGAAGTTATCTCCTGTTTAACATACAAGTGATTCCTCTTTTTTCCTCTCATCTAATGAAGCATATAACTTTCCTCATTTAGGCTGCTCTAATAAATATTTTTGATCGCCTTTTATATGAACCTCTTGTAACGTAATAATATCTGCATTTAGTTTAGTAAGTTTACTAAAGACTTTCTGATGCTTTACTGGTGAATTCAGACCCCTAATATTCGTTGACCATATGCTATACTCCTCTCCCATCGTCTTGTTTCTGTTGTGCCTTAGTACTTCTAGTGATTCTTATTTCCTTCACCTCCTCAAGACTTCTTCCCTTCTGTTCTAGTCTTTCTTGTCCTCCTCCCCCTTTTGCTTCTCACAAGTTATCCTTTGGGACACAGTATTGTCTATAGAAGTCTTCAGCTTTCTCCACTGTGTCTAATCTGAATCTCTTCTCCTGCCAAGTCACAATAATCCTCTCTGGTGTTAGCCATCTAAAATTCACCTTACTTTGGTGCAGCCTAAACATCAAAAAATGGTAATTCTTCCGCAAATCTCTCATCCTTTTAGGTATTTGTTTTCACACTATAATTTGTTTCTCTCTATACTCTAGCTGTTCATCACGTGTCCTATGTAATATTTCATCTCTAATTGTCTTTTTTATAAATTTCACATGGACCTCTCTAGGCAGGTTGTATCTTCTCCCACAGTTTGTCTATACCCTATATGTCTTATCCATCCCAGCAATCAATATAGTTAATGGAATATAGTTAAACGCCAACACTATATAGGAATTCCAGGTTGGCTCTCACGATTAGAAGTAGTTACATACCCCAACTTATACAGGCAAGATAAAGTTATTACATATAAAGATATCCTGTCAGAGGAAGGCCATCTAAAGCAAAGACAAGAATTGAGACAACAGGGAATAGTTTTGGAATGGTGGTCCTATCTTCAGATGCAAGCGAGGTATGTGAAAGATAAGGAAGAATGGGGAATTAATAGATGAGATACAGGACTTGACAAAATATTACTAGGTTTGGAGAGAAAACAAATTAAATATATATATAAATATATGTTAGAATATAAATTATATGAGGAACAAGTCAAAGAAACGATGGTTACCTGGGCAATAGATTTGGGACATGCGAAAAATCTGGACCAATGGTAGCAAACTTGGGAATGTAACAATAAAATTACATTGACGACATCCTACAAAGAAAATCTTTATAAGATGCTTTATAGATGGCATCTGCCACCAGCCAGACTTGCAAAAATGTATAGTGGTTACTCACCAATGTGTTGGAAGTATAAAAAGGAAAAGGGAAAATTCTTTCACGTTTGGTGGGTTTGTAAAGAAGTACATTTACTGGCTCAGGGTTTGGAAATGGATAATAGAAATGACGGGTCAAAAAACTCAATATAAACCAGAGATGTTTCTATTAGGAATATTAGAAAAAAACATAAACAAAGATGATATATACTTAATTATACATGTGATAATGGTGGCAAGAATCCTGTTTGCTCAAAACTGGAAAGCAACTGAAGTGCCTAGCGAAAACACGTTAATAAGAAAAAAAATTATATTGCGCAGAATTGAATAAGATGACTAAAGAATTAAAAGATCAGGAGGAAACAGAACATTACTTAATTTGGAATAAATTTTACAGGTGGAGGGAAATAAGAAGGAAGTCGATAGAAGGGATATAAATAGAGGAAGATTACTAGAAATGTATAGTTGTATATATAACATTTACTCTCATATGTAAAGTATGGAATGATTAGACAAAGATATATGTCAAAGATGATACACCATGTTCAATGTTTTTTAATTCTCTTTTCTTTTGTATCTAATAAAATATCTGATTAAAAAAAAAAGAGGAAAGAAAGTTTGCTGATGGTCGCCCTAATCCAAACAACTGCAAATACAGCAGAAAACTCTTTCAATAAATGCATTAATTCAGTATGTTCTAAATATGTATTAGAAGTAAAACAATAGACCAATAGACCAAAATACTATACCTATCCTATCCTCCATCTATCTATCAGCATCAATAGGTCCCATAACACCATCAGTAATGTCCACTCCTGATGAAAAAAATAATTTTTTTATAAATACATAATTCAAGTGCATTATACACACCCATCAGCTGCTGGACATTACTTTGCCCTTACAATAAATTTTTACATTCCATTAAGAAACTTTTTATCCATGTGCATATAACCCTGGAAACTCTCATATCTTTAAAATGCTGAAACACAGGATAAGGACACACATGCCTATCATGCATGTGTGTGCATGTGTGGCTCTGAAAGCAAAAATTTCTAGTACTAGCCATACAAAATACAAAACACTGCCAGTCTTACATTTTTCTACCAAAATTAAATACAAGTATAATAATCTTCTGGGCTACATCCAACATCTATATGGCAAATAACTGCTTCACAGGATTCCCCAACTCACTAAATGGATGGGATGGAGTGGACAGAAGGACTGAGTTATTCTGGCAGCTGCAATTCTCTAAGCAAAAACAAAACAAAAAACATAAACATTTCCCTGTCCAATCATGTCCGAGTCTAGAGTGCGGTACTCATCTTCATTTCTTGGCCAAAGGAGCCAGCATTGTCCAAAGACATTTTCCATGGCCACGTGGCCAGCATAGCTATATGTCAAAGGTACAAAGAACACTGTTGCTGGAATTGGGTATGTTTAGTTTAATGAAGAGAAGGACAAAGGGGGATATGATAGCAGTGTTCCAATATCTCAGGGGCTGCCACAAAGAAGAGGGAGTCAAGCTATTCTCTAAGGTGCCTGAAGGCAGGACAAGAAGCAACGGATGGAAACCAATCAAGGAGAGAAGCAACCTAGAACTAAGAAGAAACTTCCTGACAGTTAGAACAATTAACCAGTGGAACAACCGACCTCCAGAAGCAGTAAATGCTCCAACACTGGAAGTTTTTAAGAAGAGACTGGACAGCCATTTGCCCGAAATGGTATAGGGTTTCCTGCCTGAGCAGGGGGTTGGACTAGATGACTTCCAAGGTCCCTTCCAACTTTATTATTATTATTATCGATCATCGCACAGTCAGCCAGATGTTCAGACTGGATTTGGCATTTTGTCTACCTATCAAGTCCTTACCCAGGACCTGAGATAGGCAGATGTGGATGTTTGATGGTATTACAGATATCGTCGCAGGATGGAAGCAGTTCCTAATTATTATTATTATTATTATTATTATTATTATTATTATTATCATCATCATCATCATCATTGTAATCATCATTATCATTATCATTACTGTTACCTTCCCATCAAAGTGGTACCTATTAATCCACTTTCATGTGCAGTCTTTCGAACTGCTAGGTGGGCAAGAGCTGAGGCAGAAACAGGAGTTCACCCCATTGCATGGTGCTCAGGCCTTGAACCTGAGCTCTCAGCTTTCCAGATGACAAGTTCAGTGTCTGAACCATCACGCCTCCTTTATTCTCTAAACAGATGGGCACAATTAATGACTCCCCTTACACTTAAAAGGAACTTTTTAAAAAGGATAGAATGAAATTATAATTATAAATTAATTAGCATCTCCAGGAAAACTAGAAACACTGCTTCTTTTAAAAAATGTTTATTTTTTTAAATTAAAATCCTATTTTATTAAGATCCCATTACAAGTCCTCTTTAAAGTCCTACTTTAAAAAGTATCATAATCTCATTTCATTCTACATTTTCATTCTGCTGTGACAAGGAAAACATTATTAATTAGGAGAAATGAGTTGATTGAATTATACCATTTGTTGCCGTAATTCTGTATGGTTGTTTTGTTTTTTTTTTGCTTTTAAAATATATCCATATGTATGTACGCATATGTGGATGTGGACATGGATTCATTAGCTTCTAAATAAAAGCAATGCCTTCTTTCATTATAAAAAGGAGAACTGAAGGATGAAGAGGAGAAGAAATGGTGGGGAAAGTAGCATTCAGACCTCATAGATACATCTAATTGGAACTCAAGGCTCAAGGCTGTTTTGAAAGTTGCTGGCTGTTAACTCAAAATCAAAACCACAAAAGTGATTTCTACCATCATTTAAACTAAATGATGGGAAATGATAGTACAAAAAAATACCTTCAATTTAAGGGAACCAAATAGGTTTACTCTGTAGCAATTTATCTTACACAGTGAATAATTTCCTGATGAGATAAAGGAGACTGACCCACCATCATTTATACCTAGCAACAACTCCACTTGCTCAAATAAGAGCAGTGAATATGACAAGGAAGAGATATCAATATCTACTGCGGAGTCCTTGGTGCTCTCTGAGCTTGGCTGCTTGTTCGCAGATGTTTTATTACCGAAAGCTGAAGGCCTTTTTCTCTTTCTTTCTGTTATAGCTTCTTTTCCTTTTCTTTCAAAACCATATTTTCAAAACAAACAATACAGATCACAAAAAGATCATTCTGCTTTATTAATTTAACTGCTTTATTAATTTAAGCATTTTTATAGCAAAAGGACCTCTACACTGCAGTATAATTAATTATTACCTTTGTTTTGTTTCCATTTATTTGACATATTCACTCAGAACTTGTTTGGTAAGCAAGCAATCAGTTACAAATGATATTGTTGATACACTTATACTCTTCTAAGTGTTTGCAATTTGAAACACAGACTAAAATATCATGTTTTCAAAGACTGGAAAGAAACTTTTATTCATCTTTCTACTCACTGCCGATGGAGTTTATTGTATTATACATTAATTTAATCAAATTATCTGGAGAAGATGGGGAGTGTCAGCAAGAATGCCTTGAGTTCCTATGGAGGAGACAGCATATTCTAGAGAGGATCCCTAAATGAGAGACTGTGCTTTTCTGAGCTGAAGGACAGAGGGAGAGAAAATTCTGGATAACCAAACCCTAAAATCTCCTGGGGTATTAGATTAGAAAACATATTTTAGTCTAAAGAGATTCTGTCTATTAAGTATAAGCAAATAATGCACTGAATTGTATTAGCCTCACTGTCTTCAAGTTAGGTCTAATAATATATCTGCAAATCAGGAGATAACCAGGAGAAAGAGATGGGTAAACAGGTCACTGTTTCTCTCAGGATCCATCCATACATGCATCTAAACAAGCAAAAACACCCTCTGGCTGTTTCTTTTTTTCTGTCACTGTGATGTTTCTTTCATCTTATTCGCATCCCAGTGAGACAGTCTTAAGCTGTCCATAGCTGTACTGGTAGTTAAAATAATATCTTCCCAGTTCTTAGAAACAATAGAAACAGATTGTTTTTATCTCTTGGCTACCATTATTAGGAAGTAAGAAGTGTGTTTATATTTTTATATTTTTCAATTTAGCTTAAAAATTAGGAAAGTGTCAATGTTTAATTATTAAGTTCAAAAATCTAAACTTTAGATGAGTTTACATTCAGATGAGAACTAAATGAATTTCTCTCCTGTATCCCAACATGGACTGGTTCCCGATTGTCCAAATTAAGGATCACATTTAAGATCAGTTCATGCTTCCACTAGGATGTCTCTCCCAAGAAGCCCATGAGACAGGAAGGACAGGAGGAAATAGAAAGGATAGGGCATCAGAAAGAGAATAGCAAGCAATATCTATTTGCATACAAGCCTCAACAAATCATCTCTAAGAGTAATTGATTATTGAGATGATTCAGAATGTCTCATCTGAGCATAATTATAAAGCCTTACTGTATTTTGAATTTTCTGATTTCACTAGTCAATCCTATTGGGAAGGCCTGTTGACCCTTCATGTCAATTTCACAGCTTCAGCTTTCAAACCACATGCTGGATGGCAAGGAATCCACTTCCCAATAGAAAAAGAAAGAGTGGGAAACAATCAGCAGCTGGAAATTGCTATGAAAGGCACATATGTTAGAAGTGGAGTAATCCTCATAGCAATGTACAATTTGATACAATTTGAAATAACTTTTCTCTGAAAACAACAAAATTTACTTATCAAAATAAAAGCTGGGCTTTTCCCAAGTACTGTATTGTAGAATCATTTTGCCTTAGAAACACTCACAGTGTTATCAACTAAGAAACACAAACCAGGACTATAATTAATACAGATTCAGACAAAAAAGCTTGTTCAAGAAATTGACATCCCACTGGTTAGCAATTTTCTGAAGGTGGAGAGAGGAGGAGTGATTCTACTCCTTTTGCTGAAAAAGTAAATTTGTGAGATGTCAGCTTTTTGTTTTTAAGGGGCATGTGCTATTTGACTGGAGAGAGGAACTGCAGTATTGCTATATTCCAAAGATGAATCAGGCAACAGTAAGCAAAGAGAGATAATATCTTTGTCATGTCTCATTAGTTAAAATTGGTAACCAAAATTATGACAGTATGACAGAAAGTGCTAACCAGATTGCACTAAGAGCAACAAAAATGATTAGGGGGCTGGAGGCTAAAACATATGAACTATGGTTATAGGAATTGGGTATGTCTAATCTAATGAAAAGAAGGACAAGGGGTAACATGATAGCACTGATCCAATATTTGAGGGGCTCCTACAAAGACAAGGGAGTCAAACTATTTTCCAAAGCACCAAAAGGCAAGACAAGAAACAATGGTTTGAAACTAACCAAGGAAAGAAGCAACCTAGAACAAAGGAGAAATTTCATAACAGTGAGAACAATCAACCTATGGAATAGCTTGCCTTCAGAAGTTGTGGGTGCTCCATCACCAGAGACTTTCTAAAAGAGATTGGACACCCATTTGTCTGAAAGCAAGAGGTTGGACTAGAAGAACTTCGGGGTTCCTTCCAACTTTATTATTCTATACTCTATGATTCATACAATGCGCCCAGAATAGTTTTTAGTCAAATGGGAGTCATATAAATTAATTAAAGAAATAAACATGCTAAACTATAAACCTTAATTTTTAAACTGAACTGCACTTTACTTGGCGGAACTTATATCTTGCAATGGTAACTTTATCACCATCAGACAGCAACATCTGCTTATCCTGGGTCCTTGAGAAAGACTCAATAGTTCGATAAAAATGCCAAGTCTAGTGTAACTATCTGGTTGATTATGCCATGAACCTTCATCATCATCATTATAAGGGAACTGCCCAAACCACAGAGGAACAAAAGATCAGTTCCTAATTGACAAGATGATTTGTTTCCTAATTATCTCCTAATTGACAAGATGTTTTTGGAAAACTGCAAGACAATGAAAACAAACGTGATTGTAGTGTGGATTTATTACAAGAAGACATTTGACTCCCTGCCACATGACAGGATAATCAAGTGTGTTGAAATAACAGGAGTCAGTAAGAACATTACAAAGATCAATGGCACAATGGAAGACACATTTCTTAGTATATGATGATAGACTGGGAGAGGTTAATCTCAAAAGAGGAATCTTTCAAGGAGACTCACTTTCACCCCTACTGTTTATCACTGCATTGATTCCTCTATCGACAAAATTAAACAAATCAGTCCATGGATATCAAACATCAAAAACATCTGCCAATCTATCCCACCTCTTTTTCATGGATGATCTTGAACTGTATAAAAGAACACTATCTAGAATAGAATTGTTGCTCAACACTGCCCTTATGTACAGTTTGGACTGGACAGAATAGAAGAGAAACAGCAGGGGAAAAAATAGCAAAATATAAAGACCCGCAAAGACAAATAGAATGACTGTGGCAAAACAAAACAAAGATAATAGCAATAGTAATAGGCACAATTCCAAAATATTTGGAGTATTATTTGAACACCATCAACACTGAAAACAAAAATCACTATCAGTGAATTGCAAAAGGCAGCTTTGCTTGAAACAGCTTACATCCTGTGATAGTACCTTTATTATTATTAAACAACATCCATCTAACCCATGTTCTTGCAAAGAACCTAATAGGCGGGCAAAACTGGCAAAATCCTGTCTAAACATATGACTGAATGTAAAACCAACTATAATAGTAATACTTCTGTTAATGATTGTTATTTTTTAAAAAAATAGTTTGAGAGAATTTTTAAGACGGACTCTAATTTCCCAGTTTTTTCAGCTCCATCATTGGGCCATTATTTATCTTAATATTTCAGTGGAGTTTAAATTATTATTTTCAAAAACTATATGGGCATGCATGGATTTGCCTAAAACACAGTTATCTAAAAACAGTTTTGGAAGTTTAGAGAAGGAAGATTAAATTTTGTCAGGGAATTGCGTAGCAGGTATCCAAATGAAGTCATGGACACTGACATGAACTTGTAGTTCCATATAAATATATTTTATTATATATACAACAAACTAGATAGTCGGGCAAACAGGAGCATCATGAATCACAGAGCACATAGGGCACACAGAAGAAAAAGGCAGGGGAAAAGGGAACGCTCATAGCAACCAATCATAGCACAGATTGTCTCACCCAGGAGATAGCACTCTGGTACCAATCAACCAACCACAACTTGTATTTTGGCTCAATGCACAACCCCATTGCTCCAGCTACTAAATTTAAATAACTTAACAAATATGATACCCATTTCAAAGAGAAATGGATGCCCATGGATCAATCTAGTTTAAGAATTGTAAGTAACTCCCTTTTTAAATTGACAGGCAAAAGACTGACCCCTTACACTGCATTTCTAAAAGCTGAAACATCTCCACCTATGTCAGACATGTCAAACACAAGGCCCAGGGGCTGGATGTGGCCCGCGAAGTGGTTTCATGTGGCCCGCGAAGCCATCCTGGAAACAGTGAGGGAACAGCCCCCGCTGCCTTGGCCCTGGCCCAGGCCAGCTTGGAGCCAATGTACAATTTTGTGGTGGTCATCTATGCTGAAATGCATTCAGTCTTAGCTCCACAAGGCCATCTAGAAACAGTGAGGAACCAGCTCCTGCTGTGTTGGCCCTGCCCCCTGGGTGCATGCTGGAGAGGTATCATCCTTTGTGAGGAATGAAGAAATGGACCATGCCTTGGTGCTTGCCCTGGTCCCACCCCCTTCTGCCAGAGACCCTTAGATCTGTCCCACTCCTGCCCAGGCCCCCACAGGCACCCTTGATACAAACGATGTAGAGGTGGCCATGCCCACTCAGTAGGCCACATCCACTCCATCCATGCCCACCCAGTAGGGCGCACCCCCCCACACACACCCCCGAGGGCAACTGCAATGCTGATGCGGCCCTCAATGAAATTGAGTTTGACACCCTGACCTGTGTGATTCAGGACACTTCTTTGTTTGCTGTTACCTTGGGAATTTCAATCATTTAATTTTACCTTGGTTTATGACCTTGGCTTTTAAATAGGTTGCACAGCTTCAAACTACAAGTTTCTGCCATGTTGACTATTTTGTAAGACATCATTAGTGACATTTGTTATCAACAACAGCATAAAGCTTATGTCTCTGAGAAGCTTTTTAATAATGCATTGCCTTCTAATGATTTTAGCCAACAAGAGACACATTGATAAATTTCAGTCCAGCTTGCAACAGTATGGTTTACAATGAGATATTGAACACTACACAGTGGAATGGTTTTACTCAATAAGCTTTCACCCAAAAAAGTCTCTTGCTAGGCAAAAAAAAAAAAATGTTATCCATACAACAATTTTTAATGGCAAGCAAGAAATAACAATTTCCCCCCAAAAAGGTAAATATACTTGACATGCTAATTTTCTACTGATATTGATTCTTTTTAGCAATAGTGATCCAGGAAACTACCCTTTATTACACTTCTTGTATAGACATTATTTTTAACCATGAATATTAGGCTTCTGGGAAAACATAGATTGCCAGGGCTGTTTGTTACATACAGCTTTCACATCAATAAAAATCAAGTAATTTAAAGTCTCTATTAGCCTTTGGAATATATTAATTTTTGCTGAAAGATTAGGCTATGTTTAACAAAACAAAAGAAAGAACAAAAGCTCACTATATATTAACTATAGTGGTCCGCCAGGATTAAATCTTTATTCTGTGTGAATTTGGCACAATTTGGGATAACTCTGGAATATCCTGTTCCTTCTGCTTATCATGATGAATCTTCACTAAACCATTCTACTACCTCTCACATTTCTTCAGGATCAAAAATGTTGATTCTGGAAAACTACCAAATAGCATCTGAAAAAGCAATGTCCAGAAGAGGTTCAGCATGATCCAGAGTGGAAGAGGACTTCTAGAATTGGTATGCCATCAAAGCTGGTAATATTTGTTTTTATTTATACTGTATTAGTTTGATATTTATTTTGAATTAGGCACACCTACCCACCCCCCTCCAAGTCATTTGGACTCCTATGTCAATAATGATTCTTTCAATTATGACATACCATTGTTTTTCTTAAGAATTGCAACCCCATAAACAAAAAGCAAACGTTCAGGTTCTCAAACTTGAGAGCCAGGCATTCAAGAAATGTCTACATTGTTGAGATTCATGTCCCTATTTATACATCCAGACAGAAGTTCAGGACTTGAAATTCAGTTATTATGGAGAAGAATTGTGTATAATCTGATGGTTATCTCCAGACATTTCATATAGAGGTTAAAGGCTAATGAAACAAAATTATGCTTTATGGAATCCAACTGCAAGAAATGTCAAAGGACAGAGGCACAAACAAAAGGATACTACACATCAGCCTCCATTTGAGAGAAGTAATAGTTAAATATTGTCAATAAAGGGGCAGGGATATTTCTGCAACTTACATGTCTTATATAATTTGAGTTTTGAATTAGAATAGGTTTTCGCAGCTACTGTTTCTTGGCAAAATGAATTCTGAGTAGTGCCATATGACAGAGTGAATTTGTACTGAAGTTTTACTAGGCATGTTGTAGGCAGTCTGCTCCATTGAACACTGCCACTATATGAGGAAGTGACATCTCTTTTCAAGTTCAGCTTCAGTTCTGCTCTAAGCTAACAGCAAGACAAAGTCTCTGCAAATACTCATTGTCACTCAAGACTCTACCTGGAAGTCATTTCACCAATCACTGGACTTCTTCCATTTACCACAAACTTAGATTTGGTTGCTCTGAATATGTTAAATTGGTGGGATACCAAAAGTAATTATATTTGGCTACTTATAATAAACCATCATTAGGCACAAATTAAATCAAAGTTTAATCATTAACACTCAACTGCAGACTTCTGGTTCCGGTTCGCGGCGCTTGCGGTCATATAAAGAGACTCGTCTCTTCACCGACCGATTTTCCTTCGCCGGGAGACCCCGAAGGGGGTTGAAAGTCACCCTGGAGGGGGCTTGCTGGTGACTCCAGCTGACTTCTTAAGGCCATCCTGTAAGATGGCCGATCATCTAGCTGCACTAGCCGACAGTCACAAGAACATCTAAGCATTAAGAACCACCACAGATGATTCAGGTGAGATCCTTCCTTTTCCTCTCTTCACCCTATTTTTTTCCTTTTTTTGCCTGTAAAAAGCCTTCTTGGTACTACTTCCCTGCCCTAAGAGAACGGCGTTTGTCTGAGTGGGGAGAAAAGCATTGAACAAAAAGACAGAATAATTAACTTTATTGCCTATATTTTACTTTTAACTGGGATCCCCAAAAAATCTTTTTATAGAGCTTTTATATATAAAAGCTTTTATATATAAAAGGAAAATTTGTTTTCTTGAAATAATCTAACCCACTGAGGACATCTTGTGGTGAAACTTAAATACTGCAATTGCTTGAATTTATTGGAGATGAGGTTGGTCGGACCTTCAAACTGTTGTAAAAGGGGAAAGATTAAGAAGTTTGCAGCTGTTAGAAATTGGTTAACCCTGATTAAATATAGCCTCCACTAAAACATAAAAGGACTGCTTCTATCTATTATTGAAATGGAGAAACCTTACTTACAACTAAACTGTAAACTTATTTTGAAAAAAATTCATGAAGCCACTGAGCAAGTATGTGCCAAAATAAAAGAGATTACTACAGAAATAAGAGTCAGAAACCTCACTACAAATCTTCAAACTGACTTTCAAACTTTAATTGACTATCCTATAAGGCAAAATACATCAGAAGAGGAATTAACCTATATTAATGAGGAATCTATATTACCTTATGAGTATCCTACTGAGACTTCTGAGGACCAAAAGGTAACTTCAACCAAAATATACATAACTCCAAAAACAACAGGAATTGATGTACAAACACAACTTATTGAGAACGATGATAACTTCGATAACCAACCATTAACCATAAAACTGGATACAACTGAATGTTTTATTCAACTGAACCAAACATTGAGATTTGAACTTTTAAAGCAACAAGGGTCTATCGACAATGGAGTCAGGCATCAAAAACAGAGGATGGGATATCTTCCATTGATCCAAATGACATCACAAGGAATAAAGGGAGATCTATCTGCTGAAATAGAAGCTCTGTTATGGAAGCCAGTTTGGCACAAAAAAAAGCCAGAATAAGATTGAAAAAAGAGATATAAAACTACATGTAACGGATCAAAAAGGGTTTGTAGACACGGATTGATTCAAGGTTTAAGAGTTAGAATTAGAAGCGAGAGAATTTGTGACTAGTAGAATATATATTTGAATACTTAATGGATAGAAAGGATTTTCTGCTTTGTTTTGTTTTGATATAGAAATTGATTGATTGATAGATTTTATATATAGAGTAATGTTTTTTTATTTTAACTAGGATAATTATTATGTACTGGAAGAAGATATAAGAGAGATTTCTGATAAAATTATTGATTCATTAGATTAAGAATTAGAATACATTTGGAAATATTTGAATGCTATTGCTATTTTAGAAGGGATACCCGAAGTGTTATCAATATGTTTAATTAAGATTAAATTGGATTATGGTAATTGTAAATTTGTAAAGCTTAAAAACAGGATTTGGATTTATATAAATGTAATCTAGGAATGGACCACTTTAAATATGCTATACTATTTGAGAGAAATAGAGAGGAAATATTTAATGTATTAATGTGAGTTATATATACATGACTTTGTTTTTTGATGATTGATTATCCCATCACCACAGTGTTCCTAGAGCACCTTATTGTAAAACTTAAAAAACCAATAAAACCTGTTTTTTTTAAAAAAAAACGTTCAACTGCAGTCTTTTGTACTCCTCCCTCACTGGTTTACTACTAAAAATAAAACTCTTGCAACATGCACTGTATCTATTAATATAATCCATATGTATTCTTTTCATTTCTATGTAGCCAGAGGATGGAATTGATTTAAACAGAAACCAAAGTAAATGTGAAAGATTATAGTTTTAATATGTCTCCATAATTAAAACTACTGTGCTATTATCTAATTTTCCATCTAATGATAGCATTATGGAGTCCTACGTGTTAAGAATGAAGCATGTCACCTAATTATTGATTAGTTATAAATCATTTGTAGTTAGGTTTAGTTGTCTGATTAGCATTATCTCTTTATGCTTCAAGCAATTAATTGCTATTTATTATGGAGTATCTGGAAAATAAATAGAGTGGAAGCAGTCTAGAGGTTATCCCAGCAGGAAATGCAGGAAGACTAGACAACCTGCTTATGCTTTACATCAGGCGTAGTCAACCTTGGCTCTTTTATGACTCGTGGACTTCAACTCCCAGAATTCCTGAGCCAGCTGGCTCAGGAATTCTGGGAGTTGAAGTCCACGAGTCATAAAAGAGCCAAGGTTGACTACCCCTGCTTTACATTATGAGACATATATTAAATTCACTGTCTGAAATACAACAAACAGGTGTAAAAGCACAACATGTAAAATTTCCAGTTGATTGATGTCTAACAATAAATAGAAATTTCCCTAAGTTGGTTGTTCAGCATTGCACTTATTGATTTGAAACTCTAAGAAAGAGATAAATATTCAATCTTCTCTTGTGCTTAGATCAAAATTCATCATTGACTGAATTATTATTTCCTAGTAAACTGCAACTGAAAATCAGCTTTTTAAAATTCTCTTCTCCCTCGTCATTTCTTTTCCTTTGTCTTGAGAATTTTAAATGTGGGAATTATCTATTGTGACTTTTATGAATTTGACTCAGTTTGGCTTAAAAGATAGGATAAGAATGCTTCAAATAAATTAATCTTTCCCTAAGTTTATCTGTTAATTTCCGCTGGAATGATATTATCCTTGTATCTGTGAGACAACCATGTAAATGTCAACTGTCACCAAATTGTGAATAATCAGTAAAAACTTAAAATGGTAATATTGCTAAGCCTCATACATAATTACTTACTCAAGAAGCAAATTCCATGGATTTCAAAAGCATCTGTAGGTTTGTTAAAGTTCCAAGTAATTTTAAAATTTTAGTAAGAATAATCCTGCTAAGCTTAAGTCCTTTAAGCCTCACATTTCAGGCAGAGAATGTTTCAGAAATTTCATGTTCTTAACATTAATAATTCTAATAATAATTCTAAAAGGGATATCAATATTACTCTCCACAGAAAGCAGAGCTGAAAGATTACTTATGACTTTCTAGCAAATTCAGTTTTGCATTCAGGCTGTTATGATTGCATGTACATCATGAATTTCCTAGCTCAGATATCAAGTTATTTTTTTAATATATTAAAATATTTCAAAACAAAAATAGGGAGAATTATGAAAAAAACTTCAATGCAGAAAAAAATGAACATCTTTCTTTTCAAAGAAACTAAATTTTTCCAGTAACATTTAAGTATTGGCACATTTAATAAAACTTCACTTAAAACATAGCAAGCAAATTAGATTTGGATTTTGCAAATTGGTCTATATATGAAAATCTCATCATTTTAAAAAAGCATTTTAGGGAAAAGTTTATAAATATAAATTAGAGACAAGTAATTAGATAGTAATTTTGTTTATTTTCCTGTTGAATTCCAAAATTTTATTTATTTATGCTACACTGGATCAATTTTTTTCAGGTATATTTCAGGCTGCATTTTTTCACTTGCTATACTTTGAAACATATGTAGAATGTAATTAAGCTTGTTAATAAATTTTGGACAAGACCAGAGAATCCTTAGTACCTAATTGGATCCCTTATAAGATTCTCCTTTGTCACATGTCTTATGTGCATACATCAATGGCTATACATAATATGCAATTTCTGAGAGATAAGAGCAAAGTCTAAGATGATGATGATTATTCTGCCAAGGCTTGTGTTCACAACAGAATCTCCATTTCAATGCCAGCCTGCCAGATCAACACTGTATTCAAGAGAGAGAAAAAATAATATAAAAATTAATGTATATAAGAGACTGTTTCTGTCCAAGTTGTATTTAGAAGCAAGAGTTGGTGTAGCGAAAGGTGTAAAACTGGCGGCCTGCAGGCTGGATGTGTCATGTGTAGCCATACCAACCCCAGCTCCGCATGGCCAAAAACATCATGATATGTCATGATATGTCAAGTGACACGATCGAGTTGACACCTGTGGTGTAAGAGATGATCAGACTGAGCCCGAGGGAGGGGTCAAAGGTGTCTTCATTCATGAGTCCCTTCACCCGCACAAGAGAGCTAAGTCCAGCCCACCTTGAATTCCTTCTACACTTATCTCCCGCTAATTTCTCTTGGCCATTAGTAGTTCAGATTCTTGTAGAGAGCTCAAACTTACAATAAATCTTTATATCCATTTGAACTATCTGAATCTCCTGATTTTCCTGCTACTTGATAATTGGGCATGTCAGGTGAAACATAAAAGTTTAATACAGTGGGAAGAAGTATGTGGGATAAAACAAGAGAAAAGGTTGAGAAAGAATGGAAGCTAAATGAAATTGGATTGAATACAAAAATGAGTGATCACTATGACAGAAATATGTTGCAGTGGTTTTTGCCATGGATGACAAATTTCAAAACAGATATATGAAGAAATAATATACAGATTGAGTGAGGGAAGAAAAAAGTCATTTGGCTGAATATAATTGATCAAAAGAATTTGAAGAACTTTGGAAAAGCATATGGATATGGTGGAAGGTTGGTTTTCACATAAAAAAACAGAAGTACAAAAAAGATGTTGAGACTCTAGAAAGAGTGCAGATAAGAGCAACAAAGATGATTAGGGGACTGGAGGCTAAAACATACAAAGAACGGTTGCAGGAATTGGGTATTTCTACTTCAATGAAAAGAAGGACTAGTGTCATGATAGCAGTGTTCCAATATTTGAGGGGCTGCCACAAAAGAAGAGGAAGTCAACCTATTGTCAAAGCACCTGAAGAACAAGAAACAATGGATAGAAACTAATCAAGGAAAAAAATTAAGGATACATTTCCTGACAGTAAGAACAATTAATTAATGGAATGGCTTGCCTCCAGAAGCAACGGATAGAAACTAATCAAGGAGAAAAGCAACCTAAAATTAAGGATAAATTTCCTCACAGTAAGAACAATTAATTAATGGAATGGCTTGCCTCCAGAAATCTTTACAACTGTATTTCCTTTTAAAGATAATCACATCCACTTTAAGCTATTCCTCCAGCTAGACTCTCTAAGTTTTTTTAAAAAAATATGATTTTTTGATCTCCAAGATATTATTCAACTATAAACACTTCTCCCTTAAATGTGGGTATTTTCCTTTTATGTTCCTGCTACTTAAACTAGGCTCCAATATTTCTCCAAAAATATTACTATTAGACACACAATCAACAAATATAGCAAACATTTTTCTTTTCCGAAATGGTTCAATCCAGAAAAGTGGGCTGGGTCTTGATTTTCCAAAAGCTATTAAGTGCATTCCAGGGTGATAGGCTATTCCAGTCATGGCGAACCTTTTAGAGACCGAGTCCCCAAACTGCAACCCAAAATCCACTTATTTATCACTGGGTGCCAGGTGGGCATGGCCCACTGGGTAGGCGTGGCTGTGATGGTCATGGTAGACTGGGTGGGTGTAGCCAAGGTGGGCATGATCACCTCAATGTTGCTTGTGGGGAGGGACTCCTGTGGGGCCTGGGCAGGGTTGGGAGAGATCCAGGAGGTCTCTGACAGGTGGGGCAGTGGGCAGGAGGCTCATCCTGTGGGCTGAGGTGAGACAAGACGAGGCAGGGCAGGGAGGAAGGAAACCAGCCATGCTGGGATGCATCCGGCCACGTGGGACCTCGGTGGGTTAGCGGGCGACTGGTTGAAGAGGGACGGTTGCCATTTCTGGGGCATGGCGCATGTGCCCACAGAGAGGGCTCTGAGTGCCGCCTCTGACACACGTGCCATAAGTTCGCCACCACTGGGCTATTCAAACTGGGCTTTAATCCTGTATCTCAACACTACTACTGTAGTACTGATTTGCTAACCACTTTTTTCTTCCAATTCTACACTGAAATCATAAATCATTAAACATTGTATGTTTTCTATCAAATTTTAAATACTCTCTGCAATAGTTCACATGTTGTAATTGTCAGCTAGACAGACTGAAACCATTATCCAAACCTCTGAAATGTCTGCTGACATTTTCTGTCTGCTTGCAATCAAGGAACAATAGTTGGCATTTGCTCATTAAGCTCACTAGAACTCAAGCATATAAATGAAATTCTTTGATCCATTTGATAATAGCATCCTTTTGTTTTTGTTTTAACACTGACCAGAATGTTCTTTTAATACAGATGCAGGATCAGCCTTGCCTTGATGCCACCCAATGTCATATGATTACCAACAGCAGATGTAGTGTCTATAATCTCTATTTGTATTTTTTAAAAGAATATGAGCAAATAGGCAGACTTTTTATGAAAAAGTCTAAAACTGTCATGGAAGTATAAGAGTGGATGAATCTGTATATTTTCAGAGTTTGTAATGTTACCATATGTTCTTCCATGGATGATATCTATCCTTTCCCTGTTTTATCTTTATTCTACTGTATAAAAAGAAATCTGATTCAAATGTTGGATTTAGTGTAAATCTGTACGCATATGCCCCTCTCTCAAAATATACAGATTAACTTCCTTTTAAAAGCTTTTAGACAGCTTCAAACTGCAATGCAATATTCAGAGAAATGAAAATGTTGGTAAATAGCTCACTCTGCATGTTAGAAGGCCAGAAATCAGCTTAGTGGATATTGGAATGGACAAATCATGAAAGCTGTCTTTCATGATCAGAATATGAATTTGTGGAATGCGATGGGGCCTCCTTTTGCCCCTGCAAGTTCTCTATGCTGATGAGGGAAGAAGATATCACCTCAATCAACTAAATGTGCCTACAATTAGGGATAGGGAAAATTAATAATTTTAGCATGCACTTGAATATAAACATATTTAATTGATCATTTCAAATCAGTGCCTGATTTGCAATGTAAAGTATCGTGTTTTGAATTCACATAATTCATAATTTTCTGAACTTTACAGTGAAAATGTGTATTTTAAGTATATTGTGAAGAATCTAATATTCTGTTACAAAAATATATAGACTCATGAAAATAACTCGCAAAAGTTATTATATTAGGAAAACTGTTTTGCAGGAACTTTGGGCATTAGATAATTATTGCAAGCAACAATCAAAGTCTGGAGAAATGCACAGCAAAATACCTGCAATCTCAGGGCAAGTTTTGAAAGGAATTTCTCAGGTTTCACAAACTGAATATATAAATTTATGAGTGTGTGTTTGTATGTGTGTGTGTGTGTGTGTAAGAGGAAGGAAGGAAGGAAGGAAGGAAGGAAGGAAGGAAGGAAGGAAGGAAGGAAGGAAGGAAGGAAGGAAGGAAAGAAAGAAAGAAAGAAAGAAAGAAAGAAAGAAAGAAAGAAAAAAAGAAAGAAAGAAAGAAAGCTTATTTGATTGATCAGCAAAAAAGAGAAATGAAGAGAAACCAAAAGGAATCTATTCACTCATTCCTAGAATAAACCATCCATAGGACTGTGAATCCAGGGCAACCAAGATTCCCCTCTCATGAGAAGTCATTATTCTATTGTGTTGCACCTCCCCATTTCAGATCTTTCTTGAATACAGAGACTTCAGAGGAGAAGGCATTGAGATAGCAGCATGTATCTATACAATCCTCCATATAGTAATAGTAATAGTAGTAAAGTTGGAAGGGACCTTGGAGGTCATCTAGTCCAACCCCCTGCTCGGGCAGGAAACCCTACACCATTTCGGACAAATGGCTGTCCAGTCTCTTCTTAAAAACTTCCAGTGTTGGAGCATTTACTGCTTCTGGAGGCAAGCTGTTCCACTGATTAATTGTTCTCACTGTCAGGAAGTTTCTCCTTAGTTCTAGGTTGCTTCTCTCCTTGATGAGTTTCCACCCGTTGCTTCTTGTCCTGCCTTCAGGTGCTTTGGAAAATAGCTTAATTCCCTCTTCTTTATGGCAGCCCCTGAGATATTGGAATACTGCTATCATGTCCCCCCTTGTCCTTCTCTTCGTTAAACTAGACATACCCAATTCTAGCAACCGTTCCTTATATGTTTTAGCCTCCAGTCCCCTAATCATCTTTGTTGCTCTTCTCTGTACTCTTTCTAGAGTCTCAACATCTTTTTTACATCGTGGTGACCAAAACTGGATGCAGTATTCCAAGTGTGGCCTTACCAAGGCATTGAAGAGTGGTATTAATACTTCACGTGATCTTGATTCTATCCCTCTGTTAATGCAGCCTAGCACTGTGTTGGCTTTTTTGGCAGCTGCAGCACACTGCTGGCTCATATTTAAGTGATTGTCTACTAGGACTCCGAGGTCCCTCTCACAGTTACTACTATTGAGCATGGTGCCACCTATGCTGTACTTGTGCATTTGGTTTTTCTTGCCTAAATGTAGAACCTTGCTTTTTTCACCATTGAATTTCATTTTGTTAGTTAGTGCCCAGTGTTCAAGTCTGTCCAGATCCTTCTGTATCTGAAGCCTGTCTTCTGGAGTGTTGGCTATTCCTGCCAGCTTGGTGTCGTCTGCAAATTTGATGAGTTCCCCATCTATCCCTTCATCCAAATCGTTGATGAAGATGTTGAAGAGTACTGGGCCCAGAACAGAGCCCTGGGGCACCCCACTACACACTTCCCTCCATATAGATGCAGTTCCATTGAGGACCACTCGCTGAGTACGGCCGGTCAGCCAGCTACGGATCCATCTGGTGGTGGTTCTGTCTACCCCACATTTTTCTATCTTGTCAAGTAGTAGGTTGTGATCTACTTTATCAAATGCCTTACTGAAGTCCAAGTAAATTATGTCCACAGCATTCCTCTGATCCACTAATTTTGTCACTTGGTCAAAGAATGCAATAAGATTTGTCTGGCATGATCTATTTTTGACAAACCCATGTTGGCTTTTAGTAATGACTTTGTTTGCCTCTAGGTGTTCGTTGATTCGTTGTTTGATTATCTTTTCCAGGATCTTCCCAGGTATTGAGGTCAGGCTGATAGGTCTGTAATTTCCTGGATCCATTTTTTTTCCTTTTTTGAGGATGGGAACTACATCAGCTCTTTTCCAGTCCTCTGGTAGTTCCCCTGTGTTCCAGGATCTTTGAAAAATATAGTTCAGTGGCTCCGATATCACATCTGCCAGTTCCTTGAGAACTCTGGGGTGTAATCCGTCTGGTCCTGGCGATTTGAACTCATCTAGGCTGGACAGGTGCTCACTAACGATTTTCTTGCCTATCTTAACTTGTGTTTCTGTTTTGTTTTTTGTGGCACTATTTTTGATAGGTTGGTCTGTTTTTTCCCTTTGTGTAAAGACAGATGCAAAAAATGAGTTAAATAGTTCTGCTTTCTCCCTGTTGCTTGTCACCTTCTTGCCACTTCCACCCACTAATGGACCAATCATTTCCTTCACTTTTTTCTTGTTTTTTACATGTTGAAAGAAGCTTTTTTTGTTATTTTTGACTTTGGTCGCAAGCCTCAGTTCATTTTGAGCCTTGGCTTTCTTCACTTCATCTTTGCAGGCTCGGGCTATTTGCTGATATTCTGACTTAGTTATGTTCCCCTCTTTCCACTTTCTATACTTGTCCTTTTTATCTTTCAATTTGTCAGAGAGTTCTTTATGCAGCCATGCTGGTTTCTTTTGAGAGCTGTTATTTTTCCTCTTTGTTGGTATTGTGCTAGACTGTGCTTTTATTATCTCATTTTTCAAAATTTCCCAAGCTTCTTGAGTTGTTTTCCCCTTGAGGATTCTCATCCATGGAATCCTTCCCAAGCCCTCTCTAAGTTTATTGAAATTAGCTCTCTTGAAGTCCAAGACTCTAGTTTGACTGTGTTCTATTGGTTGTGCTTCTATAATGTTGAATTCTAATATTGCATGATCACTTCCTCCCAGGGTTCCTATGGCTCCAACACCGTCTATCATTTCATCTCTGTTAGTGAGAATTAGATCCAAAATGGCTAATCCCCTAGTTCCATTCTCTACTTTTTGGGAGACAAAGTTGTCTGCTAGGTTTGCCAGGAACCTGTTTGATCTTCCACTTGGTGCGGAGTTTGTCTCCCAGTTGATGTCAGGGTAGTTAAAGTCCCCCATTACTATTGTGATGTGCTTCCTACATACCTTAGTTAGCTGACTAGCAAAAAGTTCATCTATTTCCTCTGTTTGGTTGGGTGGTCTGTAGTATACACCTATGGCAATGTCATTCCCCCCCCCTTTTATATTGACCCAAATGCATTCAAGACAGTTTTTATCATTGTTGTACTCTATTTCTGTGAAGATGTAGTTATTTCTTATATAGAGAGCAACTCCACCTCCTCTTTTATTTGGTCTGTTTCTTTTAAATAATTTAAATCCCTCTAGCTGTGTGTTCCATGTGTGAGTTTCATCCCACCATGTTTCCGTAATGGCAACAAAAAATATTTTTCTTTACAACCCACTGCAGGCTTAAATTTTTATGCGATTAAAAATAATCATGACAAATAAAATAGGAATAAATATTTGGAAAGGAAAAATATATTTATGGGCATGTATGTTATACCTGTCAACACTATTTCAAATAAAAAGCCACTTGACCTGGACTAGTCATAGGAGCCCATGGACGCAATACAGCTTCTTTAAGGAATTGCTGGAAGGTGCCTACACATGTTTTTCTTTTCCTTATTGCAGCACTGCTATAATACTTTCCTTTTATTTGGAAAAGGATATTCAGCATGGTGACATCAGGGTACAGAATCCATAACACAAGACAAAGCTGAATTATGTTTGAATAAAAAGAAAGATGAACAATGAGTTCAAAGAACTTTGCTACCCGAAGTTGAGTATCCACCCCACAAAGTAATTCTGGCATGTGACACAAAATCCTACATTAAGAAATGATTTGCTATTCTTTCATGAGAAACAAGGTTCATATATCTTAGCAGACACAGTTTATTATATAAGATGGCTTATGGATCAAAATGGTTGAATTCACATAGTTGGCTAAGTCAGACTATCAGCATAGTACATAAACCATGATCAAGAATACATTACTAGAAACAGCCATTACCCTTTGTCTAATGAAAAAGACAATCCTAACTTCATTCAATTAAAATAAAAAATCCTGTTGCTGCTAGGATTTATTTTCAAGATTTTGGCATAAGGACATATTTCCTGAAAGAGACTTTAAGCAGCAGAGTTCATTTAGAAGGGAAACATGAAAGAATGCATAAACGTGTACATCTCTTTAAATAAAGTCTCCTTTGAGATGCCCTTTTCTGTATCAACTAATAATTTATTGGGCTGAGTCTTACATTTAATGAACAAAAAGAAACTTGCTGACAATATGATTTCTATGTGTGTGTGTGTCTGTCTGTCTGTCTATAACAAAAAATAAATAATTAGTGCATACCAGATTCTTATAATACAAAATGATAGATTTAAAAAAATAGAATGAAAGTAGGTATAGGACCAAGCATGCATACACAGAATTCAGCAACTTCAGAGGTTCTTCTTTTTTATTTACTTCAGCTTTACTCAGAATTGCAAGCTTAACCTTTTCTTGACCCTTACAAAGTAAAATGTAATTGTGGATTCATAACATATGAATCAAATGGTTTCTACAGTGCAGTTCTATGAACATGCACTTGGAAGTAATTCCCATTGCCTTCACATAAGCACACACAGAATTGTAGCCCTAGAGATGTGTCAGAGGCACCAAGTTTAAAATTTGCTTTAATCATACATTTTAAACCCTGTCAACACCAAACACTGCTTTATTTTTTCTAACATATTTTTGAGTCATAGCAAAACAGTAACAGTTGAGATTCCCATGCAATTAGCTTTAGTTTGTTGTTCCCCACTGATTTTCAAATTAATTTGAGCAGCAAAGTATATGCATGAAACACATCAGAAATGGTGCTGCTTGGTTTTGGCTTATTCCAGTTGCAGTTCCTTAATATTTTCTCTCCAAATGTCACCACCTCTATCCCTGCCTTCTGATCACCCACCCCTTTTTCTGCAAAGCTAATTTAGTTTCTGTATGTAAAACCAGACTCTCATTAGAAACTCAAAGTGTACAGATGATAAAAGCAGTCAACGAATATGCAAGTTCTAAAAAAGGGTAAGCTGTTTGATTCATTGTTCATCCAGTGAAGAATAAGAGGGAAATTGTACACATGTTTTAAATAGAATTTTAATTTCCAAGACTTAACTTACTAATCAGCCATAGTTAATGGTTTGTTTGATGGTTAAATGT
The DNA here is from genome assembly GCF_016545835.1 of Crotalus tigris. Lineage (NCBI taxonomy): Eukaryota > Metazoa > Chordata > Lepidosauria > Squamata > Viperidae > Crotalus > Crotalus tigris. Next base: position 927,217 of record NW_024097532.1, on the reverse strand, counting down.
CAAGAGAGAGAGGCCAGTATTTTCTTTAATGTGTTAAGCTATATTAGTAAAGTTGTTCCCTTTGTGGAAAACTATAATTAACAGTGTGTTAGTAAGTATCAACTTGTTTTACAAAAGAAAGGCAACAACAAAGCTGTTATATTTAACCTTAAATATTATCAGACAATGGAGAGAGAATATCATCTTGGCAATTTTTCTAGCATGCAAAAATATTTTTCTTCCATTCAGCCACATGATGGAGGATTTACAAAGTCTTGAATTCTTCCAGAAGTCCTAGAAGTCATTTTAGAGTACTGGCACCCCATTCTAATACATCCCGCACACACATGCACTTGGTTTGATTCAACCTGTGAAACTTTGCATGGAAACAAGCTTCCAAGACTGCCAATTGGATTTTTATTCCCTACCCTAAGTCCTTGAGAATCAATTCTCTTTAATAACACTAGGGGGCTCTCTAACATTGAGACCAAGAATGGCTTAGTACAGTAACAAGGTACCAGTCAAGATGAAGGAAATCAAATTAAAGAACAAGTGAGTTAAACAACTCCAGTTGTGCCTTGAATATTGGATCTATCTGAGGTGTGATGTGATTCCTTTTGTTGAGGCCCTGAGATGAAGAGAATATAGGCAATACCGGAAAGTCTTCTGCTACCAGAGCTTCTTATTCCAATATAAGGAACTCAAGGGAAGTCTCACCAAGAGGTGAAATCAAGTAGCACAGTTGGTTTGCATTATTTTCAGAAGCCTAATTCCAACCTTCATCAGAGTGTTCCTTTGAAAATTAGGCAATCCTTAACAGAGTGCCTTGAGGTGGGGCTGGGGCTGCTTTTACTGCTATGATTCCTCAAGAGCTTTAGGGAGGGCCTCTGTGCAGAGTAAAATAATCTCTAGCAACATTAAATGCACATGGATTAATAAAGATGATCCACTTGGTTGTATCAATTGACTATTGCCCAGCAGCTTTCTTTGTCAACTGTTCTACATATAAGTGGAGTGTGGAGTGTGGAGTGTGGAGAGTAGAGTAGAGTAGAGTAGAGTAGAGTAGAGTAGAGTAGAGTAGAGTAGAGTAGAGTAGAAGTTGAAAGGGACCTTGGAGGTCTTCTAGTCCAACCCCCTACTCAAGCAAGACTTCCCATAGCATTCCAGACAAACGGAGCACTCATAACTTCTGGAGGCAGGTTGTTCCACTAATTAATTGTTCTAACAGTCAGGAAATTTCTCCTTAGCTCCAGATTGGTTCTCTCCTTGATTAGTTTCCATCTGTTGCTTTTTGTCCCACGTTTATGTGCTTTGGAGAATAGGTGACCCCCTCATCTTTGTGGCAATCCCTTAGATATTGGAACACTGCTATCACATCACCATTAGTCCTTTAAAAAAAAAATAAACTAGGCATAGCTAATTCCTGCAGTCGTTGTTAATATGTTTTAGCTTCCAGGCCCCTAATCATCTTTGTTGTTCTTCTCTGCACTTTTTCTAGATTCTCAACATCTTTTTATATCATGGAGACCAAAACTGGATGCACGTTTTTCTCTCTCTTAGTTAGTCTCTCAAGTATTGGAGAGTATTATTGAGGCCTTTGAACTATGATGCTGGAGAAGACTCCTGTGAGTCCCTTGGACTGCAAGGCATTCAAACCGGTCAGTCCTAGAAGAGATCAACCCCGACTGCTCTTTAGAAGACCAGATCCTGAAGTTGAAACTCAAATACTTTGGCCACCTAATGAGAAGGAAGGACTCCCTGGAGAAGGGCCTAATGCTGGGAAAAATTGAGGGCAATAGAAGAAGGGGATGACAGAGAATGAGGTGGCTGGATGGAGTCACTTGAAGGAGTAGGCATGAACTTAAATGGACTCCAGAAAATGGTAGAGGACAGAAAGACCTGGAGGAACGTTGTCCATGGGGTCGCGATGGGTCGGACACGACTTTGCAGTTAACAACAACAAATTCTATACAACACACCAAATGTTGTAGAAACTACAAAAAATTCCCTTTTTTGTACACCACAAATTAATTTGGTCCTTACAATGAGATTTCTCAGGAAGGCAAAGCTAAATCTTTCTTAAACAAGTTTTGGATCTGGATGGAGACAGATTATTTAACACATGTTAAATAATCATTTTATTTAGAGAGGTTAAGAACAGTTTCTGCTACCTGCCATTTCATTAGTTATTTTTAATTCTGATGGTTCCTTGTTATGCAAGTTGGCAGACAGTTTTTAAACAGAGCTGCTCACAAACACTTTCAACATTCTCCATCAAATTTTGGGCAGCAAAATGAATGGGTGGTTCACCCGAATTTCCCCAGAAGGAAAAATTCTGTAAACATTTCCAAAGGGCAATATTCTCACCTAATAGTGATAATAGCACCATTACTGAAAAAGAGGTTCTTTCCCCAAACCTTTCCTTGGTATTTAACTGAAGCACCAAAAGCCTGCAGATCATTACAGAGAATATTTGTTGTTGTTGTTGTTGTTGTTGTTGTTGTTGTTGTTGTTGTTGTTAATTGCGAAGTCATGACCGACCCATCGCGACCCCATGGACAATGTTCACCAGGTCTTCCTGTCCTCTACCATCTTCTGGGGTCCATTTAAGTTCACACCTACTGCTTCAGTGACTCCATCCAGCCATCTCATTCTCTGTCGTCCTCTTCTTCTATTGCCCTCAATCTTTCCCAGCATTAGGCCCTTCTCCAGTGAGTCCTTCCTTCTCATTAGGTGGCCAAAGTATTTGAGTTTCAACTTCAGGATCTGGCCTTCTAAAGAGCAGTCAGGGTTGATCTCTTCTAGGACCAAGGGACTCGCAGGAGTCTTCTCCAGCACCATAGTTCAAAGGCCTCAATTCTTTGGCGCTCAGCCTTTCATATGGTCCAACTTTCACAGCCATACATTGCAACTGGGAAAACCATGGCTTGGATTATACACACTTTTGTTGGCAGGGTGATGTCTCTGCTTTTTAGTATGCTGTCTAGATTTGCCATAGCTTTCCTCCCCAGGAGCGTCTTTTAATTTCTTGGCTGCGGTCCCCATCTGAGGTGATCTTGGAGCCCAGAAAAATAAAATCTGCCACTACCTCCATTTCTTCCCCATCTATTTGCCAGGAATTGAGAGGGCCGGATGCCATGATTTTGGTTTTCTTAATGTTGAGTTTCAAGCCAACTTTTGCACTCTCCTTCTTCAATGCCAAATAGGCCAAAGAAATATGAAATGAATGGGGCTTGGACTTTTAAAAGTGGCTGTCAAGGAACTAACTTTTTCTGAAGCAGAGATCAAAGTTCTACATAAATATAGGTCTGCCCTATATTTAGCACAGGTATTATCCTTTCTATTTTTAATTATTACTAGGATTATTTTTTGACATGAATAGAGCATTGAATTCATTACAGATTCACATTTTAGTGGATCCCTTGCATCATTTCATAGACAAAACAAATTGGAATAAACAAAGAGAGGTAATTTTTTATCTTAGGATGTTAAATAACATAGTCATTCAGAACTTTATGACATAAGAATATGATAAAACTGCCCACAATAAAACAATAAGTGTCTTCCAGCTAAATTTCACAGAAATTTTAATAATGTGGAATAAAAGGTATTTGTTCTGAGCATGACCTGCAGTGATCTCATCTAATACTCAAGTTATTAGAATCTAAAACAGCTGCAATATTTCAGTTCACATTTGCAGTTTCTTTGCAAGAAACAAGCAGAAATTATTTTTTCATATATATTTAATTCTTTCAGGAAAGTATATGCTCATCATAGTAAGTGAATATCATTTTATGAGCTTTTATTCATATAGCAATCTTACCTATGACTTTTGTGACATAAATGCTATTATGTTTAATAGGACTTATTTCCAAGCAAGTGCATAGAGAATAGCTGTTTTTGTCTAGTTTAGCGTCTAGGATCATAATAAAAATGTCACTGTAAAGATTGCATCATTTTATTCAGAACAGTGGTCTTATGGTAAGAATCTATTAAGCCTAACTTAAGATTTGTGCACCTGCTAAAGATTTATGTCCTGCTCATTTGTTTTTCTGTGCAAGTTGTTTGTTTTACAGGTTTAAATATCAAGGACAAGATAAAGCCAGAAAAACAACACTGGGTTGCATGCAGAATAACATTTGTTATACCCTTGTACTTAATGGTAAGTCCCATTTAGTTCAGCATGACTTACTGCCAGATAAATGTTCACAGGCTGTTATAAATGTCCTTTCTTGTTTTTGCTTTCCTTTAAAATCAAAGCATGATACCATTAACCTAGAGGTATCTCTAAAGCATTATTGATTTTATTGCCACCATCATACCTTTTCCTGATTTTGGAAATTCTTTTGTTTTTCTCCTGGATGGAAAAATGCAAAATCTATTGCCTGGATGACAAGGGTTGAAACATATTTTAAGTTCATAACAGACAGATAATATTTGGTAATGGATCAGGCAAACACCTTAATTTTTCTGAACTATAGGCTGGAAGAGAAGGTACAAGAAAATTAGGCTTGCAGGATCTGTTATTATAGCTAATCTCAGATAAAGTAGTTTTAGCCTTCCTTATCTATGGAGTTAATTTCTTGATCTAGTCTGCCTAGTGTAGGTATGTCAAACTTGCAATGTCACGTGATATTGTGCGACATATCAGGACTTTTCCCCCATTGCCAGCAATGGGGTGGGCACAGTTTCAGCATGACGCATCTGGCCCATGGGCCGGCAGTTTGACATGCCTGATCTAGTGGATTGACACATGCTCACATGGGATATTATATGCTGAGGTATTCTAGAATACTGGAATCAACTTTTTGACATGGACATGTTATAAGCACATTAAAGTACATTATTTAATTAGATTTATGTGCCACCATAATCTTCAACAAATCCTGTCAGTTAAAAGTAATAATCTGTAGTTACATTCAATCTGCAGAAAACTTCATATGTTTTTTTTTTTCTTTACAGACCTACCCAAGCTTGAGGAACTCTGAGAATCTTCTGAAGAACCTAGCAACATCAGTAAAATGTTACAGAGATGTGAGGTACAGCATTCTTGAAAGTAGCCCCAGGCTCTGAAAGTCCTTACCAAGCAATTACATTAGCTTTCTTTCTCTGATATCCTTTTACCTGCCTTCAAAAACAATTTAAATTAAACTTTGGTGGGGGAAAAACAGACTTAGACGACCAAGTTGGCTATTTTTTTAATTGTATTTTTGATGGTGTTTTGATTAAAAGTTGACTTTTGTTTTTATTGCTAGCCTTTTTAGAAATTTAGGGTCTAAATTCAATAACTAAATCTCATGCAGATGAGCAAATGCAGTTTACGAAGCTTTCCAGTTTCAAGCGTCAGGAACCAATGAGAGGGTTCTCCCCTTCCTTTAGGGCTAGGTAAGTGTGTACATCTTTTTACAGCGGCTGACAATTGCTTTCCTGACCTAATTCAAAGATTTAACATTTTAAGTCCTAATTAGCAAAAGATCTAGCTATCGGTCTGTAGAAATGCCTTTTCGAAAATGTTCATATGGGAAACAGTTTTCTTTGGTATCATTCGTCCTAGATGTAGTATGTGATTGTCCTACTGTCTTACATTTTAGAAAAGGGTTATGTTATATCTTTAACCAATAGACTTTCTGGAGTAATTTTAGCATGTTGTTTTTTTAAAAAGACTTTTAGAATTGATTTGCTATTGGTTTGTGTTTTTATATTTCATATTTCATTTTTTGTCTTGTATGTAGTTTTAGTCCATTAGACTAAAAGAAAAGTGATGTAAAAAATATTAACAATAAATTATATGTTTGCTTCATTAATTTTAATGGGGCCAAAATTCCATAGAGTTAAATTGAATAGAAACCATTATCTGCTCATGGTTCATAGACAATCAAATGGTTCATAAATACAAGGTGTCCAATAATGAGGTGATTTCGGAAGTAATGGCAAAGACTATTTACTTAGAATTCTTCAGCAGAGAGAAATGGATATTGGAAACTCTGTAAGAGTTATTTTCCTAAGCACACCATGTCTGGTGGCAAAATTTAGCCAATACCTAGATCAGATATGTCAAACACAAGGCCCAGGGGCCAGATGCGGCCCACGAAGTGGTTTCATGTGGCCCACGAAGCCATCCTGGAAACAATGAGAGAACGGCCCCCACTGCCTTGGCCCTGGCTCAGGCCAGCTGGGAGCCAATGTACAATTTTGTGATGGCCATCTTGGCACTTGCCCCAGTCCCACCCCCTTCTGCCAGAGATGCTCAGATCTGTCCCATTCCTACCCAGACCCCCATAGGCACCCTTGACGCGAATGATGTAGAACTGGCCATGCCCACCCAGTAGGCCACACCCACTCCACCCATGCCCACCCAGAAGGCTGCACCCAATCTGCCCCCCCACCCTCCCAGGGCAACCGCAATGCTGATGCGGCCCTCAGTGAAATTGAGTTTGATACCCCTGACCTAGATGAAAGCAAAATCCATAAAATCCACAGAAAGCTTTGTTGCCACCAAGTAGTCTTTTAGATTTTTGCAGCCCAGATGTGGTATGCCTGTATTTTCCTATAAAGCCATTTCATAGTTATTTGCTTTATCATTTGTCTTGAGTGGAATTGGCATGACTTCCATTTGTAGAGACATGACATTCAAACATCCGCTTTATAAATAAATTTAAGAAGGAAGTTCTTATGGGAATTGCTAAGCTCTTCTTTACTATTAGCATGGTACTGTAACAGCATAAAGTGTTGATGGAGAAGAGCAGTAATTAGCCCATTTAAGTATGCCATTTCTATTGCTATAGCAATTAAACTAATTTAACAACATCACTTTTTAAATTAGGATCATCCATGCAGCTGCAAAATCTCTCTGGGGTTTCTCCCACAGGTCAAGCAAAGGAAGAGGAGGGAGGGGCCTCTCTAGAATATTTCTTAAGTCATGGTAGCTCCAAAGAACTTAAGGAAAAAAAAGTTCTGGTAGCTTTGCATTCTGTTTATATCCTGTTCACTTACACATTCCTTAAGCTGTCACTCTCCATCAACAGAACTCATTCAATCAATAATCTTGGGGGGGGGGAATCATCAACTCTTCTAGGTACATAGGTAGGAACATCTTGGAAACTTACAGAAGCAGTTGGAGCTACCTTGCCATTGTCATTATGATCTTAGTCATTGCAGGTTAATTGGAGACATTTTTCTGACTCTCCTTCAAAGGCTTTTAATTATATCAGGCAATTAGCTGCAATATCGTCAACAGCCAGGTTAGGACTTGTTTCTTTCATGAAATGCATTGTCACAGCATTGACAGCACCATTTCATAAACAATCCAAAATGGTATTCAATATTTTTTGGCAAATATGCTAATAGGTTTTTAAAAAGAAAGAAACTAGGATAGCAGTAGGCAGTTGAAAGATAGAATTTTGTTTGTTGTCATAGCTAGTCTGACTACTGACTTGGAATAAAGTCTCTGAAAGTCTCTGTTTAATGTCTCCCATATAAGAAAATGTATCCACTCCTGTGGCAGAACCTTTAAAAAGAAAACAGTTCACTCATCTGGCAACCATCATATGTATTAATTACAACTCCTGTGATTTCCAGCTTAAAGAATTTTAATCCAAGCCAGCTGGGATTTGGGAAAAAAAACACAGTAAGGAAAAAAAAGGTATTCTTTTCACTGATTAATACATTATTTCTTTTATTTTTGTCTTAGCATGATTGAGACCCAATCCCCACAAGGACAATAATGAGGAACAAATACATTCCAAGACAGCATGTATGCATTTATATATACATGCAGGCCATTACATCAAACCAACATAGGTTTTTTTTGCATATTGACTTAAAGTGCTCTATGAATACTAAGTTACTGCATTTTTGAAGACAGCAGTTTATGACTTGACCTGTTGTATACTCAATTAAACTACACAAACTTTACAATGCAGTGTGCAAACCTAATCATAACATAGTCTAGCAATAAAAGTATCTTATATTTAGGCTATATCTACTGCTGGATTACCATGTTCCCAGTACTGCAGAAAGTGATGCTGCCATCTTGTTTTCTCATAGCACATTCTTACCGTACACAGGGAAGAGGTTGGTGCACTACTATCCATACAGCTTTAACATGCAGAACTCTTAAGGACCATGATTGGTGATTCCATTGGCTTCAATTGCAGCTCACTCACTATAATCTACCATGTGATAAGCTTCTTCCAATTGAGTTCAGCATATTCTGAGTACCTCCAATCAGTGCAATTTCCTCCCATTCTGTTACTGTCACCTGAATGATTTTTTCTTCTTTTTTACTCCAGCCAATTAATTGTTAAATCTATCAACCACAAGGTGGCAGCAAGGAGAGGGTTTTAGGGGTATCTCTTACAAAAGGTGCTTGGGTAACTGCTGTTGAGGAGTCAGAGTTTGAGAAACAACTATGAGAATTGGTACAAGAGTTGTAAATTATCCTAAGAAGGAAAGGAAGCAAGGAGTCAAAACTTCTGAGAGCAGCAGCCAAGAGAAGGGCCAGACAAGCTACCAAAATCCTTTCAATTTTGGTTTCAACTATTTCCAGCCAGCCAGTCAACCTAGTCAATTGCACAGCTTTGCATTCCCTAAATCAACCAAACCATTTTAAGGAAGGCGAAAACAGTGGCTACTAAAGGAGTATTTCAGTCTTCCTCACTGCTAAAGGATGACTGAGTGGTGGAAACCAAGAACCACAATTTACCTAATGTCAGCTTGACAATATAGATGATACCAAGAAATTGATGCCCAGTGTGCATAAAACTACTTTTATTAAGATTGACTATGGCAATATAGAATCTTGCAACTCTGAATATGCTTTTCCTCTTTTTACCTTTATGTGGATTTGGAGATGCCTATCTGAGATGTACATCTGCCTCCCTCCTCTGAGTTTTCATAGTCTGAATAGAATAGAATAGAATAGAATAGAATAGAATAGAATAGAATAGAATAGAATAGAACCTTGGAGGTCCTCTAGTCCAGCCCCCTGCTCAAGCAGGAAAACCTATACCATCTCAGACAAGTGATTAGCCTCTTTTTGAAAATCTCCAGTAATAGAGTGCCCACAATTTCTGGAGGCAAGCTGTTCCATTGGTTAATTGTCTTCACTGTCAGGAAGTTTCTCCTTAATTCCAGGTTGCTTCTCTCTTTGATCAGTTTCCAACCACTGTTTCTTGCCCTGCCCTCTGGTGCTTTGGAGAATAATGTGACTGCCCTCTTTTTTGTGGCAGCCCCTCAAATACTGGAATACTGCTATCAAGTCTCCCCTATTTCTTCTTTTCTTTAGATTAGCCAAACCCAAGTCCTGCAGACGTTCTTCATATGTTTTAGTCTCCAGGCTTTTGATCTCTGATTTTTTTCCAAACTCTCAACATCTTTTTTGTGATGTGGTGACCAAAATTGGCTGCAGTATTCCAAGTGTGGTCTTACTAGGGTTTTATAAAGCGGTACTAATACTTTGTGTGATCTTGAGTCTATGCCTCTGTTTATACAACCCAGGATTGTATTAGCTTTTTTGGCTGCTGCTGCACACTGCTGGCTCATAGTCAAGTGATCGTCCATTAGGACTCCAAGGTCCCTCTCACAGTTGCTGTTTTTGAGCCTGGTCTCACCCAGTCTGTAGTTGTAGCTTTTCTACATTATGCCTTGATAATGGATCTTCCCTGGCTCCATCAAGTTTGTTCTCTCTCTCTCAGGTCCTTCTCCATGAGCATCAACACACTCAACATGGCTCACATATAGCATCCAAAAGTGGATAGGAATAGAGTACCTATAGCCTCAGCTATAGTAAGTGAATGATAACATATAGCTATTGACATACAGACTTATTTTATGAAAGTGATCAAAGGGCTGTGTTGTACTGGGCAACAAAATGGTGAAGATTTGAGTAATTGTGTATTTAGAGACACCCACCCCTCCCAAGTCTACTGATGTGATCTTTGAATTTGTTGAATGAATTTCTCACTTTGGTTCAGGACAATAATTTAGGCTGTCATTTTCAGTCTTCTTTGTTCTGAAAAAAGGGAGGTCTCCTTTATTTCATTTGCCTTATGACTGATGCCAACTGAAAACTACTGTTTTAAGAGGCCCTCACCTAAAATATGAGAGACGCTTATTTTTCCACACTACAAGTTTTTTAATTCTCTCCAGGGAACATCTTATTTAGATCTTACACAATTTGGGGATTATGGCATTATATTATTCAAAAGGTTCGCATCTTGCCTCTTCTCACCTGTAGATCATAATCAGAACAATCATTTTGAAATTCATTGTTATCTCTGCGTGCGATTATCTGTGACAAGACGAAATTGGTTAGACTTGCTTAAATCATAAGAACATTTTTTTTTTCATTCTTAATCGGTGAATAGCCTTAATAAAGCTGATCTGGATTGTCTGCTCAGCCTATAGGCATAACTGGGAACATTAACAATGTTCACGATTAAATAACTGTATCCTGAAGGTTGTGTTGAAAGTCAAATAACACAGTGCATTACAATCAGAAGGAGTGGTTGCATTAATATATTAATAAAAATCTCCTATAAATGCTCTTCATCTAGATTTACTGTATCATAACAATTGTCAGCCTTCCTAAACTAGATATTGCAAAGCAACACTGATAGAATTTTGCAATTCTATCCATGTAGAATTGCATTAACACCCACGAAATTAGAGAGGGGTCTTTTCTGAGCCTCTTGCCCTGTCGATTATCGAGCTATGGGCCATGCTGCCTCTTATCTGTTCCCTAGGCCAGGGCTTTTCAACCTTTTCACCTATTGTACCACTTTTAGGATATGGCAACATCTGAGTACCACCAGTCACCTAGCAAGGTGTCAAAAACTTGATGACCCCCCCCAAAAGGAAAAAAGTGATGAAGTACAGGTAGTCCTCGACTTACAACAGTTCACTTAGTGACTGTTCGAAGTTACAATGGCACTGAAAAAAGTGCTGCCCAAGGCACAGCCAAGCAAGACACCCGCGGTGCTCTTCCTCCTGTCCAAGGTTTTCATTGTTGTGAGCATTTCTGTTGAGGATTGGCAGCGTGGGTGAGGTGGAGGGTGTTTGGCTTTTATTCTCCCTGCCTGCTGGCTGGTTGCAGGAGGTTTTGGTCACTTCACAAGACCCTGGGACACTGTGACCATCATAAATATGAATCAGTTGCCAAGCATCTAAATGTAAATCACAAGACCCTGGAGATGCTGCAACATTCCAGCTGATCGGCACTTCTTCTTGGCTCAGCAGAAGTGCCAGGATCAGCACAGAGCTCCAGCTGGAGCCTGGCACTGATCCTGGTGCTTCCTCTGAGTCCTGACAGCCCTGCAGCTCCAGCCATCTCTCGCTCAGGCTTGTGTGGTGCTGCCATTGGTTCAGCTCATTCCTCTCTCCCGCTACCACTTTTCTAGGATGGTCGCGTACCACCTACCAGGTGCCAATGTACCACAGGTGGTACGCGTACCACTGGTTGAAAAGCCCTGCCCTAGGCAGTATCTCTTTGCCCAGGCTTCCAAGGTTTTTTCCCCCTACCATCAATGAACATTAGCCATGACAGCTAAAGTCAACTATATATGCACAAAGGTTGCTTAAACAGTGCAAGATGCACTTGGCTTGCTTAGATAGTGTCCTGCAAAAGCTATGTTTAACAATCTTTTGCATCCCTCTAGTAATAAAGGAAACCATATGGAACCATTCAAGCACCATAAGCTGCATCTGCCTGTGCCTTTCATTCTGGCTTCCTGATTTCAGGGCACTCTTGACTGGCATCCTCACTGAAAAACTCTGACAGAAAGGTCAGACAATTCAGTCAGGGCTTTAATGGTCCCTAATTAAAAATGTATTTCCGTTGCAGCCTCTGCTTTTAGCTTCTTTGCCTCTGACTAATTTAAACCATTTCAAACATGAGCCCGCATTATTTTGGTCTTTGTCTTCTTTCTTCTCCATTTACTCTCAAGGCCCTCCCATACTGTCACCATTTTCAGTCAGAAAAGTCCTCTGAAACATTGTGGAAGCCAGACTTTCCTTGGTTTTCACTCTCGCCAGCCACTAAATTTTGAGAATAGGCAGGAAGTGGTTGATTGATTATATTCCATCAAGTCATTTTCAATGCCTAGCAACCACCTAGGTAGATTTTTCTCCAAGACAGGGAATAATACCATGACTCAATTAGTGCCAACCAATTGGAGCTTGCAAAGACTGTCAATCAAAGTCCCACCTTGAACTATGGTAGCTCCTGGCTTAAAAAAAATGTTATTGTCTTTTTTACATATAAAAATAGGAAGTACCAGATTGCCTTCCTCTGTGATTTCAGTACATTGTATGTGCACTTGCCTGGCTGTTTTTGGGAAAATGAGCTGATGTATGAAGGGAAAGCTGTCTGCTATCAAGATTCATCATCTCTGTATATAAATTCCCACAGAAAGCCACAATGATAATGCAATACCAATTTTGCAGCCAAGCACTTCACCCAGCAACTGCTAACATAGTACAGAATGCAGGAGAGCCTCAAAAGGTCAGGTGGAAGGATAATCAAAATAAATGGCTTTCTTGAGCCTAGAGGCTAGAAAAAAATTTATTAGTTTTTTATTTCATACATTCAGTAATAATTCTTCAACCAACGTGCTGTCTGAGTTTACATTGCTAATACATATTTAATTCCTAATCCTTTGTTCTTTCTTCTAGCCATCAATAAAATAAGTCCCAAGTTTGATAATATTCTGTTTCTTCTTTTTCTTTCAGTCTCATAGTCAGTCTGTCCATCTCTGCGCATTCTAGTATTTTTTTTATTATTATTTCCTCATCTGATGGTATTCTTTCATTTTTCCAGCATTGCGCAAATATAATTCTTGTCGCTGTTGTGACATGCAAAATCAAATATAAGCTTTGTTTGTTAGTCTTTTCTGGCATTATACCTAGTAAAAAAAAAAGTTCAGGTTAAAACCTACATGTTCTCCCAATGTATGAGTATAAATTCAATTCACACTGTTTATATAGATGAAGCAATACAAGCCAGACAGCCTTTAAAAAAAATTCTATAGCTGACTGGAAGGAATAAGATGTGGTTCTCTGAAACATGTGGAAACAGATATAAGGGAAGGCAGAAGTTCCTATAAATGGGAAAACAACCCATTCAAAGCCCCATGGAGCATTAGCATTGCAAAGGATAAAATGGACAATTAGCAACAGATGCCCTGCAGGGGTAGGCAACCTCGGCTCTTTTATGACTCATGGAATTCCTGAGTCAGCTAGGAGGATTACAGAGGCATGATGCTGAAGCTGTGTCAAAACTCCATTCATTCATTCATTCATTCATTCTTCATATTTATATAGAGTCTAAGTAACTCTAGGTGGCATATGACAAATTAAAATCAGTATATACAAACTGATATTAAAAACTTTAAAATTATAGAAAGCACAAAACTAAAACAGAATGAAAAGAGGTTAGGCAAAGAGTAGATGCTAAATACACAGGAGCCATCTCAATATTTTGCCAGTGCCCTGGGATCTTTAGGCCTGCTGAAACAACCAGGACTTGAGGAACTTCTGGAAAGTTAAAAGGGATGAGGGCAAAGATGTTCCATAAAGCGGAGTTGTGTTTGCTGTTGCTGTTGAATGCATGGTTCAACACAATAAATGCATCTTCTTAATTTGAAAACATGTGGTACAATTTGCAAGAACAAAAACTGCTATAATATCTGCTCCAGTTTTAGCCATGAGTGACATTTGAGTCAACACAAAGGGTCTTTCAAAAAATGACAATACCACTTCTTAGAGCAATGGTGCTGATTCTCGACAACAACGAGGAGGGAAAAACACCGGATGAACTCACAGCTTTCTCAAGTCACCTGAAATATATGGAAAAGAGACAAAAGCCTGTTTCATAGAGGAATGCTTTTTTCATAACAACTTGGACCAGATTTTGGCTGAAATATTAACTATCTTTCATTTCTGAATCCTGCTTAAATCTGGACTTGGCATTATTTTACTTCTTCCACCCCATTAGTGCTGCTGAACTTTTGAGTGTGAGGCGTACATGAAGAAAGACATAGTTCATGTAGTGCCTCCACGGGGTACGCCAAGGGCATTCCTGGTTCATATTTCATTTCACTTAAAATATTTAAAGAACTACAGAATTTCTTTTCGTGTGATGCAGTCTATAATGCATCTTGAATAAGCCTCTGAACAGTTCTGCAAATCTCCTATCACTGCTGTAAACTGAAAATGCGCTCCTGGATCCTTTCCTGCTGAGTTTGCTCATGCACTCTGCTATCACTCATCAGAGGAAAACTATCTAGTGTTTAGTTTTTAAAAGAATAATAAATGCATTTTCTTGCTCTCTCCCATGTCACCTGTCCCTCACATTCTTATATATTCTCCCCACTCCTCTCCCCCCAATTTTAGAGTTTCCAAATTCAAGCACCTTTTTCCTGCTTCAGGCTATTTATCTTCACAGTCTTCTACAGTGGGTTTGATACTGAAAACCACATGGCTTCACCCTGCCTGCTGTTTCCCAGCCCTTGAAGAATACAGAATAGAGAAGTCTGAACAAATTTAAAATGAATGCATGTTTGATATTCATTCTCACTGGTACCGGGAGGAAGGGTGACCAGGAGGGATAACCAAGTTCAAAGGAAAAAATGCTATTTAAAAAAGTGCCTGATTGCTTTTAGCAAGAGCCTGGCATACAATAATTTGACAGTTGATGCTTTTTTTCCAACATTTATTTCCATATCTGAAAAATGATGCTGTGAATATTTTTAGGTAACAGAAAGAAATGCATTTGTAAAAAAAAAAAATGATGGAAACTATAAACAGGATTTTATTTTATTTTTTTTATTTTTTTTGGAAGGGCATGTGTAGAAAAGAAACTCCAGGAATGACAATTGCTATATTTTTTGCAGAATCATTCTATTTTTCTTCCCATAGTTTATTTCTGCCAATTGTTTTATTTGAACTAGAGTATTTATGCCTGTTTCCACACTGGTGATTTATAGCATCTTATAGCACTGCTCAACCATTGCAGTGGAAACAGGTTATCTTCATTTCAGATATATGTCCCACTGGCAGCTGAAGGGCACTAGAAATCATGAGTGTGAAACTACTATTTCTTCTACCTTGTCTAATTGCAACTATTGTCTAATTATTAGAGCTCTGCAAATTCTCCAAAGGTCTTCACTTTGACAAAGCTTCAGGAAGCGATGTTGTCACATCATTTCAAACAGGCCTGATTTGCAACTTCTTTAACCCAAGTTCAGCCTACTCTGAACATTTTTCTAAAGTTTTGGTGAGTGTTGCAGAGGACATATTGCTTATTTTGTCTGGGTTGAACAGATCCTCCCCATACACCAAACTGTTCCTTTATGGAACTGAATCTATTCTGTTGCTGCTATGCACAGTGAAGAGTTAAGGCTGGAGTACCAAACATAGTCTATTTGGCACTGTCCATGATAATTATTCACAGCATTGTTTCCAGTAGCTTTGGAGAATTCTGTCTTTTTGTATAGATAAATATATTACCATATAATTTCTTGCCTGTTACTAATCTCTCTCTCTCTCTTTCTCTCTCTCCCTCTCCCCTTTTGCTTGTCTGCCCCTCCCTTTCTCCCCACCCTTTTTGCCAGTTAACTGTTTCTGGTATTTGCTGATTTTTAATAAATAAAAATCAAACAATATATTTGTTGCTAGCTGAACTGAGTGGCAAGTGTGCTTGCTCTGATCCAGATAGAGAAATGACTAGGAGTGAGTAGAGTGCAAACAAAATTGAATATGTGCCAAAGTATTTTCTCAATAATATATCCTATCAGCATTGTAGAAGATGTCTCACTTTCTTCTTAAGTATCAATATATCCGGCACCTTTTTTTTTACAAAAAAAGCACCACACACACACACACACACACACACACACACACACACACGCACACATGTGTGTGTGTGTGTGTGTGTTTTCTGAGGTTTTCGCGGGTATTTGTATGTAGGTCTTTGGTTATTCGGGTTTTCTCCCGCGTCAAATTGGAAGTGTCTTGGCGACGTTTCAACGAAATCTCATTCATCATCTTCAAGCTGGTGTTTTCGGCTTCGTGCTTCTAGGACCATTTCCTTGATAGCTGCAAAAATGCGAATCCCGGGCATATTTGTTCAATAGCACAAACTTCAATCTCCAGGAGAGGTATAAACCAGTTGTTTATTGCTAAAAAGATATTTAAAAAAAACAACTATTTACAATATTAAAAGAAACAACTTAGCTTTCGCAGGTCCCCTGCCAGCATCCTCAAAGTGAGGCTCAGGGGGTGGGGAGATTCTTTTTATACACCTTGCTGGTCTAACTGCTTACTCATTGCCCATGTGATAGGGCCATCGTTCCTGATTAACTGTAATTGCCTTGGTTGCCCCACCTTCTCTTTTTTGCACTCCAATTCCACACTTTTCCTCTCTCTCATCCTTGTCAATCTCCTCCCTCCCAGCAACGTTGCTGCTGTGTGCTCTCTAACCACTCCCTCCTACTCATTCCAGGCTGGGTTTGAATGTGCAGCCTGGAATGAATAGGAGGGAGCGGTTAGAGAGCACACCGGCAGCAGCGTTGCTGGGAGGGAGGAGATTGACAAGGGAGATTGACAAGGATGAGAGAGAGGAAAAGTGTGGAATTGGCAGCCTGGAATGAGTAGGAGGGAGCGGGAGCGGTTAGAAAGCACACCGGCAACGTTGCTGGGAGGGATGAGATTGACAAGGATGAGAGAGAGGAAAAGTGTGGAATTGGAGTGCAAAAAAGAGAGGCGGGACAACCAAGGAAATTACAGTTAATCAGGAAGGATGGCCCTATCACATGGGCAATGAGTAAGCAGTTAGACCAGCAAGGTGTATAAAAAGCACGAAGCCGAAAACACCAGCCTGAAGATGACGAATGGGACTTTGTCGAAACGTCACCAAGACACTTCCAATTTTACGCAGGAGAAAACCCGAATAACCAAAGATCTACATACAAACACCCGTGAAAACCTCAGAAAATAGATAGATAGATAGATAGATAGATAGATAGATAGATAGATAGATAGATAGATAGATAGATAGATAGATAGATATATTACAGAGTATATACTGTATAATATTCTTCTTTTTACCATTACTTAATACTACATTATTGAGCATCATCTTTTTTAATATGGAGCCAGTAACTAGGGTCACTTGGATTCAAAAAAGCTGTTCAAACCCTGATTCATGTTCTGATAAAAACTGAAGCAAACAAAAATTCTTAGATTTTACTTGTCCTTCATTTTTGTTTAGTTGTGATATGAAATTCTAATTTTTGTATATTTATTGTGGAGAGACCATAGCTACTAAGCCAGGAAAATGATAGGCCATGGAATCTAAAAGTTTTCACCCAAGTTAGCAGTCAACAACCTGTTTCTTGTCTTCTTGAAGCATAATCAGCTAAAGAAATATAAAGGCTAGCATCATCTCCTTTTTTTTATTTTCAAAGGGAAAAAAGCTTTTTTAAAAAAAGTCTCTCTTAATTAGATGCCATTTTTGTTTCAGTTACATGAAAGAGATTCAGATGACATCTGAAAAGAGAAATGCTACCTCGTTGTCTTTTGATATTCCCACTTCACAATATCCTATTAACAGAGAGAGAAGGAGAAAGAAAAGATCTGTATAAAAGACCTTGTTCTTCCATTCTTTTCTTAAAACAACAACAACCCTGTTTTCTCCTTTAGAGCTGCTATGAGTTTGTTTGCTAGCAAAATTAATGTGCTTCTGTATGTGTGTGTTAATAAAGATACTTGTCTGCCTGAGATCACTTAACACTATTGCATCTCAATCAAATGCTCATTTACTACCAATGAAATCTTATTAAATCCACTGGGACTTAATGCCTAGCTATATATGTAACCCCAACTGTCCATCCATAACTCATAAGTGTCCCCATGAGGAATTGCAGAAAGGCCTAATTATGTTGAAGGAGGGATGCTAAATACATGCCTGTTGCCTCTACCTCGTGCAGCCTATGGAAACTGCTTAAACATATATACAAATGTGTCTAAAAAAGTGAAAGGGGCTAATACAAGCAAACAGCATAAAAGCCAGAGAATTTACATCCCCAAATATTTCTATAAACACATATCTGAACAAGGCAACTGTGAGCCCACTGCTCCCTATCATTGGCGGTCAGCTCAGCATGCTTCAAAACAATGCAGAAATCTGTTTAAGTAGAAAGAGAACCTGCAAGAGTCACACTAAAACTTGGTTTGCTTTGTTTTGTTCTGCATTACCCAAACTTTGCAACTTCTTACCGAAATCTTGTGAAAATTTGAAGGTATTATGCATGAGTTTGTGAGATTTTATCTATTTTTCAGGTGTGGGCGTTGGGCAGCCATTGCAAGAAAACGTATGTTAACAATTGTGGTTTAGGAATGGTTGCTAAAAAATAATAGGAAACGTCATATATAATAGTGATTTATATATTATTGCTTAATGTTGCCTTTATCTAATGTCAACCATGCTATACACAATAATCCCTTCTCTACCCAAACAGGAATTCATGTAGTTGTGTCAGGAAAGAGTTTTCCCAGGAAAATGTTTCATATTGAATCAGACTCTGGATCCACCAACCTAATTTGAGCTACAGGTAGTCCTCGATTTACAACAGTTTGTTTAGTGACTATTTGAAGACACTGAAAAAAGTGACTTATGACCATTTGTCATTGTTATGGCTGTTGCAACATCCCTATGGTCACATGATCAAAATTCAAATGCTAGGCAACTAGTTCATATTTATGACGGTTGCAATATGCTGGTGTCATGTGATCACCTTTGTTGACTTTCTGACAAGCAAAGTCGATGGAGAAATCAGATTCCCTTAAGAACTGTATTATTAACTTACCAGCTGCAGTGATTCATTTAACAACCGTGGTAAGCAAGATTGTAAAATGGGATAAAACTCACTCAACAAATGTCTTACTTAGAATTCTTGGGCTCAAATTGTGGTTATACATCAAGGGCTACCTGTATTTGATTTGGGAGTAGTTCTCAAATGACCTGTGTGATACAAGTGATTAAAAGGCTGGACTAGGAAAGCCTGTTTCAAGTCTGGTTTGGGCCAGTCATATTATTTCAGTCCAACTCACCTCACAGAGGGTTGTTCTTATGGGGTAAAAATGGAGGAGAGAATGTTGGATATGTCCCGTGCAATAAAGGCAGGACACATATCTAATAAAGTCAAAAATAAAATCTTTTTCCTGTTCTGATATCTGACATTTTAAGTAGAGATGCCAAGCAGTGAAGCTGGGAATTTCTGCATGTGAAGTTTATGCTGGGTTGTACTGAAGTATAAAACCTTCTATTTGCTATTCCCTCAGAAATAAGAAAACATCCTTTCCACCCAGAAAAGTTACACATGTCCTTTCTGTATAGAGTACTTCTCAGAGTTTGCCTGCTCATCTGCCCCACTTTAATCTCTATTTAGTTTTTACTTTATAAAAGTGAAATGCATGCCGCAAACATATCAGTCTCAGCTACTGTTTTATTTTTTTACAGTGATTTGAGATATCTATGTATTCCACAAAATTTGTGAATCCTCTGATATTGCTTTTAGTAACTACCAGCATGATAGACCAAAAGAGAAACCAATAACTCTATGATTTATAGACCTTTGGGGGGATTAAGAAAAAATTGAACACTTCCTGTCTCACACACACACACACACACCATTCCACCAAAACTGGGTGCTGGTCCTGGCTAGGTTTGGAAAGAGACCTCAATGCATTATATGAAGTTTGATGCAGCTCTTCACTAATGGAGGTTACACACTTCTGCCATAAATACACTTGGAAAATACATGTTTGCTGGGCAGTGGCAGCCATGCTTTGCTTGGAAGACAAAGATAAACATCCAGGGGTGAGAGAAACCGTGTCTGTTTGTCTTATGATAAATGAGTGCTTTGTGATGGCTCCTATGAACCATGATAGCTAGCTTATGAGAAAATGCACAGCTTCACCCAATAGACATTTTTTTAAAAATTGCCTGTGATAGGTTTCCAAAATTCTGAATGTGGCCCAGAAAGATTGCTGACTCTGAATGAAAGATCCAGCAATCATTCATTAACATTTGTAGAATTGTTTATTTCCTGGCAGAAGAAATTAGCCAAAAGCTATTACATTCAGCCTCTCTTCCTATGTCCAATCATTTTCATGCTTCTGTGACATTCCAAAACACTCTACTGCTTGAAAAACCCTATCTGGTATTCCTCTTCAGCAGAATCATAATCTTAAAAATATTCAGTTACAGAGATACTGAATTAGCATATAGCTAATTAAAACAAGTCATTTCATTTCATTGAATCTAGTTTCACTTCTCCTTCAGCCCAGGAGATGTCTGGGCCAGGTCTGCTTAATATTTTTGCCAATGCTGTTTGTTTGTTTATATTTATCATACTTATATCCCATGGCAATCATATTCAGACTCACAACATAAAAGAAATATAATAGCAATAAATAAAATGTTACCAATTAAACTAACCAACACACAAAAAAAGACAGTTCAAAACTCCAAGTGATGTCTACCTCAAACTCTTCCCCTGCAACAGCTCTCATTCAAGAAGCTTCTGGAAGGTGTCCAGAGATTGGACCAAACATCTGAGAACATTCAAGACAGCTGATAATGTCTCTAGGTCAGCGGTTCTCAACCTGTGGGTCGGGACCCCATTTGGGGTCGAACAACCATTTCACGGGAGTCGCCAAACAATGCAGTCCGCCATTTTTTTCCCGTTTTCCTTAGCTGTGCTACTCCCTTTTATTCTATTGGCTTTTGAAAGCCAATAGAATAGACTCTCTTGAATAGAGTCTAATTCTATTGGCTTTCAAAAGCCAATAGGAATTGTCCAGGCTGTCTCTGCCCTGCTGAGCCCGCCAAAAGTCCCATTCTGCAAACGGTGCTGCACCAGTTGAGTAGTCCTCGACTTACGACCAGTTGGGGGGTTGCGGCATTAAAAAGGTTGAGAACCACTGCTCTAGGTCTTGCCCACCTACCCATGACCTCCCAAATATGGACAGCATATGAAATTATTACTCTTAATATGGACATCACTATAGATAATAGTAAAATAGAGAACAATGGAATTTCCTCAAGTTTTCTTTAGAATGTTTGACCCTTAATTCTCAATCATATTGTGTTTTCTTTATTTATTCCACATAAAATGCCATTCAGCTCCAGTAACTCTTTAGAGAATGTTTGTTGTGGGTATGTGTATGTATGTAGATGAATGGTGGCCCTGTTAGGTATAAATTTTATTATTGTATTTAGGGCGTATGAATGTGAATATTTTTATTTTTATGTATATTAATTGAGTGTGAATGTGTATTGAGTGTTTGGGGTAGGAGAATGGTGGAGTCGGGGGCGGAGCCTGGTGCCCCCTCTGCTGAGTGCAATAGCAAAAGCTGGGGGGCAGGACTTACCCTTGGGCTTGGTCTATATGGAAAGCTAGTTCGGTCAGGAAGGGAGAAGGTTGGTGAGGGTCGGGGTACTCCGGGGAGGGGAGAAGGTTGGAGCATCCCGGTTATGACTGGGATGGGCAGATACGGCGGGAGCCGAGGGGCAGGCCATCTTTGGGGAATGAGGACTCGCTATATTAGAGCAATTCCTTGTTCCGGACCCTCAAAAGGCCCATCCTGTAGTACTGGTGACAGGGGAGTACAGGGCCCTAGTTGTAGGCTGCTGTTGCTTAATGCCAGGTCCATTGTCAACAAAGCCCCCCTTGTCCATGATTTAATATTGGACAGCGGGGCGGACCTGGCATGTATAACCAAAACCTGGCTGGGCCCTGAGGGGGTGTTTCCCTCTTGAAGATGTGCCCAGATGGGTTTGTGGTGCTTCATCAGCCTCGACATCAGGGCAGGGGTGGGGGAGTGGCAGTCATCGCTCGGAGATCCTTGAGTCCTCGTGGGATTCCTGCCCCGGAGATTGTTGGGTGTGAGTCCCTCCTATTGAAGTTGGGTTCACGGGTTCAGTTGGGCTTGCTGCTGATGTACCTACCTCCCAGCTGCGTTGCAACAGCCCTGCCTGCGTTGCTGGAGTCAGTAGCCGGGTTGGCGGTGGAGTTCCCCAGACTTATGGTACTGGGGGACTTTAACCTGCCATCACTCGGCAATCACTCAGAGGCGGTGCAAGAGTTCATGGCTTCCATGGCAACCATGGACCTGACCCAGGTAATCCAGGATCCGACTCATAGGGGTGGTCACACACTCGACCTTGTGTTTCTCTCGGGGCAATAGAGACATGATCTGGAATTAAGGGGAATAGAGATCTCGCCCTTGTCATGGACAGATCATTTCCTATTGAGGCTGAACTTCAGAGCATCACTCCCCCATCGCAGGGAGAGGGAGCCGACTAGGTGGTTCCGCCCCAGGCGCCTAATGGACCCAGATCGGTTCCAGGAGGAGCTTGGGGAAATACCTGATTCCCTTGTCCACAACTCGTCCAGGTCCCTGGTTGCGGCCTGGAATGAGGCGGCATCTGGGGCCCTGGATCGAATTGTGCCTTTGCGACCTCTCTGTGGTGGTGGTCCCCGGAGGGCGCCTTGGTTTACTGAAGAGCTCCAGGAGATGAAGCGCCACAAAAGATGTCTAGAGCGACATTGGAGGGCCAGTAACTCTGAATCTGACCGATCACTATTAAGAGCCTATCTTAGGACTTATTTAGTGGCGATAAGGGTGGCAAAGCATGTTCACTTTTCCGCACTTATTGCGTCCGCAGAATCTTGCCCAGCTGCCTTGTTTAGGGTGACCTGCTCCCTTCTTAAAGTGGAGGAGGTGGAGGAACCCTTGCAGGGGAGAGCTGAGGAGTTTGTTCAGTTTCTTTCGGACAAAATCACTCAGATTCAGAGAGACCTGGACTCCGACTAAGCAGTGCCAGCCGAGTTGCCAGGGGCTGATCTTAGTCATGTTATCTGGAGCGAGTTCGAGCCTGTGACCCCTGATGAAGTGGACAAGGCCGTGAGGGCAATGAATGCCGCCACCTGTTTATTGGACCCGTGCCCCTCCTGGCTGGTTTCTGCCAGTAGGGAGGTGACACGAGGCTGGCTCCAGGCGATAATCAACGCCTCCTTGATGGAGGGGCCTAATGCTGGGAAAGATTGAGGGCAATAGAAGAATGGGACGACAGAGAATGAGATGGCTGGATGGAGTCACTGAAGCAGTAGGTGTGAACTTAAATGGACTCCAGAAAATGGTAGAGGACAGGAAGACCTGGAGGAACGTTGTCCATGGGGTGGCGATGGGTCAGACACGACTTCGCAATTAACAACAACAACAGCAACAATTCTAGTAATATACACTTCAGGTATAAGAGACCAGATGGGTAACCTTATTTCTTTAAAGAAATATATTTACTACTTTAAATAGTAGTCAGTTTGATCTAGTGATTAAGATGAGACTAGAACTCAGAGTCTCCTGATTTCTAATCTAGTACCTTATGTATGAAAGCCAGTTGGGTGACTTTGGACAGTCACTTCCTCTCATCCTAACCAGCTCACAGGATTGTTATTGGGGGGGGGGGAATAGGAGGAAGGAGTATTAAATGTTATGTTTGAGTTGTTAATGAAAAAATAATAAAGATGGGATGTAAATAAAATAAGTATAAATACATATAAATACAAACTTCCTAGAGCAGGGGTGTCAAACTTGCAACATCACATGATGTATCGCAACTTTTTTGTCATTGCCGTCAATGGGGTGGGTGTGGTTTTGCTATAATGCATCCGGTCCACGGGGCAATAGTTTGACACCCCTGCCCTAGAGGAACAAGTTGTGGTGCTAAAGAACCAGATCTCAGCTTTGAAGGAACATTTTTTTAAAAATTAGAAAAAGAGGAAGCATTTTCACAAAGAAAAAGTATGTATCCATTGCTGGGTAAAATCTTTATTAGGATCAAATAAAGTTTTATCAGCTCTCAAGTGATGAAGTCTTCATCAGTTAAAGTCTGACAAAACTTTAGGTAGGAGGTAAGGAGGCAGAAAGAACCTTGGCTAGGGATGTCTACAACTTGCAATATGGCCGAAAAAATATGCAACACATATGGAAAACACAGAGAGTTTCAATTGCACCAAAATGAATGCCATCTTGCTATTTTTTTTCTTTAACCATACCCTATTGATGTATCTTAGCCAGATAGTTCAGCCAAAAGATTTGAAATTTAAAGTTGCTCTCAAGGCAGATGTTCTGGAATGAAAACCTAATTGTGGACAAATGCTATTGGTTTCAAGTTAAACATAGCATTGATAAACAAGGGAAGCACTAGGTTTTCCCACACTAAAAACACAAATACTAAACTAAACTCAAAGCAAAACTTTCCTAAAATGTAGACACAGGAAAAGTTATCTTACTTCTCATCTATTTTTAAACATTGATGCACAATAGTTAAAGTATTGCACTAGGAATTCAGCAGTGAAACTCACTAGGTTACTCAGCCAAACCTAATTCACTGTGTTGTTATAATGACCACTCATATTGGACTTTTAGAGCAAGGTAGAACATATATGTAATAAATAAAATATAAAATGTAACAAGTAAA
This sequence comes from Crotalus tigris, assembly GCF_016545835.1. Lineage (NCBI taxonomy): Eukaryota > Metazoa > Chordata > Lepidosauria > Squamata > Viperidae > Crotalus > Crotalus tigris. The sequence goes on along the minus strand of NW_024097532.1, from coordinate 902,691 downwards.
AATGTAAAATATAATAAGCAAAAATATAGTGTACTGATACTCAGAATGAGTCTGTAAATACAATAGAAAGTTTAGCTGTGGCCTTGAAATACAAATGTATCGAGAATTTGTTAAGTAATAATGGGAGAAACATTGTAGATTAGTTTGTAAGTCCCGTATGACCCAAAAGGATAAAACTGACCAAGAAGAATATTTTTCCTAGATCATTTGAACAGATTCCAAAGCCTTAACTTTAGTGAATGACAAAGAAAATTTTACAAGTTCTGCAAAGGGAAAAATCCTTATTTCTGCCCTGAATAGAAGGAAGAGATGGATGTGATCAGAGATTTTCCACTGAAAAAAAGACTAAAGCAGCAATCTGTCAGTCCAACAAACTGTCAGAGGTGTTGCTGCCCTGGTTCACATTTGGGATATGATATAAAGGCTCTCAAGATATTGCAAGCGACTATGAAACACTGAGTAAAAGAAGGAAAATCTAATTAAATCAAATTGCATCCAAGAATTTGAAGGAACTTGCAGATATTATTCTCAGGGTGAGAAACCACTGAGGCAGGCATGTTTTCAGGGAATTAGAGAACAGAAAATATTGTTCCTTTAAAAAGAGACCAAAAAAAAAAACAGTTTGATATCATTGTTGATACCTGGAAAAATGTGGAACAGATTATTAAACAGTTGATTTCTGAACCCTTAGGAAAAGAATCCATTGCTTGGCAAGAGGCAGCAAGTTTTGTCAAGAATAAGCAATGCCAAATCAACCCAGTTTCCTTTCTTGATAAATAATTTATTTAGTTGACATAAGATATAAAGACTTCACAAAAATATTTGACAAAGCCTTCCAAAACTCCTAGCAGAGAAGAGAGCAAAATGTGATCCATTCTGCCATTTGATGGATATAGATCTGGTTGCAGAGTCATATCCAGTGAGTGTACACCTGGATCTATTCCAGGTTTTGAACTGTTCAACATATCTGCAACTGGATTTTGATTAGGAATTAAAAAATTCAAATATTAAATTTGCATATGTCATAAAACTAGGAGAGAGTGAACATCTTAGAAGACTAAGATTCAGAATGAACTCATCAAACAATGGCAAGAAAGTGAATTTTAATAGGGATAAATGCAAAGTTGTTCATTTAGGTAAGAAAAAAAAATCGGAGGCATCAGTATAGTATGGGGACCATACTGAGAAGTAGCATATGCAGAAAGGATCCAATAGTTTTGGTAGATAACAGAATAACAGAATTGGAAGGGACCTTGGAGGTCTTCTAGTCCAGGGCTTTTCAACCTTTTCACCGATTTACCACTTTAGGATATGGCAATATTCGAGTACCACTTAGCAAGATGCCAAAAACTTGATAACCAAAAAAAAAACCCTGTTTGAAGTTACAATTGTAGTGAAATGACTTATGACCATTTTTCACACTTATGACCATTGCAGCATCCCCAGGGTCATGTAATTTATATTTGGATGCTTGGCAACTGATTCATATTTATGATGGTCACAGTGTCCCAGGGTCATGTGAACCCCTTTTGCAACTTTTTTACAAGCAAAGTCAATGGCAAGGCTGCTGGTGGTCAAGTGCTAAGGCGGAACTTCCTTCCCTCCCTCCTTCCTTCCCTGCTCCCTATTTCTCATTCCCATCTCCTTCTGAAAGAAGAATTTGAAACACCCCCCCCCCATATTTTCCTTCTTCCATATATTGATTAAACAAGGAAAGGCCTCCAGAGACAGAAAAGACAAGCCGCTGAGTGAACTAGTTTAAAAAGGCGCATTCCCCTTTAAGAATTAGCCACTGGCTAGAAAGGAAAGATAAGGAGCCAACAGTCGGCACTTAAGGAAGAAAAAAAATGTAGTAAGTACTGACTGCTGGCTAAGGCAGCTTCCCCAAATGGCTCCATTCATAAGTAAAGGAATGCTACAGGCAAAATCCATTCAGGAGAAAAATATTTCAAAATCCCTTGCAGCAAAATTTATAGCTAATAATAGCAGAGCAATAGAATCGAACATGAGACATCAGCCAAATAGAAATTGCCAAACACAAAGCCCACAGTGCACAAATCCCAGAACTTCAAAGTCACAAAAGCACATAAGAATCCTTCCATTCTTCCGGTTTGTGTTCAGCTGAAATGGCACTTCGCTTCTGCCATTAAACACCTCCTCTCTCCTCTTGAGCATCTGGAGCAGCAGCAGCAGCTGCAGGTTTGTTTCCTCTGGTCTATTTTTTCTTTTCTCTTAAAGGTATAGCCTCCAATCTAGAAAGCAAACCCTGGGCTTTTCCTTCCAACACTCCCTCCCTCCTGCTCCTACCTCCCTCTTTCTCATTGTCATCTCCCTCCCTCCGTGCCTCACCTCCAGCCAATGCTGCCTTTCTTTATTCCTCATGGAGGGCGTTTCTTGCCTGTTTGTTGCTGCCAGCACAGATGGCTGCCACAGAAGTTGTAGATTGGCTCATGGTCGGCCTGCTTGGTTTCCTCTCCTCTCCCCTCACCCTCCTTTCCCTTCAGTGCAGCTAGAGCTGACTCTGCCTCCTCCCAAGACTGCCTCTTCTTTTCTCTCTCCTTCTCCCACCCAAACTGCCTCCTTTTATAGCCTCTCCTGTCTCCGCCCCACTCCTCCTCCTTTCTCTTCCGGGTGAGCCGGAAGTGCCTATCCTGGAGCCTTTGCCTCGCCCCAGCCACTCTTCAGCTACGGAGGACTCTCTCAAGGAAGTCCTGTGCTGCTTTGGCTCATTCCCTCCCCACTATACTTGGCTGGGCAGGGCCATGTACCACCTGCCACATGCTAATGTACCACAGGTGGTATGCGTACCACCAGTTGAAAAGCCCTGTTCTAGTCCAACCCTCTGCACAAACAGGAGACTCTATACCATTCTGGACAAATGGCTGTCCAAACTTTTCTTAAAAACCTGATGTAAGCTAACAATGATATATTTGCCATTCCTCCCAGGGGGAAAAAATAAACTAATATAACCACACACTCAATTACCATACTGGTTCAAGATTGTCTTTAATCTGCATTGGCAACCAGCACATAAAACACTGTATCCTGCACTGCAACACATTTTAGGGAAGTGTCTGACAAACTGGACCATAACCAGAGGAGAATAAGGAAGATGATAAGACAACTGAAAAGGAAATTTATGAGAAACAATTGGAGAGGCAGGATATGTTTAGCCTGAGGGAAATTGTAGAGAAACATGATAATTGTTTCCAAGGAGTGAAAGATAGAAGATGGTATAAGATTTGTTCAGTGATGTTCCAGATGATAAAACAAGAAACAATGGATGTAAATTACAAAGGAGTTAACTTTCTCCTGGCCATCAGGAAGAATTTCCTGGTAAGAGATATTTAATCATGGAATAAATTGCAAAAGGAGGTTTGTGAAGTTTCCTTCACAGAACATTATTTAAGTAGAGGCTAGAAGAACATCTGTCTGAGCAGCTGCAGCAATTGATTCCTATACATGGAAAGGGTAAAAAATAAAGAATCTCCAAAATCTATTCCAAATTTCATATTCTATTATTTTCCTGTTCATATAAAGATATTCCTGTATATCATATTTTTAAAGAAAACCTCTGTTTCATGTTGATTTAACTATCATTCCATGTCAAGTGAAGATAATTCTGCAAACTATGTGAACTACTAATATTCAGTACATTTGTATGATTTGGAATGATTTGCCTTTTTTATTTTGCATTGATAGTCTTTTTTGCTTCTACAAAATTGACATATGATTGCCTTAAATAATTCTTACCAGGACTATAATTGTAAATTAACATTTTCTTCATCTCAGGAAGAAAAGCAAGAAGCTCAAATACTATGAGGGATTGAATAAATATTACATCTATACTGTGTTAGTTTATTTTGCCTCATGTTCATGATAAAGAATAAAAGAAAGAAAAAGTAGCCCAAATTCCTTTGTAAGTCCTAATAATTGGGATTCAATGGAGAAATTATCTTACACATATAGAGTGAAATTGTTGACAATTATGTACTTGGTGAATTATATAATGGAAGAGAAACAGAAAGGAAAGAAAGAGGAGCTGAAATTGAATTATCTTAATGATTCACCTGAAAAGATTCTTTTTTCAGTTATATAAGATTACGATTTCATTGAGAAATAATGGAATATTATTTTTGGTAAGTCATTTCAGAGAAGGGATCAGAGTGCAAATTACTGTTATTTGGTATAAATGGATCTCTATTAGAATGCTGTTAATGTGAAACTATGTCAAAATTCATCAAGGAACTTCACAGTTATGCCAGCTTTAACTATATTAATATAATAAATTATCCATAATCACTAACAGATTATATGTGCTTAACCATCTTCAGATTCCTTTCCAGCTGAAGCTTGTGTGATTGTTTTGCATTTTTTCTTTGATAAATCACTTGACACATTTCTTAAAGAACAGGAAGAAGGCAAAAAGATATATGGCATACTTATGGTAACTAGCCAAGCTGAATTAATGAAGTTAATCAGGTTTTTTTTAAGAAAGACAAAGCAGACATTTCTTTGACTGCATAATTATTCAAGTTTGTGTTGTGTCTCTGTTCCAAAATTGTATACAAAAATGCACATGGAAATACTATCATTTACCAAGTAGTAACAGTATGGTAACTTACAAAATATATCAGTTTTTAGCTTTTAAATATATTATCTTTGAAAAGAGTTTCCTCTGCATGGCTTATTATATACTTAATCCACAGTATATGCTATATACTAAAACCACCATATGTAGAGAGAGGGAGGGAGAGGGGGGAGAGAAAGAGAGAGATTACAATTACAAATTACAAATTACCAATTAAAATCATTAACACATTAATATACTTAAAAGCTGGAAGAATTAGGATGTCTTTGGCATTAGAAATGGAACCATAACAGAGTAGGTGTCAAGAGTGCCATCGTTAAGATGAAAGATAAAATTATAAAAATGAAAAAAGAACACAAAAATCACAGAGAAATTATCCAAGATTGTCTGCAAAAATAAAAGACATGGATAAAAGAGATTTTGTTTCAGTGATGATAGTGATGATAGTGAAGATATTACATTCTGTCAAGTATGACACTGAACAAGTCAAAGATTGTATGATTAAATAGCTGCAGAATTTAATTGCAGTAATAGATATGCAACAATGGGAATTTTAGGGGAAGAAGAATATGAAATTTATACTGAATATTATACTTAGAGAAAATAAAGATGTTTTATTATGGAAATATTAGCCAGTCCTAATTGCTAAAATAAATGGTTTATTTTGGAAATTATTCCTTCATTATAATTGAATGTATAGTTGTGTACCACATCTAAAGTGTGGATTTCTCTCTGCATAAAGAGATACATTTTTATCTAATAGGACTTTTAGTAGTCTGAAGAGAATTTATAACAGTTCACAATTTCATGTAATGATTTATATTGTGCTGACCATGGTTCATAATATTTACGCTTTCCTCAGCATTTAATAGCAACTTTCAAGCTTTTAAAACGATATATTCAGTTATTTATGATCAGTTAATGATATACGGAAACAATGTAGTCCATATGATATTTGTAAATCTCTTGTTTATTCGTCTGCATTCTATTTTTTGCTTTCTTTTTACTCCCCCTGTTGAAATATTAAACAGTGAAAGTAAAAAAAAAGAAAGATTAAAAAATCTAATTTTATTTCCCCTAAAATAGCTAATAAAATATATTTAAAATAGAAGATACCAGATCCTTCCTAAAGAGGTAGTTCCATTGGAAGGATACTACAACAGAAAAAAACCTTAACTTGCATTAAGTCTTCTAAAATAACTATTAAAAAAGTAGATAACAGGAACAATAGCAGAAAAGCTATTCCAGCAATATATTAAGGAAGAGTTATGAACAAGTGATTCTGTATTTTCATATTTTTTTAATATATAAATATTTATTTGTAGAGTTGTATGACATTTCATTAGAACAAATTTAGTATGGACTTTGAGCTTGTTTGGTGGGTCCATCAGAGGGAAATAACTAATGAGGGGTGTATGGGGTGGTCAGGAAGGGGTAGTACCTCTGGTGTAGGGCATGTCGTGCCTCTTTAGGGCATCTCGTACACCTTTGGGCCCCATCTGACACTCAGCTCTCACCTGTGGCTCCTAGTAGCTGTAACATGTGCAGTGGCAACACCCCGGGCAAAAGCTTTGACAGGTTGGCTAAACCAGGTTGAGAGTAGCCGTTCTGTCTTTGACACTCAGTGAGTAAGGGATGTGTCTATCCCGAGCATGTGAAGAGAGACTCTGGCGGATTGAGCAGATGAGATCTCTTAAGATAGAACCAATGGTCATGAAGGCAGTTTCTGCAATCGACGTGGTACGCTGAGAGCACGGGAAGACATGAAAGATGCCCTGGTCAACCACTGCGCCCAGCCCATTTCCAACTGTCTCGACTTTTGTCCTGCCATTGGAATAAGATGGAATCTGGGAAGAGAGAGTGGGGCTGACTATGCGCACCTCTCCCTCACTTAAATCCAATCACGTGCAAGTCTTGACATCTTGACTTTCTCTAATTCTGACAAATCTTAAAGTCCTATGGCGATAGGAGAGTGAAGAAGCAGCAGGTGTGGAATCACTGGGAGCTGTGGACGTGGACCTGCACACAGGTGGCTCAGGTCTAATGGTTGCTTCTTGCTGATGAAGCAACAGCTGGATTTGGTGTCTATCTGAGCGACTGAGCAGCCCTCTTTAGGATCACACTGCTCACCTCGGTAGTATGAGGAAGGAGCTAGAAAATGTACCCTAAACATTGTTGCTTCCTTCAAACCCTGTCCAGCCTACCGTGGTTGGAGGGGATCCCATTTCATGTGGTCGAAATACAAAATTTAAGACGAAACACAAGGTGTTACCACTTATTATTGGTACATGCAACGTACGTACGCTTCAAGACAATCCATTAGCAGATCGCCCAGAAAGAAGAACAACTCTGGTAGGCAGAGAGCTTGCAAGATTTAACATTGACATTGCAGCCCTGTGTGAAACTCGTCTAGCCAATGAAGGTCAGCTCACAGAAACAGGAGGCGGTTACACATTTTTTTGGTGTGGATGTAGCAGTGACCAACGTCGTGAGTCTGGAGTTGGCTTAGCGGTTAAGAACCATCTTGTTCACCAACTTGCCAGTCTTCCTAATGGTGTGAATTATTGACTCATGACACTGCATCTCCATTACTAAGTGGAAATCAAGCCACACTGATCAGTGCCTACGCACCCACAATGACAAATCCAGATGAAGTAAAGGACAAGTTTTATGAAGATCTTGATGCCCTACTTGATGCGCACTGATAGGCTGGTTTTATTTGGCGATTTCAACACGAGAGTGGGGTCTGATCATTCCACCTGGGATGGCGTTATTGGTAAAAATGGAATTGGCACATGTAATAGCAATGGTCTGTTACTATTGAAGACATGTGCTGCTCATGACCTGGTCATTACTAATACCATCTTTCGCCTGCCTACTCATAAAAAGACATCCTGGATGCACCCACGCTCCAGGCACTGGCATCTCATTGATTATGTCATTGTGCGGAGGAAAGACATGCAAGATGTAAGAGTAACTAAGGCTATGCCGAGTGCTGACTGCTGGACTGACCATAGACTCATCATTTCCCAGTTAAATATTCACATCAAGCCAAAGAATCGTCTACAGGGAAACAGAGTTGGGAGGAAAAAGATCAACATCAGTACACTGGAAAACCCCGACGTAGTAGCTTCATTAGTAAAAGATCTTGACAATCAACTCCTGGAGCTGCAAATACAGGAAAATGCTGAGAAGGACAGGGAATGTTTCCGGGATATCTTGCACTCTTCTGCACTTAAGGTTCTTGGACATTCATATAGGAAGCAGCAGGACTGGTTTGATGAAAACTATGAAGAGATTAAGGCCTTGCTTGCTGAAAAACATCATCTCTACCGAGCTCATCAGAATGACCCATCGTCAACTGCAAAAAAAAATGCTTTTATAAACACTTGCAGAATTGTACAGAGCAAGCTCCGCAAGATGCAGGACTCCTGGTTGAGTGCCAAAGCAGATGAAATCCAGAAGTTTGATGATAGAGGTGATATCAAACGATTCTATGAAGCCCTTAGATCCCTGTATGGATCTCAGCCCTTAGGAAGCTCTCCTTTACTGGATTCGAGTGGTGCAACTCTTATCACTGAGAAGACACTGATTTTACAGTGTTGGGGTGAGCATTTACACTTTGTGCTGAACTGCCCATCCACCATCAATAATGAGGCAATTAACAGGATATCCCAGGTAGATATCAACTATAGCCTGGATGCCCTACCATCAGAGGCTGAAACCTCACAGGCCATCAGTCAATGTTCCAGTGATAAGGTTCCAGGATCTGACGCAATCCCAGCAGAAGTCTATAAGGCTGGTGATGCTGTGCTTGTTGAAAAACTTACCCAGTTGTTCCAATCTTTCTGGAAACAAGGTTCCATTCCCCAGGAACTGAAAGACGCATCCATCGTGCACTTCTACAAGAGGAAAGGAAATCGACAAGTCTGCGATAATTATAGAGGAATATCACTTCTCTCCGTCGCAGGCAAGATCTTTGCACGAGTGTTGGTAAATTGCTGATTGACCATCTGGAACAGGGTATACTACCTGAGACACAGTGTGGTTTCCGCAAAGAGTGTGGCACGGTGGACATGATCTTTGCAGCTCTACAGCTCCAGGAGAAATGTCAGGAGCAGAATCGTGAACTATACACCACCTTTGTGGATCTCACCAAGGCTTTTGACACAGGTAGTCGTGAAGGATGATGGCGCATTATGTCAAAGTTTGGGTGCCCTGACAGATTTATTCTGATGGTACGGCAGTTCCATGATGGCATGGCGGCTCGTGTTCTGAGTAACAGTGGAGCCTCAGAGGCCTTCCCTATCACTAATGGCATTAAGCAAGGCTATGTGCTGGCACCAACCCTGTTTAGCATGATGTTTTCAGCCATGCTATCAGACGCCTTTCAGAACAGCTCAGTGGGAGTTAATCTGAGGTACAGAACCGATGGGAAATTGTTCAACCTGCAAAGACTTCAGGCTGTCACCAAGGTAAAGGAGACTGTGCTACGAGATCTCTTCTTTGCTGATGACTGCGCTCTTAATGCAGGATCGGAGCAGGAAATGCAAGCCAGCATGGACAAATTCACAGCCGCTTGTGATAACTTTGGCCTCTTCATCAACATGAAGAAAACTGAAGTGATGTACCAGCCAGTTCCAAAAGCCCAATATCAAGAGCCTACCATCACAGTAAAGGGACAAAAGCTGCAAGCAGTGGACCAATTTACGTATCTTGGTAGTACCCTCTCCCGTGCAGTGACAATTGACAATGAGGTCAACTGTAGAATTGCCAAGGCAAGTTCTGCATTTGGCAGATTGCGGACTAACGTGTGGGACCTCTGTGGAATAAGTTTTGCTACTAAGCTTAAAGTTTACCAGGCAGCAGTGCTAACTACCCTGATGTATGCTAGTGAGACCTGGAAAGTGTACAGGAGGCACGTTAGGCAACTGAACTACTTCCACATGACTTGCCTTTGTAGAATTCTGAGGATCTGGTGGCAGGATAAGATACCAGACACAGATGTTGTCTCCAGAGCAGGCCTATCATCAGTTTACACTCTGTTGATGAAAGCCCAGATACTCTGGGCAGGCCATGTTGTAAGGATACCAGATCATCGCATCCCTAAACAGCCCTTCTATGGTGAGCTGTCTCAAGGAAAACGATCACACAGGGGACAAAAGAAGCGATACAAAGACACGCTGAAAGCCTCTCTCAAGTCCTTGGATATTAACACCATCTCTTGGGAACTTCTGGCACATGATTGACCAACATGGTGCACCTTGATATACCAGGGTTGCCAGACATATGAACACAGAAGGACAATCTTGGCACAAGAGAAGCGAGCACTCCACAAAGCCAGAGCTGTAAATGCTGAAATAACAGTGACTACATTTCTTTGTTCAGTATGTGGTAGAACATTCCGTGCTAACATCGGTCTTATCAGCCACTTACGGACACATCGTTGATGGCCCATAATCTACAAGATGTCAAGGTCCTCATCAAAATTGATGGACGAACAACACAACACATAACTAATGAATACCCTTGCCCAAGGAATGATTCAAGTCCTTCTACCTGAAACATTCATCCTTTTCCTCTAAGCATAAAACTTGAAGTTGTAAAAAAAAAAAAAATTAAGTTGAATGACAGGAGTATTTGCTCTATGAAGTGTAAAGTGATATTAAACAGGAACTAAGAAAAGATTTGAAGTTCTTCCTAATGAATCTCTGTCAAAGACATTAAAAAATATGGCAAGATGGATAATGCATGAGAGGATAAAGGGGGAAAGGGAAAAGCAAAACATAAAGGAGATCAATGATTCTTTTATTGCCTGAATTAGAAACGGAAATACCCTCTGTGCTGTTATCAACCATAGAGAGCAAATTCGGGTGGTTGGAAGATGTTAAGTCCACCTCGGAACTATCTCATAAAGAGTAATTGAAGTTATGCAGGAAGAACAACTTAGCAAGAAAGAATGTGGGATGTTATATCAGAATCAAAATCTAGTACTCCAAACAACATAAAGTGACTGTAAAGAAACCCATTAAAGTGGTGGAGCGATGATGAGGAAGTGCTGAAGCACTGGTAAAAACTCATATCCTATCTACGAACAGTGAATTGACCAAAATGAAACTGATATATTTTTTTAAAAAAGGAATCTGGTTAATAAAGTTTTTTCAAAATGAAGAAATTCTCTCCCTTTGTAAATAGAAAGTGAGATGACCTTGACAGAAACCTGTGAAAACTATATGCATCCTTATAAGTTTTGGGAAGCAAGATAATATTCAGAAGTAAATTGAGTAGGCTGCTATGAGATTCACTGGACTATAAGAAGAAGGAAAGATAAAGCATAGAAGACTTGCAAGTTTCTCTTACTATAGCCAGTCTCAATAAAGTATAATTCTAGTCTTCCTATGGAGTTGATACTCTGGCCTTCTTCTTGAAACTCCTCCATGTACACAGAACAAAACAATGGTAGATTCCAAGAACAGCTTTAGAATCAGTGTGAAGATGACTAGAGAGACTTGTCATGTTATAAAAAAAAAGTTATTCAAAGTTAAGACAAGGATATTACTCCAAAATGCAAAGGTCAATTATACAAGGGGCTGAAAGAGACAATTCTCTTAATCCCCCAAAAGAAAACCATACTAACTTTCATGATCATTCAACTATTGAAGTCAATCTGGTAAAAAAAAACACAGGTATTTACTGATAGGATTCTTTTATAAGAACTGAAAGACCTTGTAATCAAGAGGAAGAACATCCATTTTCTCAAGCAGCTGAATAGAGAAATAATAGCTGCTATCAGTCAAAGCAGCAGGAGAACATTGAAAAGTTCCAGCATGTATTGGATGTGTGGATAAAAGAATAGGAATAGTAATAAGTACAAGCCCAATTTTATAGTTCAATCCACTATTACAACATGATGACCATAATTGTTGAGACACTGGACCTTTTTTCTCTGATCAAAAATTTAAAGGCATCTGGGTGATTAGAGATGAATTATTCAAGAAGTATGGTATGTACAGAAGATTCTGAACTCAATATTACAAAAGTCAAACTGACATCAGATTTTATTTATCTCCAGACCTGGAGATAACATCAACAGTTCAATCATATGAACTGACCAAATTTCTGTGGTCAAACCCAAATAGTTATTTAATATCTGAGAAAATATAAGTTTATTTATCATATAACTAGCAACAATTCTTTATTATATAATTAGCAATTAGCAATTCTAATTTAGAAATGTCTCAGTTTCCTCATGTTATACATTCTCAAGTCAGCATGCAAAATCAATTCTATACAAAGAAAACAGGAAGATGGCAGCAAGGAACCCAGGCTGAGTTTCTTACACAATCTCAGAGAGTGAAGAATTCATATGGTGTTTAAATTTTTGTATAAATTTTGCCAGTTTCAGAATTTTTCCTTCCATCGTCAAAGAAAGTATCTGTTCTACTCTATGCTGATTATATGATTCTTTTCTTGAAAACAAGAAATGGGTTGAAAAGTTTGCAAAGAAGGAGGAGAAGGTGAAAGAAAAAAAAGGATACATTCTATTGAGGAATAACTAGAAAATAATTATTCCAAAATGAAAGTTATGATCATTCAGAAACAATCTGAAATGATTAAATAGTCTACTGGAGAAGCTATCATAAAACAATGCAAGCAGTTTAAATATCCATGAATATTATTTAATGAAACACTGCCTTGGAAGGCTCACACAGAGTATATTGAAACAGTAACAAGTAAGACAATTGGGATAGGACAAAAGAAAGCAGATTAATGGCTTCAACATTAAAACTGTCTTGTGGGGAAATTATCTTGCAAATTCTGGTTAAAAAATTAGGACTAGAATGCCCTATATGTAAAGTTTTTAGAAAATCAGTTTCCTACTTTATACAAGTTAAATTGGGCATGGCATGAATGTAAGCTTCTGTTGATAAGACCAGTCTTAGCTTTTACAAGCATACAGAGCACCCCAAAAGTATTTAAGTTTAAAACTTAAAACTGCTTTATGACTTTGGAGATATCCTATATTTCTCTAAGAGTGCAGGTCTGTGGTTAGACCATGCTTGGATTTGTTAATCAATAAAAGAACTGGAAATTTTCCTTTCATATACTGTTGGATAAATAATCACTTTTACTAACAACCATTCCTTTAGAATCTAAGAACCTATGAGAGTTGGTTTATAATTTGGAATATCCACAGGTAAAATAAACTTATAGTGACAACAAAGTTCTGGCCTTCATGTGGTTTAAACTGGACCATAGAAAATCTAAATGTTTTGTTAATATAACCTTTTATAAAGGTCAGGAAGCATTTACAGCTTTAAGAGACCAATCTACACCTTCAGTAACAATTGAAGGTAGATAATTGGCAAATTCCCATTTTATAAAGATTGTCCTTCTAGTCATTTGCAGATTGAAGTTGTACTGCTTACCTTTTATGGTGCCCATTATATTTATCAGTCCATATATATAGAAATGAGTATATAGAAATGAGATGGCTATATCTCAATTCAGTTGACACAAAGAAAAAATGTTTTCTTTCTTTTACCTGATGTTAATGAGGATATGCCATAGAGCAGGGGTGTCAAACTGCCAGCTCATGGACCAGTTTCATCATACCAAAGCCGTGCCCATCCCATTGCCGGCAATGCAAAAAGAGTTGTGATACATCGCGACACGTGATGTGACATGGCGAGTTTGACACTCGTGCCATAGAGTGTAATCCTATTTGCACTAGCAGCACAAAATTTAAATTGTGCAGAAATTAAACAGTAGCATATTTGAGGCCAATGTGGAATTCAGCCTCCTGTTTTAATTGTAAATAGAGGAGATAAGAAATGATAGGTATTTTAGACATACAAAAATCAAGGGCTAGTGGAACCAGAGAGATTTCATATTTGAATGAATGCCCAGCAAATGACCTATTTTAGGGCTTTTGGCAAATGATAAGCTTAATGAATAAGCTTAATAAATAAGATGAATATTCAGTCTAATGAAGTAGGTATACTTAACAGCTGCATGGAAGTGTCACAGCATGCTAGGATGAACCAAATCACTTAAATATGAGCCAGGAGTGTGCTGCAGCTGCCAAAAAAGCCAACACAGTGCTAGGCTGCATTAACAGAGGGATAGAATCAAGATCACGGGAAGTATTAATACCACTTTACAATGCCTTGTTAAGGCCACACTTGGAATACTGCATCCAGTTTGGGTCACCATGATGTAAAAAAGATGTTGAGACTCTAGAAAGAGTACAGAGAAGAGCAACAAAGATGATAGGGGACTGGAGGCTAAAACATATAAGGAATGGTTGCTGGAATTTGGTATGTCTAGTTTAATGAAGAGAAGGACTAGGGGTGACATGATAGCAGTGTTCCAATATCTCAGGGGTTACCACAAAGAAGAGGGAGTCAAGCTATTTTCCAAAGCATCTGAAGGCAGGACAAGAAGCAACAGATGGAAACTAATTAAAGAAAGAAGCAACCTAGAACTAAGGAGAAATGTTCTGACAGTTAGAACAATTAATCAGTGGAATGACTTGCCTCCAAAAGTTTCGAACACTGGAAGTTTTTAAGAAGAGACTGGACAGCCATTTGTCTGAAATGGTATAGAGCACGGGTGTCAAACTCGCGATGTCATCTGACGTGTTGTGACGTATCGTGACTTTTTTCCCTTTGCCGGCAATGCAGTGGATGCAGTTTTGGCGTGACGCATCCGGCCCGCGGGCTGGCAGTTTAACACCTCTGGTATAGCGTTTCCTGCCTGAGCAGAGGGTTGGACTAGATAACCTCCAACTGTAGTAGTAGTAGTAGTAGTAGTATTGTTGTTGTTGTTGTTTCGTTGTTGTTATTTGCCAAAGACCAAGATAAAAATCAAAGAATCGCTGATGGACAAAAAGTAAGGAGACTCAGCACATTAATTTCCATGATCAATAATTGCCAGGAACAGCTAGATTCTTCCCTAGATTGTGTACTACATTACAGCAGTATTCTGTGGCAACAGTCCAACATTTTAGGTCATAAAATAAGGGATAAAAAGTACTTCATAAGGAGTATAAGAAATATGTAAGGGTATGCGTAGGGTGTGTACGCATTTCTTCTTTTTGCCTGCAACTTTTCTCATTACATTTTTTCACACTGGGAAATTGTTTTCGAAAGAAGGTGTTACAAGGTATTTTCTGATGATATCTGTTAGCTAATTTAGGTAACTTCTGTGCATAGGTCAATTGAGAAAATCATACAGGTCAGCAATCTGTACTTCTAATTAGCTGTGCTGGAATTGAGAGCTGTATTGAAAAGGCAACTGTTCTAAGCTTTGATTCAATAAATACATACAATTATTGTGTTGTATACTATTGCTTTCTACTATTGTGATTGTGCCCAGAGATTCTGAGAGAGGAGGAATTGTCTATATTTCCCTCTCCCAAGAAAGAGGAAAGATAACTAACTGAAAATAATGATAGTATCTGGCCCTAGGCAAGATGGAGGAAGCTTGACAACAACTATAAGGGGAAAGTTTAATTTTTGCCTCCAGTGCTCCATAAAGCAAATATACACTCAATAAAGACGCAAACTCCATTTGCATTATAATTGTTTCCAAATAATTATCAGAGGTCCACTCAAGGTCATGAAAGACAATTTTTAAAACAATTGAAACCTGCACATATAAAAGTTACAAAAACTATTTTCAAATCACAAACTTGAAGTCCAAACTGAATGCTGTTCACGTGCATATCTTATAAACAGAGTTAATAGAGTCAAGAAGCAGTAGGACTTCACATTAGAGCCCTCTTGCTGCTTTTCCTCCAGATTTTTTTCATAAATGGAAACCCCCATAAAACCAAAACAGCATGTCCAATGGTCAGGGTTTATGGATATGTATGGTTGGTGTTGATTTTTAAATGAAAGGTCCAAGAAAAGATGCCGGAAGCAAATTAAAAAGTAACCAAGAGACCAAAAGGCATAGCCACAGACATTGTTTATTACAGGGGTGTCAAACTGCCGGCCCATAGGCCGGACGTGTCATCTGGAAGCTGCGCCCACCCCATTGCCGGCAATGGCAAAACAGTCCCGATACGTCTCGTGACGTCACGTAATGTCTCAAGTTTGACATGTCTGGTTTATAAGCTCAAATTATCTGTCTACAGTAAATACTAAGGCAAAAGTAAGCTAAGCAAGAACTTTGCAGGCAACAGTGGATTGCATGCAGAGAATGTTCTAGCAATGTTTATTTTATTATTTTTGGCACTCTGTTTGCTGAAAGAGATATTTTGTCCCACTATTTATTGTTTAGGAGCTTCTGAGTCCATGAAATATTGGTTATCCTCAAAGAAAATAGTAAAAATCTTCCTTGCTCTGTTCATATATATTAGCCAGTATATTTCTCAGAGGAATTGTCATACTGCTTACTGTTCCCTTTCCTCAAATATAATCTCAGTTTCCTCATATGCAATGAGTTAGGGAAAAAATGCCTAATTATTTTGTTATTGTCCAGGATGCCAGAGAATGCTTTCCACATTTCTGAATGGACTTTTTGAATGGACTCTTAAACACAAAACAAATATTGAAGTTTTCTTTTAGAATGACTTCTGGGTGCCCATTGGAAGCCTAGCCACTTCTATTCATCTCTTGATTGTTGTCCCACCAGATACTGGGATACAAGTATTCATGTGTATTATTATTCTGAAAATATCCACCATTTCAAAAATTTGGGAAGGATAGCTAGGGAAGCGTCTGACAGTGGAGTTTTCACAAAGCTTCTTAGGAAACTCTAGTCTCCCCATAATTCATTTAAATACAATTAACTCAGATGAAAATGTTGGCTAGTATATGGAAGGATGTTTGGCATTTATGCAACTGCAGTCAAGATTAATTTCCAACCCTCTGCTGAAGATGAAGTTCTTCCAGCCAACAGAAGGCAAAACACTACATGGTTAAACAATAAGAGTAGATCTATGTCTTCACTTATACCTATTAATCTAATTGGGTTTGAAGCTTTGGCACCCAGCTACTATATTTATCTCTGATATATGCAAGGAAAGACATGAGGGCACCTTAATTTTTCACTTAAATCCATTTTGTCAGTAAGACACGCTACTATTCAATTCTAACTCTATTGTATCCAGAGTCTTAAGCAATTAAGTCTACTAGGATTCATACAAGGTGCTGCAATACATCAGCAATTTTGTTTTTGTTCATCTCTGCTCCTCATTAGGCTGTGTCTAATAATGATAATTGTGGCTATAAGTACTCCTTTCATTTTGCATTCCTCTGTGCAAATTTCTTTCATAATGAGAGACAAACAAATTCATTCCAATTATCTCCATCAGATTAACCACAGGAAGATGCCCTCCGATATAGGTAGCCAGAATAAACTGAGCTGCAAAACAGGGAGAGAAAGGACGTTAATGAGTCCTGGCAACCAAAGAGGTGAATGGCTGGCAGTTCCTAGAGACCAACAGCAGGAGACCATTTCACTGCAATGGTAAAAACCTATTTTTTTACTCAGGATCTTATTATAAACAACTTGGGACAGTGCAACTAGGGCTAATCCTCAGTGCTAAAATTCTGGATTCTGCAATTAATGAAGCCTGAAAATGATCACTCATGGAGAAATTGCAGGATTGAAGAGCTTCATAGTTGATATTCTTTTCTCTCTAAGTCCAATGCCACCAAATTATCAAGTTGAAAGGAAGGAGGAGGAGGAGGAGGGGGAGAGGAGGAGGAGGAGGAGGAGGAGGAGGAGAAGAAGAAGAAGAAGAAGAAGAAGAAGAAGAAGAAGAAGAAGAAGAAGAAGAAGAAGAAGAAGAAGAACAACAACAACAACAACAACAACAACAACAACAACAACAACAACAACAACAACAAATCAGAGCAGGAGTAGTTGGCTTCTTCTGCTGTCTGGGTCCATTATCACTTCTGGGCAGAGAATTTTTACTACAGAAGTTAAATAGATTTCTGTAATTGTGGTGATATCTTATCAGGAAGGAGACGCTGAAATGGATTGAAAACTCTTCCTTCCACCAGCTCTACAATAGGAGGAAAGAATGTTCTCAGGCCAAGGGCTGTCATAGATCTGTAACAAGAATCTCAAGAAGTGTATTGCCCCCCCCTCCTCCTTGCCTCCATCACTGAAACCCATTTTGATAAAAACCAAAAGGCCATTCAGTTGTCCAGATTTTATTTTCATTCTAAGTATATCTTGCCTTTCTCTTGGTAAGAATGAGAAACTGAGCCTAATGGCAGTTACTTGGGTAACTTCTGAATTCTAAACCAGTGCCAGGAAACAAACAGAATTCTTACATAATTCTGCCAAGGGAAGCCTGAATGGATGCCCACACTAATGATACAAATCAGCTTCAGGAAAGGAGAATTTGTAAGCAGTTAAAATCTGACACACATTTTCCCCAACACTCTTGCTTCTACAACAGCTGAAATACTATAAGACAGGTAAGTAATCTGCACCACAGGTGCAATCCAAGGCTAATTTTGCATTGCTCTGGATCACATTTCAAAACTCTAAAACAAAAGATTGGTTCAGGCGTCCAGGAAGAATTAACTTTTTTTCCTGGCAGCCTGCAGTCTCAAGACAGAGAGAAAGGTGTGCTGAAAGAGAAAGGTACATGATGCTTTTCTCAACTTATTTTTTGGTTCTATACTCATCCACCCCAATATATTTCAGCCCCTTTACCCTGTAGCAACCAATACTGTTGAGGCCTATGTCCACTGAGAGAAAAAGATTTGTCTACCTTTCGGCTATAATGTGCCAATTGTTCCCACATGTCTGGTTTCTTTACTTGATCTTGTATTTTAATCCAGCCATTCATATCTTCCTTTTTGCACCTACACAATGCAACATTCTCAGCAGGAAATAAGGGGCATAAACCTGATTCCACTTAGAGTGATACAGCAGCTTTTCCTTGAGGCCTAGCAGATCATGCAACCATAGTCTTACAATATTTGACGGACATCACAAGAAAATAACATCTGAAATATTTCTCCAGTTAAAACATCCCGCAAGAACAAATAACCTCACAGTTTCTCACAAAGAATGATCTCCTCAAATTTTTACTATTGTTTTTTTTACAAACAAAAAACTTAAGATTTTGACAGAGAAATGTTAATGGCCCATGACTTCGGACTAATGTCACCAATGGGGACTAAGACTTAGGTGAGAACTAACAAGATTTCCTGGGAATGTTTGAAAAGAGAAAAACCATCAGACCTTGGATGTTGCTTTTTTTCCTGTAACACAGAAATCACCACATGAAAAAGAGAATACAGGCATTTCAAGTAAGGCTTCAGTCCAAGTCAATTTGTACTATTCTAGGGCACACCATCTTTCTTTTCTTTCTTTCCCCATTTGTCCAAAATGGTATAGGGTTTCCTGCCTGAGCAGGGAGCTGGACTAGATGACCTCCAACGTCCCTTCCAACTTTATTATTATTATTATTATTATTATTATTATTATTATTATTATTATTATTATTATTATTATTATTATTATTTTCTGCTCATTTAGTTGAACTAAGATTGAACTGTTCCTTTTGCTTCAGTACCCGGGAGCAGAATTTTTTTGCCTGAAGCACCAAATAGTCTTGGACAATACTATGCAATATTTAGTACAGTGTATTTGTACTTTTCAACACAGCCATGAAAAGCACCACCGCTTTTCACATTAAGAAGAGTTTTCAGCAACAGCCATTGGTGAGCAGCTGCTATAGCGGAAATGCCTAAAATTGACACTGAGTGAAGAAAGCAGGCAACCATAAATATAAGTCAACAAGAATTCTTGTTATGGCAGTCTTGAGGTGGTCTCTCTCCTGATTGCCTGACTCATTTCACATGAGCTCAAAATGGCTGAAACAGACAAGAGGAAAAGTATTGAGTGAAGGACAGAATAGCCATAAAACCATGATTCTTGTTAAGATACAGTCAAGAAAGGTTATCAGCCTCATATGAATGGAAACTGGTTTTCATTTAAATGATGGAATTCCCTTATAAGCACGATTATGATGACTACCTGTTGAATCAGAATTCATCAGATAGCATTTTTGGGAGCATTCTGAAGTAAATCAAGTGTCTCCAAGACTTTCTATGTAGTCTCTTCAAGGTGATCCAATTTGCAGGCTAACATAATATTAAGACATTTTTTAAAAATCAAATTGTTCTGTAATGCCTTATACTACCAGCTGACCCATATCAGTTCTGGGTGAATTAGAAGCCAATGGGCTTATAAGAGCAACTGAATAATATGGTGCCTTACCTTTTTCTTTCTATAACTATTTTTTATAATCCATTTTATTAATCATAATAATAAAGTTGGAAGGGACCTTGCAGATCATCTAGTCCAACCCCCTGCTCAGGCAGGAAACCCTATACCATTTCAGACAAATGGCTGTCCAGTCTCTTCTTAAAATCTTCCAGTGTTGGAACATTCACAGCTTCTGGAGGCAGGTTGTTCCACTGATTAAGTGTTCCAACTGTCAGAAAATTTCTCCTTAGTTCTAGGTTGCTTCTTTCTTTGGTTAGTTTCCATCCATGCTTCTTGTCTTGCCTTCAGGTGCTTTGGAGAATAGCTTGACTCCCTCTTCTTTGTGGCAGTCCCTGAGATATTGGAACATAACTATCATGTCACCCCTCGTCCTTCTCTTCATTAAACCAGACATTCCCAATTCCAGCAACTGTTCCTTATATGTTTTAGCCTCCAGTCTCCTGATCATCTTTGTTGCTCTTCTCTGTACTCTTTCTAGAGTCTCAACACCTTTTTTACATCGTGGTGACCAAAACTGGATGCAGTATTCAAGTGTGGCCTTACCAAGGCATTGTAAAGTCATATTAACACTTCATGTGATCTTGATTTTATTCCTCTGTTAATACAGCCTATCACTGTGTTGGCTTTTTTGGCAGCTGCAGTACACTGCTGGCTCATATTTAGGTGATTGTACACTAGGACTCCGAGATCCCTCTCACAACTACTACTATTGAGCAAGCTGCCACCTATATTATACCTGTGCATTT
Organism: Crotalus tigris; assembly: GCF_016545835.1. NCBI lineage: Eukaryota > Metazoa > Chordata > Lepidosauria > Squamata > Viperidae > Crotalus > Crotalus tigris. The sequence continues at coordinate 882,084 of NW_024097532.1, read as the reverse complement.
GGTTTTTCTTGCCTAAATGTAGAATCTTACTTTTTTCACAATTGAATTTCATTTTGCTAGATAGCGCCCAATGTTCAAGTCTGTCAAGATCGTTCTGTATCTTATGCCTATCTTCTGGAGTGTTGGCTATTCCTGCCAGCTTAATGTCATCTGCAAATTTGATGAGTTCCCCATCTATCCCCTCATCCAAATCGTTGATGAAGATGTTGAAGAGCACTGGGCTCAGAACAGAGCTTTGGGGCATCCCACATTCATTTTCCATTTTTAGTAAAATATGTTATAGATGTAAGAGCAGTCTATAACACCAGTTTAATCGTTTTATGGCAATTTACAATTTTGGAATGAATCATGATATGAAACTTAAGGAGAAGCTTTTCAAGAATTCCCTTACTTTGGAATATAATGATCACAGTTCAAAGTTCAGACAGAACTAATAAATGAGTTGCATATTTTTCGTGCAAGTGGAGAAAAATACTTGGATACAGCTGGCATTTTTATTGGAGAAACAACTGAAAGAACAAAAAAGAATTTGTCCTTCTCTTTCCCGTGCCTATAATGGGAGTAGGATGATATAAGAAAGTATCTCAGCTTCTGTCACATGCTAAACTGAAGTGCCTCTATTGGATGTGAACGGAGGCAAAGTGGGAAAACTCTTTGTATGTGGACCACTGTATCCCGTATTCCAGAAAGATCCTCGGCAAAGTATTTATAAAAGCACTGAACAAAGTAATGTGCACATAAATGGGAATCCAGTCAATATCAATGTCAGAACTTTTTAGATATTATTTGTTGTCAATTTCTTATGAATTATAATTATGTTGGAAAATTTGTATTTTATAAAATTTCTACAATTGATTGTAATGGTACAATTCAATCATGGGTTACTCACTTCAATTATTTGGTGTATGTTGAAAAGTAAAGTAAAAACTAGCTACCCACAGTGGATCATTTCAACATAATTAGGTCGGGGATGGCTAATTTATAAACAAGCATGGGGTCCAAACATAACCATTACCTAATATACATTTAATATTATATTAAATAAACATTTAAGTAAATATTAACTTTCTACTAACCATCTACTAATATAAACTGATTTGTACATCAGTTTTGAAATAGGTACTTTCTCTATGTAAAAATATTTGAACAAAATAGATGCTAATCAATTAATTAATACATGCTAGCCAACTTCATTTACCAACACCTGTCCAAGTAGAATCTTGTTGTTAGTTTGCTCGTCTGAAAATTATATTTTTTAAAACATCTTTAAATACCTAATTTGGCTAGCTTAGGCTATTGAGTATCACCTGTATTTAACACATGTAATTTGGGAGAAGGCTGGAGGCAGTGTTTTACCACGTGGCTAGTCTCCCTGGCGAGATATTAGCAGCAAGTTTAGGATCTTTCCAGAAAGCAATTCAAAATAACTTGGTCTTTAGGGCTTTCAAAAGTAGACTTGGTCACAATTAGGTGTGTACTGATTGTTATTTGGAATGGTAATTGCTCATTGACTTTTATATGCTAGTGTTAGTCTCTTGTTTTGCTTAAGGTTTTACCTATATCATTGTTTTAATGTTATATTAAAGTTGTAAACTTCCATGAGCTGTGAGAATGGACAATATTCAGAAATAAAAGGGGAGAAAAAAGATAACAGAACCAGCCATGTTTCAATTTAGCATATTCGGTGACTCCACCTGCTTTATTAATTTATGGGTCAGTGTGCCAGTGAACCTTGATGGTTGGCTTAATCCAGTAAAAATTATGGCTAATTTAACAATGAATATTTATACAATACAAACACAGTTCAAGGTCAGCATGTTAACCCAGCGATTGTGTTTGGAGTAAAAAGAGCACTGTAGCCTACATGTGTTTCCCATGATTATTTTAAAAAGGTAAAGACATTCATTTGAAACTTTCCAAGTCTCTTCCTTTTAAAAGAAAAAGATAAAATAGGCACAGAAGTTCATTTCATGTTTTGCTTCAGCCTATGACTGACTTTCCTGAGAATAACTGAGTGTGGTTCTTTTTAACAGTATATGTAAAGAAGAGTTTATAAAAGCTTTGTTGTTTACCTGGATTTTTTTCAAGAACTTTCTCCATTTGAGAGGACCTCAATTGCCAATATTTTCAGCAACAGCAATGCTACTGGGGAATTCTGGGTATTGAAGTCTATATATTTTGAAAGTGCCCAGGATGGGGAACACTATCTTTAAGGGCATTTCTGCCCTTCAGTGAGGTGAAAATACTTTGCAGAAGTTTAAACATTAAATAAGCAATGCAATAATTCTAATTTTGGTCTCTTACTAGCTCTTCATATATTCAACAATAAAAACATTCCTGAGAAATTATACTAAAATATTTGCACTCTAAGAACTTTATCCAAATTTGATTCTCATAGAAGCTCTTGTTAGAATTAAGCTGTCCTTCCATGGATATGTCTGTCCTCCCGACTACTAGCAGCAAATTCCCTTCAGGGAGATACTAAGTCCATCATCAATATGCATTTAAAGTTTAAATGCTTTATATCTAATTCTTTCACATCACATGAGTCTGCAAATCAAACATTAATTCAGGCATTAGAATTCAAAGAATGGTACAGCTCGCCCACACATTTTACAGAAAGTAAGGCAAATTCTTTTCATTATGAACTTGGGAGAAGACCTTTCCTGAAAACAAGTTTTCTTGAGTTTCACATTCAGTTACAGTCAATCATCTAGTGCAGTAGGAGAAAGATCAGGAAGGGGAATTCTGAGAGTAATAGTCTCAGTACATGTAAAAGGCACTAGGTTCAGAAAAGGGAGTTTTACAGCAGGAGTGGCAAGGTGTAGCTCTCCAGATATTGCCATGTTTGACCAGCCCAGACCATAATAGAAAAAGATACAGTGTACAAGGACTTGCAGTTCAGTGATACCTGAACTATGACACCTCAGATACCAATCCAGAGTATTTGAGGAACTGCCATTCATTCCAATGGAAAGATCCTACTTTTGATTCTGTTGACCGAAGAATTTTGGAAGCTGGATTTCAGTACTAAAGAGTTTTTTTCTGCTAAGCCCTCCCTCTCTTCTGCAATATTCTCCCATCAGAGGTGATATCTGCCCACACACTCCTGGCCTTCCGAAAAAGTCTAAAAACTTGGCTTTTCTGCTTGGCCTATGATCCCAATAGGGGCCCTGCTATATTGGAGGTGACTGACAGGGTAGAGATGATTCTCACCCACTCATTTTGGTTCTTAAACTTTTAATCTTTTTATTCTGATTTTCTTTTTAGCACTTTTTAACTTTTTATTATATTGCAAACTGCCCAGAACTGCTGTATTACTGAGGTGGGTGACAAAGAAATTTAATAAATAAAAATACCTGAAGGGCCAGGGTAATGGCAGAAAGGAAGGGGGGGGGGAAATAGACTTTATCATAGCATCATGTGTAAATCCAGCATGGTAAAGGGATACATTGGCAGAATGGATTCAAGGGGAAACTATAGTGCTACTTTCATCAGGAAGAAGGTCTCTTTGTTTTCCATACTAAACTCCAGATCAGGTCACTGGCAAGAGTCCTGATTTTTAAGGTGACCAACCGTCCTCCTTTTGGGAGGACAGTCCTCCTTTTATGAGTTCTGTCCTCCCTCAAAAAGTGTCCTCCTAAATGTCCTCCTTTTCCATATACCGTCCTCCTTTTGGGAGGCCAGTCCTCCTTTTGTGAGTTCTGTCCTCCCTCGAAAATGTCCTCCTAATTGTCCTCTTTTTCTATATTTGAAGACTTATCTGCAGGGCTTTTTTTCCCTCATAGAACGCTCAGAAGGCATTCCAGGACCGTTTTTTGATGGTTTTTTTCAACTTTTGCCTGAGCTGTGCTATTCCCCCTATTGGCTTTCGAAAGCCAATAGGAATTGCTGCTGAGCGCACCAAAACACCCGGGCGGCAAACTTTGCACCCCTCACTGCTACCCAACTACACCATCTCTTACTTAGTTCTGCAGATAGCTGGAGGAGACTGGAGTGGTAAGTTTCTCTTGATCTTCCCTGTTCGGTTCTACACGGGGATGCACAGGGTAGGCGGTGGTGCTGGGGGGCGGCTGGGGGGTGGCTGCAGGGCCGGAGCCGGTGTGGCTGGTGCTTTGCGAGCCACGGGGCTGGCTCTACGGGGATGCACAGGGTGGGCAGTGGTGCTGGGGGGTGGCTGGGCGGACAGCTGCAGGGCCGGAGCTGGGACAGCTGGTGCTTTGCCTTTGCGAGCTGTGGGGCTGGCTCTACGGGGATGCGCAGGTTGGGCGGTGGTGCTGGGGGGCAGCTGGGGGGGACGGCTGCAGGGCCGGAGCCGGCGCGGCTGGGGCTTTGCCTTTGTGAGCTGTGGGGCTGGCTCTACGGGGATGGGCAGGGTGGGCGGTAGTGCTGGGGGGTGGCTGCAGGGCCGAAGCTGGCTCAGCTGGTGCTTTGCAAGCCGCGGGGCCGGCTCTCCACGGCAGGGTAGCAGTGCTGGTGGGGGAGCTGTGGGCGGGGGCACGGCGGGCAGTTGACCTTCCATGGGCTGCACCAGCTGGTGGTCTACACAGTGCTGATCTGCGCTGCCACCACCTCACCCTGAGCACCTAGGTGGCCATCCTGGAGCACCTGGCTCAGAACACCTGCCTCTGCCGCCCACCCCTGCTCAGTCCAACTGTGTAGATTTTTGGACAAGTGAGAAATCGAGATTGAATGTTGATACTCTAGCTGCAGTACTTGCCATAAAATTCAATATGAAGGCTATTTCTTGTTCAGATATTTCCAATATATTGTTAGAAGATGATACATTGACAAAAAATATTCATTCAATGGAAAAGTACTCATTTAAATAATTAATAGGCATGTAAGCATAATTACAATATAAAATGTTATTGTTACAAATATTTTTTATTATGCATTTATCATATTATAGTGTATTCTGTATTATTTTTGCAATAAATACAATGTTTATTTTATTTACAATATTTTTTTCTTCAATTTATTCGTGTCCTCCTTTTTGTTGTAAAAAAGTTGGTCACCTTATGATTTTGCAACTATGAGCAAAGACCAATCCCCTCCCCCATGGAATTATACATAGGCATATTTCCATGACATCAAAAGATTATAGCAACAATTGCAAAGGCCTCCGTGCTTGTTCATCACTGTCAACCCCAGCTTTTAACAATTTGCTCCTCCCTTCCATGCTGGAGGTAGCTTTGATCCTGCTGAAGGCATGATGCTCATAGGATGAAACAGGCAATTTAAACAACTGGTGCTATGTCTTTGAATAATGCTGCACAAAAAAGTCAGTCTTTTATTTTGTTACTTCTTTTCTTCTTAAGGGGGTCTATAGAAGAACTAGGGAGTACATGCTTGGGATGTAAAAGGTCCCAGAATCGATTACTAGGCCAAAAACCTGAAAAGTCTTTACCATATGAAAGTTAATACCAGACCAAAAATCAAATTAGTAATTATTTCTCTTTCTCTGCTCAGGTCTGTTAAAAATAATTGCCCAGTTGTTTTATATAAAAAGGAAATCTGGACATCTGGTATAGGATACCAACATTTTGAGGATCTAATTTTAACAAGGAGGGGGGAAGTATGGTCATCAGAAACAAGTTAGTAAGAACTTCGAGAAAGAGTGATGCCATGCTAGTCTATGCCACAAGGAAATTTTTAATTTTTTAAACTCCAATTATTACGGCTGAGTCCATATTATCTATGCTAAATAAATTAAATTTAAAAAAAAAACTTTTTTGGCTAATCGTAGTTAGTTGGAATTAGACTAATCAAATTGGACATACTAGTCATTGCTTGAATTCTATGATTTTTCATGAAGTGGAGGCTTTATTGAATTCTATAGCATTTATTATACACTAAATGCATACAAACTTACTGATAAAGTCATGGCTGACTTCTATTTAATTTTATTAGGAGCTAATCATAGGCGATTTAGGCTAGATCCAATCTTTTTTTTATTTAAACGATCAAGTTATTTCATTTAAAATAAAACCAAACTAAGTATAAAATTGAATCACAAGTGCTTATTATATCACAAAAGTTTTAAGAACTTGTCTTTTTCAGTTTTATAATTTTATCATGAGCCTAGGTTAGATATTAAAAAATAGAACATTCTTTTTTTTATTATTTTTTTTTTAAATTTTACAATAAAAGCCCCTTCCCCAATCCCTCCCAACCCACCCCAAAACCCTCCCCCATTCTTCCCAGAGCTGAGTACAGGCTTAACTAGAACTTAAAAGAAAAAAAGTTTTAAACCCAAATAAACCTTAAGCAAATATAATTACACTCAATAAACAAGTTGTAAAATACTTTAACTCCATTATATATAAAAAACAAAAAGAGGAAAAAAAGGAGAAGATAAAAAAAATAAAAAAATAAAAGATTAAAGAATAATAATAATTACACTTCTAGATAATATCTTAAACTTTAAATATAAATTATTCAAAAGCTAAATAATATTTTCTTATATCATACTTATATTGTATAAAATTTATCCATCTTTTCCACACCAAAAGATACTTCTCTTGCGATTGATCTTTCAAGAAAGCCGAAATTTTTGCCATTTCCTCTAAGTAAGAAACTTTAAAAAACCATTCTTGCAAAGTAGGCAAAAATTCCTTCTTCCAATATTGCCCTATTAACAACCTAGCCGCAGTAATTAAATTTAACATTAAAATAATCTCTTTGTCATCACAATCCAAAACAATACCCAATAAGAACAATTGTGGAGTAAATTTTAATAATAATAATAATAATAATAATAATAATAATAATAATAATAATAATAATAGTAGTAGTAAAGTTGGAAGGGACCTTGGAGGTCATCTAGTCCAACCCCCTGCTTGGGCAGGAAACCCTAAACCATTTCGGACAAATGGCTGTCCAGTCTCTTCTTAAAAACTTCCAGTGTTGGAGCATTTACTGCTTCTGGAGGCAAGCTGTTCCACTGATTACTTGTTCTCACTGTCAGGAAGTTTCTCCTTAGTTCTAGGTTGCTTCTCTCCTTGATGAGTTTCCACCCTTTGCTTCTTGTCCTGCCTTCAGGTGCTTTGGAAAATAGCTTAATTCCCTCTTCTTTATGGCAGCCCCTGAGATATTGGAATACTGCTATCATGTCCCCCCTTGTCCTTCTCTTCATTAAACTAGACATACCCAATTCTAGCAACCGTTCCTTATATGTTTTAGCCTCCAGTCCCCTAATCATCTTTGTTGCTCTTCTCTGTACTCTTTCTAGAGTCTCAACATCTTTTTTACATCGTGGGGACCAAAACTGGATGCAGTATTCCAAGTGTGGCCTTACCAAGGCATTGAAGAGTGGTATTAATACTTCACGTGATCTTGATTCTATCCCTCTGTTAATGCAGCCTAGCACTGTGTTGGCCTTTTTGGCAGCTGCAGCACACTGCTGGCTCATATTTAAGTGATTGTCTACTAGGACTCCGAGGTCCCTCTCACAGTTACTACTATTGAGCATGGTGCCACCTATGCTGTACTTGTGCATTTGGTTTTTCTTGCCTAAATGTAGAACCTTGCTTGCTTTTATCCTTCTTTTAAAAATTCTTTGAATATTCCACCATATCTTAATCCAAAAAGCTTTTATACTTTTACATGACCACCAGATATGATAATAAGTAGCATCCAAGCAACCACATCTCCAACATTTAGGCTGCAGGTTTGGATACATACGAGACATTTTTTGTGGATCAAGGTGCCATCTATAAAACATTTTATAAAAATTTTCCCGTAAGTTTTGGGCTTGCGTGAATTTAACATTCCTCACCCAAATAATCTCCCATGTATCTAATAAAATCGGTTCATCAAAATTTTGTGCCCACTTAACCATACAATCTTTAACTGGCTCTACTTCTGAATCCAATTCCACCAAGACACCATAAATTCTTTTAATATGGGTTCAACTTTGATCTCTAATTTGTTTTAACAAGTTCTCATCCTCTCTAAACAAGCCTACCTTATAATCTATCTTCCACCTTTCCAAAAGTTGTCTATACTGAAACCATGAATAAATAATATTTTCTTGTGCTAATTCATCCATAGATTTTAATTGCCAATTTTTACCATCCCACTTAAGTAATTGTGTATAAGAAATAGTATCCATCTTAACTCCTCTCCTTATTCCTTCTATTGCATACCATGGAATAGCCCATAATGGAATTCTTGAATCACTTCTATAATATTTCTTCCAAACCCGAAGTAAAGAAATTCTTAAGATATAAGATCTAAAAACCCTATCAACCTTTTTATTATAAATTAAATAGGCATGCCATCCAAAAAGTAAATCCCATCCCTCCAAAAGGAATATATCTACATTTGTTAGATTAACCCAATCACTGATTGATGTTAAGACCACAGCATCATAATACAATTTCAAATTCGGTACCTTAAGTCCACCTCTCTCTCGTATATCTTGTAAAATTTTAAGTTTTACTCTTGGTTTTTTCCCTGCCCAGATAAATTTATTGATACCTTTCTGCCACTCATCTAAATTTGCTTCTTTCTTTAAAATAGGTATCATTTGAAATAAAAAAAGAAATTTTGGCAGAACATTCATTTTAATCGCTGCTATTCTCCCCAAAAGGGACAATTGCAGCTTTTTCCAATTATCCAAATCCTTTTGTATTCTAACCCACAGCGTTTCATAATTATTTTTATACAATTTTGCATTGGAAGCAGATAGAATAACACCCAAATATTTTACCTTATTAACGACCTCAAAGCCTGTCAATCTAACCAGGATCTCCTTATCCAAGTTGGTCATGTTCTTAGGCAATATTTTAGTCTTATTATTATTAATTTTAAAACCTGAAACTTGTCCATACTGATTTATCAATGGTAACAACTCCATTACGGAATAAATTGCTTGAGATAAAGTAACAACCAGATCATCTGCAAAGGCCCTTAGTTTATATTCTTTTTTATTAATTTCTATTCCTTTTATTTTCGATGATTCCCGAATTTTAATCAATAAAATTTCCAAAGTTAAAACAAACAACAATGGAGACAATGGACAACCCTGTCTGGTCCCCTTTTCAATTGAGAATACCTCTGATAAACCTCCATTAACTATAAGTTGTGCCATTTGTTTTTGATAAATGGCTCGAAGAGCCTGTAAAATTTTATCCCCAAAGTTCATTTCCTCAACCAATCTTAACATAAATTGCCAATTTAATTGATCAAAAGCTTTTTCAGCATCTAAAAATATCAAACCTGCAGAGATTTGGTTGTTCTTATCCAAATATTCTATTAAGTTGATAATTTGTCTAACATTATTTTTCATATACCTTCCAGTTATAAAGCCTGTTTGATCCATATGTACTAGCTGATTCAACACAATCATAAATCTATTAGCTAAAATTTTCGAAAAAATCTTATAATCTACATTCAAAAGAGATATAGGTCTATAATTCTTTGGTAGAGTAAGATCTTGGTCTTCTTTTGGGATCAAAGATATAAAAGCTCTACCCCAAGACAAGGGGGTCTCTAAACCCTGTAATATATTATTAAAAAGTTTCCTTAAAGGTTCTATCAACTCATCTATCAAAGTCTTATAATATATTGATGTCAATCCATCAGTACCAGGTGCTTTACCTAACTTTAATTCTTTAATTGCTGTCATCATCTCCTCTATAGTAATCAATCCATTAATTTCTTGTTTCTGATCTTCTGTTAATTTAGGAAAATGAGCATCTTGTAAATTTTTATCTATATCTGAAACCTGTACTTTCCTGCCCATATATAATTTCTTATAATAATAATCTAAAAAAGATTTCTTAATCAATTCCTTCTGGAATACCAATTTACCATTATAATTTATTTTATCTATAATTCTCGACTTCTGTTTCTTTCGCAGTTGATAAGCCAGCCATCTCCCTGGCTTATTAGCGTTACAAAATGTATTATGTTTCACATACAATAAATTAGTTGCAGTCTGGTCTGCCATTAACATATTAAATTGCGATTTAAGCAATTTTATGGATTCCTTAATCTTCTCATCTGTAGGATTCGAAATTAAAACTTTTTCTTTTAATTTAATCTCATCTTCCAACTCCTTACGTTTCTGCACCTGTTTCTGTCTATAAGTCTTATTCATTTGTATCAAAACCCCACACATGTAAGCTTTACTTGCGTCCCATACCATTGACATTGAAGTTCCCTTATGCATATTTGAAACAAAATATTCCTTTAAGTGCTCTTTAAGTTTCTGAACATTCTTTTCTTGTCTAAACAAATTTTCATTCAGCCTCCAAGATCTCCTCTCCTCTTTTTCAGTATCCAATTCCATCCACACTGGACTATGATCTGTCAATGTCCTTGGAAATATCTTTACATTCTTTACGCTAAAATATAAATCCGTTGTGATCAGAAAAAAGTCAATTCTTGAAAAAGATTGACGTCTGTCCGAAAAAAAGGTGAAATCTCTCTCTTCCAAATTATGTTCTCGCCAATAGTCTCGCAACTCCCAGTCCTCTTTCAAATCAAAAAAGGCCTTAGGTAATTTGGCCTGTTTAAAAGAAGTAGAAAGTCCTTTTTTATCTCTATATGTATCTAAAACTCCATTCCAGTCTCCCATTAATATAACAGATCTACAGTCCAATAAAATCAGTTTTTGATGTAGCAACCTACAAAATTGTTCCTGTTGTTGATTTGGTGCGTACAAACCTACTATAAGTATTTTCTTACCATACAATCCCACTTCAATCATAACATATCTCCCTTGAGGATCAGAATCTACTAAACAAGCTGATAAATTTTGCTTAACATAGATAACTACACCCCCTTTTCCCCAAGAGCGAAAGATACAAAGTGAGATCCCAATCGAGCATTAACTAAATATTTTTGATCCTTAGAGATAATATGCGTTTCCTGCAAACAAATAATGTCATTATTATGTTGCTTCAAATAGTGAAATATTTTCTTTCTCTTCTGAGGGGAATTAAGGCCATTAGCATTCCATGTCAGGAGCTTTACCATCTCCCTCATCCAAAAGCCTGGAGAAGACTGCTTGAAGATCTGCCATTGAAGATTGTACCAAAGATCTCTTAGGTCTTGCTCCTCCCACAGGCTCAGAAACAAATTCTTGTGGAACTTCTTTAACATCTTTCTTCTGTTGTTCCTTTTCCTTACGTCTATGCACTGCCCGAGTCATTCTTTGCTCTTTCGTCTCAGCTTGTTGAAACCACTCAGCCTGTGATTTTCCAGCTTTCATCAATACAGCTTCTTCAGACTGCTGTTCAACCTCCTTCCCATCCAAGACTTTAAACATTGTAGATGGTGATGAGCGTGCTCCCAGGACCGAAAAATAAAACTCCTTTGCTTTAGAAACAGTATTAAGTCTATAGCGTGTCCCCACATGGCTCACCATGATTCCAATTGGAATATCCCATCTGAATGGCATCAGCCTTTTTTTAAGTTCATCTGCTAAAAAAGCAAACTCTTTTCTTCTTCTTAAAATTTTAGATTGGATCTCCTTTAAAATTATAACATCTTGTGCAGCAATCTGAAACCTCTTATTGTAAAAAGCTTGTATGATTTCATTACGCAGAGATCTTTTCCCAAAGTAAATTACCACATCTCTTGGCAGATTTCTTTGCTTTGCAACCCAGGAGTTAACTCTAAATATTTTTTCGACTTCTCTAGATATTTCCTCTTTTTCTCTGCCCAAAATCACTGCAAAGTCATTTACTACCATCTATCTCAGATCCTGTTGCATGTCCTCTCTCAAGCCTCTGATTCTTAAAGCAAATTCCATCTCTCTATATTGAGACATAACAATTTCATCTTGAGAAATTTCCACCTTTTTTTCCATTCTTTCAAATTTTTCCTCCAACACCTCCACTTTGTCTGCAACTTCTTCAACTCGAGAGTCCAATTTTTCAATCACAGAAGCAAGTCCTTTTAAAGCCAAAACTATATCTTGCCTCAAAATACTGTTATTCTCCGCTAAAAGCTCTTTCACTTCCCCTCTAATTTGAGATATAGCATTTCCCATTATATCTTACATATCTTTTACCGTTATTGGTTGCAGAGGAGGAGAAGATGGTGGTGTAGTTTTAGGTTGTTGTGCTGGTAATATTGCAGGAGAAGAGGCCACCTTGGGTATTGTAGAAGTCACTTGACGCTTTGAAGCCATCTTCAAAGATTTATTTCTTCTTTCCTCCTTCTTGAAAAAAATACAGAAAAATACAAAAAAAAATCCCTTAAAAAAGTAACGAAAAAAAGTTAAACAGAGAGGGAAAATACTCCTCCTAAAACTCAGATCCACCTTCAAAAAATCATTCAAATCCGTTCCATTCCGTTCCAATCACTTAAAAAGAAAAAAACCTGCCGATCGCCATTTTACTTTCCCTCTCAGCAAAAAAGAAAAAAAAGGGAATAAAAATCAATCTTTAAACTTAAAGAGGCTCTACCATTATTCAGATGATACTCCCCTCCCTCCCTTTGCCCGGGAAGGAGGTTTTGAACCACAGAACAGCTGATGCCTGCTGTTCTCAGTGGTTCTAACACTTTCTCTGGAGGATGGATACAAAGTATCCGCCATCGCCAGCGCAAATCCACCGGAAGTCCCAAAAAATAGAACATTCTTGATAGATTTATATTTCCATTCTCATGTAAAAGAAAAATAATACTAATATTATATTGTTGAATGTTTTAGTCTTGGATTGATGGATATACAAATACGACAGTGTTCTTTTTTTAAACGTTCTTTTTCATGTTATTATTTCTAAAGATGTTCAATTGCAGCACTTAGAAGAAAAACAAAAAAGAAGAAAACTAAGATGATGGAAAATTGAGAAAAGAGACATATGCAACACATTTTCTCCTTGGGGGGGGGGAGGGGAAAGACCAGAATCCAGAATTAAGTTAAGACAAAACCCCAAAGCACATTACATATTAACACAATGTATGTGCCAGGGCAGCAGTGTTGTCTAAACTATGCACAGTGTGCTTAGTTAGATCTACCCTAAAGTCCTATTGACATCAATTATTTATCTATTTATTTATTAATAAATTTTAAGTTGGATTTAAGTCATGCCTAATTTGTTCAAACCTAACTATAACTATTTGTTTAGGTCCAGCTTCTGTGCTGAGCTATATACCTGGCACCAATCTATGTTCTGTATTTGTTTGTGTACGCCTTTCAATCAGTTTTGAGTTCTGGAGACTTACCCACACATGTCCTTGCAGTTTTCTTGGTAAAATTTTGCAAGTGGTTTGCCCTTGCCTCCCTCCTAGGGCTAAGAGAGAGTGACTGGCCCAGGTAACTAGTTGGCTTTGTGAGTAAGATGGGGCTAGAACTTACTATCCAGTTTCTTGCCCAATTGATGCCTTAATGTCCACACCACACTGGTTCTCTGGATAGAAACTGGATAGAAACTTTTTCTCTCTGGACAAAAAACTGCTCAGCTGTAAAACACTAAAGCAACCATTTTGAATCAGCTCAATACTGCTTTATACACTTCCATGGGTGTCTATGTTTTATCTCAACATGGTTTGTGCTAAGATCAATCATTATGATGTAAATGCATTGGCAGGGTAAGGCACAAAGTTTTTTAAAAAGGACATCCAAAGGATTTTATATGATGGCAAATAATTGAGGACAAAAAGGATCAGATTAGCCATTGCAATGAGATTTAAGTACTCGCTTTCCCACCTAATCAAGGAGCAAAGAAAAGATGTGTATTATTAATTGTAAGAATAGAGAATAATATGGTTTTCTCAGATCATAATTACACATTTTTTTATCTCTTGGCATGTTTTTGCCTTTCTGAAGGTCAGGCACTCTACATGGATTAAAGGATTGTACAGTTGTATGATTAAAAAAAAGAATTGGATAAATTAGAAATGACAAAAGAGCAGCATGTTGTTACTAGATCTAGAGAGTCCACATTTCATTTTCTGAGAGGTTGGTACTTTTGGAAGAAGATAAAAGAGGGAGGGAGGGATGGAAAGAAAGAAAGAGAGAGAGAGAGAGAGAGAGAGAGAGAGAGAGAGAGAGAGAGAGAGAGAGAGAGAGTGAGAGAGAGAGAGAGAATCCTTACAAATCAAGCATGCCTAAAATTCACCTATGGTTTTAACACTCTGCAAGGCACAAATAAGTAACACTGGGGAATCTATTAACTACTTAATACTTAACTACGTAAAAACAAGAATGGGATTAGATGCAGAACTGTGCAGTTGTGCATTTCCTCCTTTTTTTTTTTTTTTCATCGTCCTGAGAAGGTTGTCCTTTCCCAGAAGGACCTTGAGACTTTCACTATAACAAGGAACAAAACAGATGCAAACCACAGGAAAGCTTAATTTTTCTTCTTTGATGTACAAAATGTGCCAATGCAAAACACTAGTTAGCAAACAACCTAGATAAATTTTATTGTGGTTTATAAAAGTGACAACATGATGCAGAGAAGAAAAAAGGATGGGTTATTCCCATCAGAGACAATAACCTGGGAGCATCATGATAACATTTTTCTTTCTTAGGCAAAGAAACCCCCCCCCCAAAAAAAATTCAAGGGTTACTGTCATGCCTCCCTCCAAGCCTGACTCTGAGGAGGACATGGAGTTCCCTGTTAAGGCCCAGGAGGGGATGTCTGTGGCTTTGGAGGACGGTGAGGAGGAGCAGGCTGAAGCAGGCCAGGGCCCTTCAAGTTTGGAACAGAGAAGGCAGCACTCAGGTGAGGAGCAAGGCCCCTCCCCTCCAGATCCCAGAGCAAGGAGAGCAGTGAGGAGGAGAGAACAACAGAGGCAGGCTCACTTGCTCGGGAGGAGAGCGTCATGCTCCACTCCACAAGGCACACCTGGGGAGTAAGTATTTAAGGAGACGCTATGGGGTGGGGCATTTGTGGGGAACAAACATGAACTCTTGTGATATGAGCTCTTGTACCTGGACTCTTTGTATTTTGGATTTGCAGGTTACAGGCAAGCTGGGCATTGAAAAAATCATACTTTGTTATCTGTTTTACTTTAAAGAACTGTTTAACTTCATTGACTGTTTTATTGAACTTGTGCCAGCATATGTGGGGGCTGTTGGGTGAACGTTGGCAGTGCTTACAAAGACAATTGTTCTGACCAACTAATTGCTTTGCCTCCGTTTGGGGCCCTGGGTCATCACAGTTACCTTTCTCACCTCTGCTTGTTTCATTTCTACTGCTTGTGATGAATCTCTTAAGATAAAATCTGGAATTAGAAAAATAAAACAAGGTGGAGAAAAAAGAAAAACAAGACCTTCAGAAGAACGTACAAAGAAATTTGCTAGCATTTTGAACATACAGTTTGAAGCAGGACGTTTGGGAAATGGATGACTTTAAAAATCAATTTAACTTAAATAGGCAAGCATTAGCTAGGGGCTAATTTTTCAATTCAGTTTAGCGTGAAAACCAACCCAAAGTAAATCCCAGGTGAGATAAGAGAAACCTCAAGGATCAGTCTTTATAGGTCAGCTAAAGATAATACTGGAAATCTAACAAACTGCTGTTTACATGAAGACAAGAACAAAGATATCATTATGTCAGAAGTAGCCTCTCAATATTGTTAACATTAACTCTGATGAATTAACAGATGTTTCCAATGGAAAGTAATACGTACTTGAAGAGATTGGATGCAATATAGTACCGATATTCCCTGATTATAGCAAAGGTGTGTTTTTCAAGGTTTTGTGGTCAAAAGTCAAAAGCCTTTGTATAATCAATGAAGCCTAACCAGACATATTTTTGAGTTCCCTTGCCTGTTCCATTATTTATTAGATCAGTGGTTCTCAACCTGTGGGTCGGGACCCCATTTGGGGTCGAACGACCATTTCACGGGGTCGCCAAACAACGCAGTCCGCCATTTTTCCCCCTTTTCCTTAGCTGTGCTACTCCCTTTTATTCTATTGGCTTTTGAAAGCCAATAGAATAGACTCTCTTGAATAGAGTCTAATTATATTGGCTTTCAAAAGCCAATAGGAATTGTCCAGGCTGTCTCTGCCCTGCTGAGCCCACCAAAAGTCCCATTCTGCAAACGGTGCTGCACCAGTTGAGTAGTCCTCGACTTAAGACCAGTTGGGGGTTGCAGCATTAAAAAGGTTGAGAACCACTGTATTAGATGTTTGCCATCTGATTGTGGGTACTCCCTGCCTATTCTGAATCTAGCTCTTAGATTCAGGGAGTTTTTGCTCCATGTATTGTTTAAGCTTAGTTTGCAGAATCCTGCAGTGCTATAATTTTACTTGCATGTAAAACAAATGCAAATGTAATGTAGTTTGAGAACTATTTACAACTTCTATTTTGGTTTTGGAATATAAATTTATATATTCTAGTCTCTTTGTTGCTTTGCTTTTCATACCTGTTTGCAACCCATTTCTTCATCTACAGTTCGAAATTATGATGGCATTGAATGAAGACACTTTTGATCCCTGATCAAAGTTCCAACCATTGTAGAACCCCTGTTGTTGTGTTCTCCGTTTGCTTGTGAATAATGAAGAGACATGGTTGCAATAATCAATGCTTTATACTCCTACTCCAACTCCAAGTAAGCACAAAAGGCATGCAGGCCATGCGCATGCGCACAAGGGTGGCGCCGCTCTGTCTGGTCCTGGGCAGCTTTTAGAATGCCCAGGACCATTTGCAACAATTCTGGGCCTGCTGAGTTTCCTTATCAGGCCCAGGACAACACCTGTGGTCAAGTAATCAAAATTTAAGTGCCTGGCAGCACACCTATCCTTAGCACTGCAACTCCCCCCAACACACACTCAGGCAGTCTTGGCTAGTTACATCATTGGTGTGCAGGTCTCTTCCCTGCTCTGCCACTCCTGAGAGACCTGGCCTTCCTTTCTACCTAGATGTCTGACTGGCTTTGGATACTAGGCCCAATAGTGTGCAGAAATCTGCCCAGGCTAGAAGGTCTTGGACTGCCAGGCCCATTGGTACATGGGCCTCCTCCCTGCCCTTCCACTCATGAGAGACTGGGCCTTCTTTCTGCCCTACATGCCTTGTGTGGGCCTGCTATACTAGTACCCAGAAACTTGCCACAAGCTAGAATACCACAGCCAACTAGTCAACCTGCATACTAGCCTTCTTCCTATCCCTCCACTCCAGAGAGGCTGGGAACTTCTCCCAGTCCCACCACACTTGGAAGGCCTTGGCTGGATAGGCCCACTGCATGTAGGCCTTCTCTTTGCTCTACTATGCCTGGGTCTTATCGTTTTCTTTTTCTATAGCTGCTCCACAAAATGTGGAGCACAGCTAGAAAGCTAGCAAAAGTTTCAAGTTTAGATGGGTCTTTCTAGTCTTGAGGAAGATAGCTGTCACTAACTTTCTAGCTGTGACTTGCATTGGTTGGGTGCACCTGTCAGCAATTACAGAAAAAGGGAAAGGTAAGTTGACCTTGGTGCGGTGAGGGAGAAGGCCCAGGCCTCTCAGGTGTGGCGGGGCATAGAAAATGTGATCTCTTGACCCACAGTTTTTTGCATAATGGTGAGCATTGGTCCTCCCAAGACTTTCCCCACCCTCTGAGGCCCCTTAAAGACCTGCCTGGTTGCTTAATGACTGCAATGGGGTTAGCTGGAATTGCAGTCATTAACCCAAGCTGTCACATAGCTTTCTTAATGATCACAACAATTTATGTCCAAACTTCCAGGCTCAGTGCAGCCATAGGTCAGGGACTACCTGTGACACTTTCTGTATCACCGTTTTAAAATTCCATATTCCCAAATTTAAGTCCTTATGGGATTATGTTGAAACTATTAGTCTTTCTTAAAGAGGCAGATCATACATTATGCATCCACTGACTCCTAAGATGATAAGAATAAACAAAATTATATTGTGCTAACAGATTAAAATCATTTAGTACTATTGTAATTTACATCCCGTTTACCCACTCATGTAACTGAGAATGGGACAGGGAACAGGAAAGGGTAATACTAAAACCTGCATTGGAATCCCTTGCTGGTTCAAAATTGGTCTTCTATTTGATTAAAAAGGAGAGAGTATTCTTCTTCATTAAACGTGTGTTTTCATAATGACAGACTTAATGAATCAGTTTTCCTAGCCTTCAAGTCAGAACAAGTTCAAATGCATTAGCACTTAACTGCAGAAGTCCCCAGACCACCAGATGTCATTTTTAATTAGGCTTGCAACTATGCCACTTGTCTCTGAAGTTGAAAAGGGAGAAGTTGAAGTCCATTTCATGTACTTTTATCAGGTTTTATATCTTTGATCCTATAAATTTTTGGTAGTGCAGATGTCACAAGAACTATATATCCATTTCTTACCATTGCCAGATTCAGAGGCAGATGTAGTAAGTCTTGATCTTGGGAAAAAAATAGTAGTGGAAATAATTTATGAATATTTTCTGAGAAAACATACAGGTTTATGTGAACTTTTTCAAGAGGCAAAATTTCTAACAAGGTCAATAAAACCCATGGGCTCAGCCAAGGATTATTTTATAGAAAAGGATTGAATCACATATTCAAATTTTATGGAATAACATGGTAAAGTTATCATTCAAAATAACAGTGAGGTCAAGCGCAGGGCTTACAGGGGAAAGAATAGGAATGCTATATTATACATAATACTTCTCCTATTTTGTTTCTGTAATTTAGAGAGCATAGGAAACTTTAAAGTATCAAGAAAAGAAAGGGAAGTGGCACAGGGGATTTTATTCTGGAAAAATTTTATTTAATTATTTATTTTTATTCTGGGCAGTTCACAGGGTTAAAATATAATTTGTCAAACTTTGCTCGGTTTGATTTTTTTAAAAAAAAATATATGAAAATGGACTGTTGCAAAAGACTTCAAATGAGTAGCAAAAGCAAAAGTCTGAGAATGGATGACCTTGAAGGGAAAAGGAGACTAGTAACATAAAGCAGGCTGCTATATTTTCTAGAAGTATAAAGCTGGTCACTGAATGAGTGTATTAAAGAACAAATTTATGTTAGCTAGTCTTAGCATTCTAAGGGAAGATGGAAATGCAGAAATTTGAAGGTATCAAAATGGCCTCCATTGTAATATGATACCCCCCCTCACCTTATGTAATGTAGCATTCTTGGTATGAGGGTAGTTTCCATTACTTTTAAATTTTATTATATCTTCTTTAAAGGTATATAATCTGTAACTGTGTAGAGTTTGAGGTTTTTCAACATTTCTCTGGCCAGGAGCCCAATAATCACTGTAGGTTTGTGTAGGCCTATTATAAACTATACTATGCCACAATACCTCCAGATGCTTTGATTCCTTATTTAGTGAGCATTTTTCCAACAACAATTTCTTATAAAAAATGCAGGCACCAACAATCTTTTGGAACAAATGGCACACTAGAAATTTTGAGAGCCAGTCGTGGGCACATGCACAAAGTTGTAGCTATAGGAGGCTTGGGCAATCACAAACTTCCCTTTACCAGAATCTAAGCAAATAATTGAGCTGTAGGCATGTGCCATTTTTTTTTTTAAGAATATCTTTGAGACTATGTAGAATATAGATACTGGGACACCATTGTGTATTAGTGAAATACAAATTATGGAGAGATTGGCACTCTCCTTCAACTGTCTAATTTAAATAGATTAAGATTTATTAGAATTTACTGAGAGATCTTTCTAGAGAGGATATCAATTATATAGTTTTGTCTCAAGTGCCAAGCCCAGCTTCTAAGATTGAGGGCCTTAATTTATTTTCTCCTTGAATTTCTATAGCTTCTTTCTTTTTGTAGAATCAGATTATAGTAACATAATGCATATCATATATATTCAGAGCACTCTTTACATATATTGAAATATATTAAAGTATGGCAACAATAAGAATGAAACACTGTATACAAATCAGATCCCAAAAGTGAAATCCATATGCAAGCAACAGTTTTACATCTCATTGCATATTTATATGATAAGATTTACCCACACCATAAAAACTGATTGGCTGCAACTTTGGATGCAGATAGGCATCCCCATTGAAAGAATAATTTGCTGTTTATAAACCTTCCTAAACGTAGCCAGATTTAAACTGAGATTTCTATATTACAGTTCCCAGTACTTGTTCCCAGCATGCTTTGTGATCGTGTTTACAAGAGGTTACTTCAACAAGGCCACCGTAAAATACTTAATCAGATCTCAAAATCAGGCAGTTTGTTACAAGTTAGAAGAGCACCAACTTTATGTCCTTGCCTATTTTTCCAGCCCCCACTGAGTTTTGATTTATAGTTGAGTGCTTTGTGTTATAACATAAATAAGCCAATCACAGATATGTTGGAGCATCATGATTAATACACACCATTTAAATGGATTGTAGGAACTTAAGATCATTATTTTCACTCTGAAAGGAAAATGGTAGTTTTCTTTGCCTCCAAATGAATAATTAATAGAATAAATTATTATTTATTTGAATGATTTATAGAAGCTATTAACCCTCCTGAGTTGGAAAAACCTTTGAAATCACCAATATAATCAAAAAATAGATGAATAGGAAGACTGAATGCAACAGTTCAAATCAAATAGCCTTGTTATTTAGCTATCAAATTGATTAGATGACCTTGGGCTAGTCACTATATATTTCAAGATTGTGGCATGGATAAAATGATTGAGGTTTTCCAGAATCACATATTTTGCCTTGAGATCCTTGAAGGAAAATCAGGGCATAAATTTACAATGTGTCTACAGAACCATGTTCTTCTATTATTATCCCTTTGAGAAACAATCTAGTAAGTTTTACAGCCAAGTGAAGCTTTCAGCTGGATTGATCCCAGGTCCAACATTATAAATACTAAACCAATTTTCCTCTACATTTATCTCCACTGTGAGATTTCCAGGTCCATTTTCATGCAGACATTTGTGGGGAGAAAGAGGGTAAGGCCTTCTCATGTTCAACTGTCCATGTCCACATTCATTAATTCTAAATTAATTCTGTCATTATCAAGCACTTGATTTTTTTTCATTTTTCTGTGCATTTTCCCAATCCTTCAACTTTTTGCTCTTTTTCTTCCATTAAAAAAAAATCCAAATAAATAGGATGCAATATTTTAATAGTAACCTAAATCATGAGGCATGTATGAGAACCCAATATTTTCTTCCACAAACATGGTTTCTTGAAAACCCTAAGGGAAGACGTCATGAGACACCTTGAGCCAGTTTGGTCTAATGCAGGGGTGTCTAACTGCCAGCCCGTGGACCGGATGCATTACCAGGTAACCGTGCCCACACCAATGCTGGCAATGGGAAAAAAGCTCTGATACATTGTGCGACATCATGTGACGTTGCGAGTTTGACATGTCTGATCTAGTGGTTAAGACAGCAGGCTAGAAAGCCAGTGAGTTCAAGTCCCATCTTAGCCATTAAAACAGGCTGGATGACCTTGATCCAGTTATTCTCTCTCAATTCACCTCACAGGAATGTTATTGTAATGAAAGTAGGTGGAGGAAGATGTGTTGAATATGTTCATCACCTAGAGTTACTTGTAAAAATAATAAAGACAGGATATAAATTAAAATATAAATTAAATTCTTCTCTTGGGTCTTTCTGTTTTCACAAGAAGAAGCATGGACATCCAAACTTTATAGAATGATGGAGAGCTGAATACAGGCTTAATTAAAAAAAAATTTAAAAAAATCTTGAAACACTTATAAACCATAAACAAATCTAAATACGTTAATTAAACAAATTATAAAATAATTAACAACAATATATAAAAAAATACAAGAAGAAAGAAAAGAAAAAACAGAAAAAGAAAAAATAAAAAAAATAAAAATAATAAAAATAAAAGAAAATATCTAAGAAATATCTTAAACTTTAATTATAAATTATTCAAAAACTAAGTAATATTTTTTTATATCCAACTTATATTGTATGAAATCTATCTATCTTTTCCATACCAGGAGATACTTCTCCTGTGATTGATCTTTCAAGAAAGCCGAAATCTTTGCCATTTCCGCCAAATAAGAAACTTTAAAAAACCATTCTTGCAATGTAGGCAAAGATTCCTTCTTCCAACATTGCCCTACTAACAACCTGGCCGCTGTAATTAAATTTTTGATCCATATGTATTACATGATGCAGGACCCTCATGAGTCTATTAGCTAAAATTTTCGAAAAAATCTTATAATCTACATTTAAAAGAGATATAGGTCTATAATTCTTTGGTAAAGTGAGATCTTGATCTTCTTTTGGAATCAAGGATATAAAAGCTCTACCCCATGACGGGGGGGATCTCTGAACCCTGTAATATATTATTAAAAAGCTCCCTTAAAGGTTGAATCATCTCTTGTACCAAAGTTTTATAATAAATAGATGTCAATCCATCCGTACCCGGTGATAGGCATAAGATACAGAAGGATCTTGACAGACTTGAACATTGGGCGCTATCTAACAAAATGCAATTCAATGGTGAAAAAAGTACGGTTCTACATATTTTAGGCAAGAAAAAACAAATGCACAGGTATAGTATAAGTGGTACCTTGCTCAATAGTAGTAACTGTGAGAGGGATCTCGGAGTCCTAGTGGACAATCATTTAAATATGAGCCAGCAGTGGGCTGCAGCTGCCAAAAAAGCCAACACAGTGCTAGGCTGCATTAACAGAGGGATAGAAGCAAGATCATGTGAAGTGTTAATACCACTTTACAATGCCTTGGTAAGTATCTTGCCAAACAAACAAACTGAGATTGATTCCTAAGGTTTTCTACATGACAGAAGGCTCCAAATAACTACTTTGCTATCTGTTTTCACCCTATGCTCCATTTCATCTACTGGTTAAAAGAAAGACAAATATTTGTGCAAAAACAGGGTATATCAAAAGAGTGCATGGATTTCTCAAACTACTTCCTTTTTACATAGCAATTCATCCATAGTTTTACCTGATTCCTCCAGTTTGTTATCTATCACATGCTGTAGTAATTTAATCCTCTTCAGGCCACATTAGTTTTAAAAACATTGGCATAGTGCCAGGATGACGCTTAACAGTCTGACAGCGTAGAGAATCCCAATATTTCTAATCTTGGATAGCTGGATTATTTATCTTCTCCTATTCCTATGTGTTCTTTCTATTCTTCTCATTCTGGTGAAAGTGAGTTTCCATAAGAATAATGTTCACCTCTTGTTTCTGTAAGTTAACAGCTGCCTACTTCCATACAGAGAGAGAGAGAGAGAGAGAACTCCAATCATTTTTTTTTTCATTATGCATATTATGTATGGATTTCCCTCATACAAAGATAGAAAGGAATGTCTTTGCAGTTAGGTCAAAGCTGCAAAAATTTCATCTGGCCAAGGGCTATTAAATGTTAAGCTATAATGACTCCCAAATTGACTCCACAATAATAGGAACATTGCAAAGAATTGTAAAAGTATATTAAATGATTGAATGCAAATATGTTATTTTATTTGAAATGTTTTCTCCCACCCAGAGCTGCTACAATAAAATTTATCAAGAATATATTAAATTCTTCTCTATATTTTAAATGTAAACTGTTTTTTAAAATGTAACAATTATCCCACCGTCATTGCAAGATTCAATTTCTGTTTTTAAAACAATAAAGTCCCATTCCCCCCTTTTAATGTATAAAATGTATTAGATAAATTATTTTAATCTGGTTAATTAATTTTCCACTTCCTCAAGCAACACATATGCATATAAGGACATAAACATCTGGAACAAATAGGCTCCCCTTAAATTTGGTGCACTCCAGATGCATTATTAGTATAACCTAAGAAAGATAGAATTTAAACCAGAACTGTTTTTCTTAGGAATATTAGGATCTAACTATGAGAAGGAGAATGAATATTTAATATTGCATATACTGACAGCAGCAAAAATAGTATTTGCCCAATACTGGAAAAATGAAAACTTACCAACTGAAGAGGTTTTAATTAAGAAAATCTTAGAATGTGAAGAAATGGATAGATTGACTTTAGAGATTAAAGAGAAAGAAGATTCAGTTTACTTGAGAACATGGGATAATTTTTACCAATGGTTAGGAAAACAAACTAGTAAGAAATGAATGTGTTATGTTATTTTGAATATATATTAGTAAGAAGAATGATATGCATTAACTGATACTGTTTATGATTATCGTTTATTACACTTATTACAGTTACATTACTATATACGTGAAGTATTAATACCACTTTACAATGCCTTGGTAAGGCCACACTTGGAATACTGCATCCAGTTTTGGTCACTATGATGTAAAAAAGATGTTGAGACTCTAGAAAGAGTACAGAGAAGAGCAACAAAGATGATTAGGGGACTGGAAGCTAAAACATATGAGGAACGGTTGCTGGAATTGGGTATGTCTAGTTTAATGAAGAGAAGGACGAGGGGGGGAGCAGTATTCCAATATCTCAGGGGCTGCCACAAAGAAGAGGGAGTCAAGCTATTTTCCAAGGTGCCTGAAGGCAGGAAAAGAAGCAACGGGTGGAAACTAACCAAAGAGAGAAGCAACCTAGAACTTAGGAGAAACTTCCTGAAAGTTAGAACAATTAACCAGTGGAACAACCTGCCTCCAGAAGTGATGAATGCTCCAACACTGGAAATTTTTAAGAAGAGACTGGACAGCCATTTGTCTGAAATGATATAGGGCAGTGGTTCTCAACCTTTTTAATGCCGCGACCCCCAACCGGTCGTAAGTCGAGGACTATCCAACCGGTCGTAAGTCGAGGACTACCCAACCAGTCATAAGTCAAGGACTTTCCCTGCCCAGGAGCGCCACGCATGCGTGGTGATGCTCCCTGCGCCAGCCAAGGTGTAGTTGGCAAGCGGCAAAGACGGAGCAGGCCGACCACCAGCTGGGCCACAGCTGGCCCAGCCCAAGGAAGGTAAGGCAACCGCTGGGCCCCACGCATGCCAGCAACCCTCCCTGCACCCGCCGACCTCCCACTTCCCACCCCTGGCCCTCTTTTACTTACATTTTTAGTAGTTGCTCAGCAGGGAGGGGTGAAAACTTCCAGACAGCTCGCCTTCGCTGCAGACAACTTACAGCACCATTTGCAGAATGGGACTTTTGGTGGCCTCAGCAGGGCAGAGACAGCCTGGACAATTCCTATTGGCTTTTGAAAGCCAATAGAATTAGACTCTATTCAAGAGAATCTATTTTATTGACTTTCAAAAGCCAATAGAATAAAAGGGAGTAGCACAGCTAAGGAAAAGGGGGAAAAATGGTGGACTGCATTGTTTGGCAACCCCCGTGAAATGGTTGTTCGATCCCAAATGGGGTCACAACCCACAGGTTGAGAACCGCTGGTATAGGGTTTCCTGCCTGAGCAGGGGTTGGACTAGATGACCTCCAAGGTCCCTTCCAACTTTTTATTATTATGGATCATCACACAGTCAGCCAGATGTTCAGACTGGATTTGGCATTATGTCTACCTATCGAGTCCTTACCCAGGACCTGGGATAGGCAGATGTGGATGTTTGATGGTATTACAGATATCGTCGCAGGATGGAAGCAGTTCCTAGTAAGGCCGCCTTTTGCAATTGACTAATAGCGAATTTGTCAATGCCAATGGTGTTCAAGTGGTGCTCCAGTTGTTTTGGGATTGCACCCAAGGAGCCTATACTATTGGTACTACCCTTGCTTGCTTTTGCCACAGTCTTTCTATTTCTATTTGTAGGTCTTTGTATTTTGTTATCTTCTCCAGTTCTTTCTCTTCTATTCTGCTATCTCCAGGCACTGCCACGTCCACTATCCAGACTTTTTTGTCTTTCTTATCGACAATTGTTAAGTCTGGGGTGTTATGTTGCAGGTGCTTGTCTGTTTGAATTCTGAAGTCCCAGAGCAGTTTAATTTTATCATTTTCTATGACTTTCTCTATTTTATGATCCCACCAGTTTTTGCTTACAGGCAAATGATATTTTTTGCAGATCTTCCAATGCACCATTGTTGCTACTTTGTCATGCCGCTGCTTGTAGTCAGTCTGTGCAATCTTCTTGCAACAGCTTACCAGGTGGTCCACTGTTTCTTCAGCTTCTTTGCATAGGTGGCACTTACTGTCTGTTGCTGTCTTCTCAATTTTGACTTTATATGCATTTGTCCTTAAGGCTTGGTCTTGTGCAGCCAGAATTAGTCCCTCGGTCTCTTTCTTCAATTTTCCTGCTCTTAGCCATTGCCAGGTCTTGTTATTATCTGCTTTCCCAGCTATTTTTTTAATATATTGGCCATGTAGTGCTTTGTCTTCCCATGCCTCTATTCTGTTCTTCATTTGGTCTTTCTTGTAGGCCAGTTTGGTCTCTCCAGTAGTCAGTAAGCCTTCCTGATATACTAATTTCAGTGCATCTTCATCATTGTTCTTCAGATATTCTTCCAAAGCCATTTTTTCTTCTTCAACCATCTGATGTACTTGTAGCATTCCACGCCCACCTATTTGCCTTGGTAGATAAAGTCTGTCAATGTCACTGTGTGGATGAAGGGCATGATTCATTGTCATTATTTTTCTGGTCTTCCTATCCATTGCTTTTAGTTCTGCTTGAGTCCAGTCCACTATTCCAGCTGTGTACCTAATGACTGGAATTGCCCAGGTGTTGATTGCCTTTATGGTATTTCCTCCATTGAGTTTGGACTTTAAGTTCTTCTTCACTCTCTTGATGTATTCACCTCTAATCTTTTTCTTGACTTCAGTGTGCTTGATGTTGTCAACTTGAAGGATACCCAAGTATTTGTAGTAATCTTCCTCATCCAGACTCTTAATGTTATTTTCGTGGGGCATCTTGATTCCTTCAGTTTTCACTATTTTTCCTTGTTTGATAGTAAGTGTGGCACATTTGTCCAAGCCAAACTCCATTACAATATCTTGGCTATATATACGGACAGTGTTGAGCAGCGATTCTATTTCAGATGATGTTTTTCCATACAGCTTCAGATCATCCATGTAAAGGAGGTGGGATAGTCTGGCAGATGTTTTTGATGTTTGATAGCCATGTCCTGAGTTATTCAGTATTGTTGACAGAGGAAACAGTGCAATAACAAATAGTAATGGTGACAATGAATCTCCTTGAAATATTCCTCTCTTGATGTTAACCTCTCCCAGTCTCTCACCATTGATCTGCAACTGTTTCTTCCATTGTGCCATTGATCTTTGCACAAATTTTCTGATGTTTCTACTGACTCCTGTTATTTCTAGGCACTTCATTATTATTTCTAGGCACACGATTATTATTTCTAGGCACTTGATATTATTATTATTATTTCAACCACTGTTAACTGAACATATGTACCCAGACAATAGTCTGTTTGCTAAAAATTGAAAATGTTATTGGGGGATAACCCCAATGTTGACCCCAACCTCCTCCCAACACCAATCCTGATCCCAACCCCACCCTAAACCTTAATCCCTATCCCGATCCTATTCTATCCCCAACCCTATAAAACTCAATTTTTTTAAAAAAAAAAAAAAGTATAACTCTCAACTAAAATAACCATATTAGCTGAAAATTCTGGAATTTCTACCTGTATGGAAGAACTGAGAAAAAGAATTCCAGGAAAGGAGAGGATAAATTCCAAACTTTTGACACCAGATCAAGGAAATGACGGGCAGGACCACCAAGGCATGAGCCCCATGGCCTTACCCAATCCTAGGAAATCCATGTACT
Organism: Crotalus tigris; assembly: GCF_016545835.1. NCBI lineage: Eukaryota > Metazoa > Chordata > Lepidosauria > Squamata > Viperidae > Crotalus > Crotalus tigris. The sequence continues at coordinate 854,532 of NW_024097532.1, read as the reverse complement.
CAGGATCTCTTGCACAAAATTATTGTGTCCTAGCTTATACCACTGAAATGACTGCTTTAATTTTATTGAACCCAAGAGAAGTGACACAGGGGTCTTTTCATCCATTCTCATTTTCATTCCCTAACATTCTTTGAATACTTTTATGGTTTTTAAGTAATTGAAGTTTAAACTGAAAGGAAATTCTATATTCTCAATATTTTTTTGTAAGTTTAAATCAATCTTGCCTGACCTGTTGCATATTTCATTCATCAGAATTCCCAGCAGCTTGGCAGAAGGCTGAGATTTTATGACCTGTAGGACTGAAATTGAAAACATCTGGCAGGCTTGGGAAGGTTGATCTAAAATCCTGCAATGGTTCACTATACAAAATGTCTCTTGAATGCAATATGATTTATTCTTAAATAGAAACAGAAAGAGTTGCACTGTCTGACCTTAGGAAACAGAAATCATGCTTATTAATGTTTAATTGTAACCATGCTTAGCATCTTATACCCAAGTAGCTGCATTCCCCTAGGCAAAAAATGCAATGCCACTATGTTATATGAATAATGCTTAAAAGATGGAGATCCTTTTAGCAAAATTATCTTTACTGGAGATCCCCTAATGCGGGTGTACAAAAAGTATGTACAAAAAGGGTGTATTTTTAGCCAACAACTGCTGGCCTTTTTATGTGTGATTAGAAAACTAGATTATGAAACCCGTGTAATTTTTCAATGCCTTTAACAAAGATCTGAAGATGGCTTGGTTTGTAAATAAATTGTCAATTTACATGTTTGCTATCTCAAATCACTTAGAGATGCCAGATATTTTCAAGGTGCTTTTCCCTGTGTCCCATTCACAAGAACATCATGAGAAACTGTTTGCATTTTTAAAAACCAGTGTAATTTTATTGTTCTCTTTATTGTCCTCTTGTATATTGCATTGCCAATTCCAGTTGGCAATGGAATATATAACCTGTTATACAACAAAGACATTTGGAATGAGAGAGAGAAAATAAATTCCTCCCAGTATCTTGAAAAGCAAATCAATATATTTGTTTCTGTCTCAAATTTCAAATTTTCTGATGTAAATTAGAGAGTGTGTAAGTGTGCAGGATATCAACAGGAGCAAATCTAATAAAGGAAAAGAGAAGAGTTTCCAAGCTGAATTAAGTAGAGACATAACACACTATAATTGCCTTTTCCATGTGATGGTTGATTATGGGGAAGCTTATAAAATAGTAATTGCACACCCCTACACTTTCTTCCTTTGGATCTTCCTATGAATATTGGCATAGTGGACCTTTCATAAGGCTACAGCTTTATCAAATACATTCCAAATCCTCTTAACATAAATATTTATCAAGCATTAGTTTGTTTATATGGACAATCTACATTCCAATAAACAAAACATGAACATGAAAGCTAGTGGCTGAAAAAAGCTGAGCATCATGCAAGAATACGGATCAGCAATGAGCTGGCAGTAGATTCTGGTAGAAGTTAATTCGGCACTGCAACCTAAGCTGCTTGTCTCCCATGCTATCAGAAATCAAAAGGGTATCCCCTACACAATGTTACAGTTGAATGAAGCATGAGCTTCTAAGGTTGAGGGTATTTTGTTGGCTTAATGGGCCATTGATGAATAAACTGAAATATTGTTTATTATTGCTGCTAGTTTATGGCAACTAGCAGAGAACATAACAGCCTGGCAGCCAAGTTGCTGCCCAGGGCAGAAATCGGCTGGTGGAAGGAAGGGGCCATGCCCTGCAGCTAATCAGAGCTGGGACTGCTGCTAGATTTGAACAAAGAACTGAAGACCATCTGTTCTGAAGGGCTTAAGCCAGTTCAGATTGGAAAATAGCATTGCAGAAATGGTTTGCTGAGGCTATCATCTGTGCGTCTCTCTCTCTCTCTCTCTCTCTCTCTCTCTCTCTCTCTCTCTCTCTGTGTGTGTGTGTGTGTGTGTGTGTGTGTGTTTAACTTCTCAGTCAAATCCATAGTTTTGAAATGTCTTAGTAGTTTCTCATCCAAACACTAATCATGTCTGATTCTGTCTACCCTCTGAGATCAGTCAAAGTTGCTCTATGCTTTCACTAGACAGAAACTTTTTTTCTGTTCAATCACTAATACTACTGAGTGTGTTCCAAGTGCAACTGTATTCTCTAGCTTTGCTAATAGAAAGACTATTAGCAGAGGTGTCCACTGGGGCTAGCGAGGGGTGGATGGGTGGAGCAGACATGGAAGTCAAATAATGAAAACAGTATCACTTCACTATGATGCAGGGTCCAGCTTTCTACTGCTATTGCACACATGTTTGTGTGAAAGGGGTGAGGCTTGCACTGAAGTGTTGGGTCCTGTGGATGCCTTTGACTGTTAAGATTCCCCCCCTCCCCCATCCGTTTTCTATGAAGTCAGGAGAGAGCTGCACTACTGCAGTGGTAAGAAACAGATTGAAGACTTTTGGCTTTTATGTCCTCAAGGCTGAGAAATTACCCTTTGCTTTATTCCTAAACCTTCTATAAAATCTGTTTATCAACACATGGATGGAACATCTGGCCTAATTTGTTTTTCTTCTTTGCCATTTCCTGTTTTATCTAAATTGGGCCTGTTGAAGAATTGTAGAGAACTCAAGATACCACATACTCTTTCATGTCATTATATTTGATCCTCCCAAATCTATCATCCAACTGTGGGTTTTGGATTTTATTTTCTGATTCATGAGACACCTGTTCCCAATGTGGAAAGCATGAAAGCAAGAAGTCAATGAAACTGGGACTAATTATCAACTGCAGATGGAATCAGAATGAAACAATTGTCTCCAACACTGTTACAGGAGCAAAGAAAGTTGTCATGGTTCTGAAGAATGAAATCCTAGTGGACAGGCAGCCAGACTGCCAGCCAATCATCTCAGCACTTTATGAGATAAACAACCTCTGCTTTAAAAAAAAAAAAATCTGCATTAGGCATTCATGTTGTTTTCATTACTTGCCAACCTCTGTGCAAATTATCAACTGTTTGCTTGTCAATATACATACATACATACATACATACATGAAAATAACTCCATACAAATCAAACCACATCAATAAATATCTTCATTTTTTCATCTTGCAATAGGTCTTAGGCCCTTAACAGAACATGAATCCTGCAGCTTCTCTTGTCTGCTCATGGTCTTACCTCCTTGTTGCTAAAACTATAACAAACCTAAAGAGCAGTAAATGCAGCACCTTCTGCCCAGCATGGGTCTTTGTAGATTACTGAGACCCAACCTCAGATATAAAAGTCCTGTAGCAGAACTTCTGGTTCATTCTATCATTGTTGGAAACATTGGCTGGCCAGAAAAAGAAGATATAAGGTAGGTACAAGGAACTGGCATGAGGGCTCCAAATAACATGGAGAATGAGAGAAATCCAACCCAAATTGTTTATTATGCAGCAATAAAAGAGTATGTATGTTTTTACACAGGGACTGTGCCCATTCCTTGGCACATTAGCCTTTTCATACATTATTTGAACAAAGAAGAAGGAAAACAATTGATCAAAACTTGGTGCCTAGATAGGATGTCTTGTCTATCTCATAATATATGAGTGGTGCAATTATAGTAAATTACATTGATGACCAGGAATTAGGGGACAGTATTAATTGTGAATACATACAGATGGCCCCTCTCTCTTTGGTCACTTGCAGAGTCCTGGATGCAGTGTCAGGAAAGTACAGCAAGGACAACACCTAATGTCCTAACCCACCCAAGAACATACGATATCTTTAAGGAACACTCAAATGGGAACATGTCTAGCTACTTTGCTTTCTCCCTTCTTATCTAGAGTGTGCCAGACTTACTGGGTGCAATCTTTATCTTATGTGTGTCAGCTTTGCTGGATGGGTTGCTTATGTAATTATACAGAATAAATACAAGGATTTCTTGTCATTTGTTGCTCCCCTCATTTAGAGGAGTCCGTATCTATTCAGCTGAATAAAAATGTAAAACTTAAAGGCACTTTCTGGTTTCCTGTATTTCTTTAACCAGCAAAGCCTCAGAACCTGCATATCAACATTAGCATTGGAGGTATATTTTCAGAGACTTTTCATCATAAAGTAACAATAATTCATCAGTCTAAGCACCCAACCAGTTTTCTCTGGTTCTAGCTATCAATCCTGGGGGTTTTCTACCTGCTTCTTAGCTTCATAACCTCATTTCCACCCAGCAACAGGCACTACAGATTGTCACATTCTTTGCAAGCAATTACCTGAAGCAATAGAGAAGGAAGGTGCATTTGCACAACACAACAAACCACAAGCAAGCCAAGCAGATTTTAATCTAGTGAGATATACCAAATTAGCCTATGTGGTAAGTGTACCACATAGTGTGTTGAGTGTGTTGAACCAATCTGAAAAACATTTCAATGAATCATGTTGAGTGTGCAGTGTGAACCCAGCTAATTTGGAGACCATTCGTTCAGGTGCCGGTAAATGAAGCACATGGATATTCAAAAGTATCTAGCAGGCTGTAGCAGTTCACTGAACCAGCTGACAGAATCCCACTACCATCAGCTTAGTCATTCACTTGCTGACATGTCAATGGAGAGGAAGAGAGGTAAGTTACTCAGATGGTTGTAAACCTCATAAGCATGTATTCAAAATTCTCTGGATGATTGAAGTAGCAACTACATTCACAAGGTGAGAGTCACTGGCAGGTTCACTTGTGTCTTACATTTATCCTAAAACAAACAAACAAAAATGCCATCACTATCACATTAACTGCCATCTCTATCACACTAACTACATAGCTCTGTAAATATAGCTATGTCTTGTCCAAAATCTCTCATATTGGCAGACTTAAAGTAAGGAATTCTATCTTAATTGTTTCCCCTCCCCCCAGGTAAAAAAGAGGGAGGAAAAAGTGGTCACCCTTCAGTTCAGCTTTGTGGTGTGGAAAATTTTAAATATAATTTCTGAGCATAGCAAGCTATAGCATTCTCACTAAGCAAGCAAGTAGTCATGTAGCAGAGTTTCAGTTCTGTATAAGGTTTCAAAAGAATGTTGGCCAGATAGAACTAGCAGAAAGTTGTGGTTTTCCATTTTACCAGCGTAGCATAGAATGATTATTTTTGAGTTTGTACTTCTCTGTACCCAATCATGTCTTTAACAGATCTGTAGTTCCCCATTGCTTGAAAATAAATAAACCATTTCCTCTATTTCTGGGCCAGAGCCTTGCAATGTTTCTGAACGTATCCTGTGGACATGATCAGGTTTTACAAACCTTTTTTTTTTTTTTTTTTTTGATAAAGTTGAGAGATCAAAGAAAATCTCTTGATACTGAGCAGAGAGAAAAGGATCCTCATTACATTTCATGCAACTGGGAAAAGGGAAACAGGAGTAATATTTCTTATTTTATTATTTTATTTTTATTTATTTATTGGTACCCTACCTTTATTATTTTTACAAATAAATCCAAGGCACCAAACAAATCCAACATACCTTCATCCTCCTATTTTTTCCCATAACAACAACACGGTGAGGTGAGTTGGGCTGAGAGAGAGTGACTCCCCAAAGTCAGTCAGCCGTCTTTCATAGCTAAGACATGACTTGAACTCCCAGTCTCCCACTTTCTACTCTGGTGCCTTAACCATTAGACAACACTGGCTCTCATTTCTCTCCCTCAGTGGAAGACTGCCAGGTGAAAGACGGTCCAAGCCTAGATGGAACTTATTTTCCCGGCAAAATTTATACTTTCCAATGGAATTTTTGATCCTCACCCCAGTGACAGAACTTAACATGAAAATATCTGTGGCAGATGACTCTGTGCAAAAGTTGGAAATGGGTCAATATTGTTGGGGAGGAGGCAGAATTCTGACTAGGCAGCTCGAAGTGAGTGCCCTTAAGGTGGCGGAACAGTGCTTATGTCAGTGGTAATTGACAATTGATCATTTTAAAGTTGCCTGAAAAGAGTGTCATCTCAGAGGACCCTCTCTGGGAGACTGATGTAATATGACAGTACAAGGAACCTTTGTCCTTTCAGCAAATTCCTTAGCAAAGTTTCCATTCAAAACGAGTTTGCAAAAGCTGTTCCCCATTTCTCAAGGTCAGAGATTAGAGCCAGTTGCAAATAGGTTCACCAGCTTTTCCTTGCCTCCCAAACACAAGGCATGTAGATTTACTGAATAAACTAAACTCTAAACACAATCAGTTAAAAAAAAAAACAAGCAGAACCCAAATTTGGATCGCTTGCTGTAACCTAGTGCAGACATTTTAAGCAAAACTCATAGGAACCTTCAGAAATGACTTTGCTTGTAAATTAGCAATAGCAACAGCACTTAGACTTATATACCACTTCATAATGCTTTTCATCCCTCTGTAACCAGTTTACAGAGTCTGCATATTGCCCCCAACAATCTGGGTCCTCATTTTACTTGGAAGGATGGAAGGCTGAGTCAACCTTGAGCCGGTGAGAATCGAACTCCTGCAATCGGCAGAATTAGCCTGCAATACTGCATTCTAACCACTGCGCCAGCACGGCTCTTCAAGATACTGAATTTGTCTAATTGTTTTATTTCACATCCATAATCTATGTGCAGAGAAAACCAAAAACTAACTTGTTTTGCTTTACTAGAATACTCTTACATCATTGCTAGGGATTATAAGGAAATATACTAGAAATATTGCTGGGGCAAATTCTCATGTTTACTGCTAGTAGATTTACAGTAGCATGAATGCCAGACAGAATAAAGCCTGTCATCATTTGTCATTCCTTAAAATTTAAGGATATAGCCAATAAGATTGTACCCATAACTGGCAATTTATAAAGCATACAAACTATAAAGATATGGATAGAGGAACCACTTATCTGCACTTGCTTTAGATAAAGCAGTAGTTAAAGAATATTGAGAAATCATTATTGTTTATATAATCATTTTTCTATTAGTCTGCAGCCTTTCAATGAAATCCCCAGGAAAATATCAGGAGGCACATCTTTTTTCTTTTTCTTTTTAGCTTTGAAAGTACAAGTAAGGCTGCACAGTGATGGATATGTGGGCAGGAGGGAAACAATGGCAGCAATATCGTTAGAGCTTTGCTAACAGAGTTCAAGTCAAGTTCAACTTTGTAGAAGTTTTCTATATAGATTGCTTGGAAACACAATGAAAATGACTTTTTTCCAAAATGTTTTCTTGATGCTCTCTCAGCCAAACCTTGCTTATCTTGCTAGGTTGGCTAGGGATTGCCACCTAATTGGATAAATTTTCTGCAATATACCTACAGGGTACAGGAAGGAAGGAAGGAAGGAAGGAAGGAAGGAAGGAAGGAAGGAAGGAAGGAAGGAAGGAAGGAAGGAAGGAAGGAAGGAAGGAAGGAAGGAGCAATGATATTCACACATATCTGATTAAAAATCATATGGAACCCAAATAAAGTATAATAGATGATCATGCAAACAGTGGAGACCCATGATTAAAGCAACTGAGAAATATCAAGTTATGGAACTTTGTATTAATTTTCTGGCTTAGTGCTCTCTCTCTCTCTCTCTCTCTCTCTCTCTCTCTCTCTTTCCAGGGAACAACATTAGCTTATTTTTTAGAATTGCTCATACAGTTACATTACATTCATAGAATCAGAGAGCTGGAACAGAAGTTGGAAGCCATTTAATCCCACTCTCTGCTTAATACAGGTTCTGCTGCTACATTTCAGATAGATAACTATCCAGCTTCTGTTTGAAAAGCTCCAGTGAAATAAAACTTTTATTTATTTATTTATTTTATTAAAAAGTTTTTTATTTATAATACATTAAAACAAAAATGGACAAGCGTGACATTCCAGAGTAAGTATTCCTAACAGTTTGTTTCTCGTGGTACAAAAACTTAATACATCATTCTTAACCTCTATATAAGCCTCATCCTTCTATGTAATACAATTAAATATACAATTATATATACAGTTATATATATATATATATATATATATATATATATATATATATATATATATATATATATATTTCAATCCTATCATTAACTTGAGATCTGAGCAGTTCTCCTTAATTCATACCAACGGTAAAATTTGTCCCAGATTTCGAACTATTCGAGTTCTGTCTTGTCCTTCATAATCATTGTAAGCCTGTCCATCTCAGCACATGAAATAATTTTATACAGGATCCCTTCTTCTGTTGGAATTCCTTTATTCCTCCAATTTTGAGCCAAAACCAGTCTGGAAGCCATTAGAATGTGTAACATTAAATAAAGTACGCCTTTGTCGTACTTTTGCGTGGTTATACCTAATAGGAAAAGTTCTGCTTTTGGCTCTACCATTCACTCTAATATTTCTTCCAACCATTCTTTGATCCTATTCCAAAAATCACGAGCTCGCGTGCACTCCCACCACATATGATAGTATGTTCCAATTGTCAGATTACATTTCCAACATTTAGAGGAGACATTGGAACACATTTTAGCTAATCTTATGGGTGGGAGATGCCATCTATAGAACATTTTGTAGAGGTTTTCTTTGTAAGAGGTGGCCAAAGTAACTTCTTGTTTCTTGCCCATAGTCCTTGCCAGATGTGCAGATCAAATTAAGACCAAAATCCTTGCTCCATTTTAACATAGTCACTTTTACTTGTTCCTCATACATTGCCTGATCTAACAAATAGTGGTATAATTTTTTAATCATTTTATCCTCCGATCCCAATGTTATTTTATCCAATTCTATTGGTTCTAATTTAATGCCTAACTCTTTTTTATCTTTCCAATATCTCGCCTGCAGTTGCAGGTATGCCCACCATTCTAATTCTATCCCTTGATCCTGGAGGGTTTTCCTGGATTTCAATTCCCCTCTTTCATCTAAAATGTTTTTATATGTTATGATCTTATCTAATTGGGTAAATTTTGGGTGTACATATATTTCTAATGGTGAGATCCAACTAGGTACTTGGGTATAATTTGGTTGCCAAATTTTGGCCCTTACATCGATAAGAGCTTGTCTAATATAGTGTCTTCGAAAATATTTATGTATTTTATATTTATGATCCCATAATATAGCATGCCATCCTATTTGTAGGTCAAGAGCTAAATAAACATCAATCAAAAACAACTCCTGTTAATTGCTACTCAAAACTACATTTTTGATCAATATTAAGGCAATAGTTTTGCTAGGTCAAATCAAGATCAGTAAATAACAAGGAAGCTTTAGAATCTTTATATTAAAATATCATGGGATAAACCAAGAGGGATTAGCGTTCTGCCTGCTATTCTGCCTGATGGAGATAAATAGAAAGTAAGCAATAGTTTATGACCTTGAGTTGGCCTAATAAAGTTTCTGTCTTAATATGGATTTTGCATCTTTCTTCTTAAAAAAGGAAATAGCAACTTTATCGGTCTAATTCTTGTTGCGCCATATCCATTGCCTTCTTTTAACACCCTCAAATACGATAATAGTTCTCAAAAGTGTATCCACTTTCAAAGCATGTTTTGCAAATATTGATAATTCCTGGCTGCCGAAAGTCACCATTCCTGGCATTCGAGATGGCTCATGTGTGTCTTTATGTATGCATGGGCATCTGTAGATTTGTTTTTAAGACACAGCAACAAGATGCATGGAATGTAGAAACAGATCAGAATTTGCCCTGCCAGAGTGGATTATCTGGAAAGTTGTATATAAAAGCTCACTTTCATCACAGTTGTCATGGATTCAATTGCAATCCCACTTATTTCAGTATATTTTGGCAATATGGTTTTATCAGATGTGGATCTGGTGAGAAACAGATCAACCCAGGTGGGTGGGAAATCTCAGATGAAGTGTGTCTTTTTGCTTTGTGTATGTTTCTTGTCTTTCCAGGTCATTTGGCAGACTCTGGCCCACCCACTTCTTCTGACCTTAATGTGCAGGCAAGTTTGTTATGCCTCCCAGTTCAATGTGTCAGACAGTGAGACTTTACTGTTATGCTTTCACCACAGGCACACTTACCAGCAGAGAGGAGATCCATAGGAACAGATTTCATTTCTTCTGCAACTAGCCAAAAAAGAGAGCACATTGGCAATGTTGGAAAGGAACATTACTTGGAGACAAATACAGTATATCCAACTGATAATTTCTCTGAGTATAGAGTCTGCTCATTACTCGGGGCTTAAGTCCCTATTTGAGCAAGGACATTAATCTTCAAAATTCTGCCATCTTAGTATCTTCTCCTGTCAAGGAGTACCAGACCTCATGCCTCCATCACTCTTTTTTCAGTAATATACTATGAGAAGGAATACGTCTCCATCTTACAGGGTTTCCATCCTATTTATCAATAGCTGTTCCATCTAACATATATTGTGTTTTCCATGACTAGTGTCTGCAATCTGTAGACTTCTAAAAAGAGGCACCGGATATATGAAAGCAAATGTAACAAGAGTCCTTGTGGAGGATCAAAATAAAGCTTCATACAGTTCATCTTCTTTAGCAACATGTCTCAATAACTTTTCTCCATACTGGTAGATGCCATAGCTTTTCCCCCATTATTTGCATCCTAGCACCTGATAAACAGAGGAATGTTGCCTATAACATTTTGTATTTACACATCAGTTATACAGCAATATTTTCTTCTGTTTTTCCCCAACTTGTCACATCAAATTTGATAAGAAAGAAATTACTTCTTAAAAAAAAATAATGGAGAAAAACTATTAGCCTTTCACAAGCTATAGAAGACCTGGCTGTTTGCCCAAGTCTTTAGGTCAGGTGAAGAGATGAGCACTGTTGTTATTGATGGGCTTTTTCTGTGAATGGGGTTATTATTTATTCTCGGGCACCCAGAATTCTGTCATGGGTTTTTCAGTTATTTGTGTGAGATGAATGGCAATGTCAACTAAAAAATAGCAATACATTTTAGGCTTATATACTACGCCATAGCACTTTAAAACACACTATGGGTGGTTTACAATGTAAGCTTATTTGCATATTATCTCCAACAATCTGGGTTCCCATTTTACCGACCTTGGAAAGATCGAAGGCTAAGTCAATCTTGAGCTGGTCAGGATCAAACTCCAGGCTGTGGGTAAATTTTGCCTGCAATACTACACTTAACCACTGCTCCACCAGGCAACTAAAAAATAATAATAAATAAAATATATGTTGAGTGCCTGGCATATGGGTTTCTTGCAATTACCTTGGTTATGAGGATGGCTAAGAATTGTTTTAAAGTAGCCTATATTCACTATAGGTCATCTTCCCCTATAGGAAAGAACAGCATGTGGCAAAGACTTCCTTGGGTTTACTGCTGTTGTTCTGAAAAATAAAAATCAGAAATAACTATGGTGGCTATAGAGTAATGGAGATCAGTATAAAACTTTCTACCACTTCATAACTTTAAAAATACACAACCAAGCAAAATTCTAAAGCACTCTGAAATTGTGACAGAAAAGAACAAGTTTTTTTTGTTGGGGGGGGGGAATCTCTCCAGAAATTCCAGACAGATCCAAGCACAGGTTTGGGATGCAGAAGCAGACATCTCTCCTAACTGGTAAAAAGATACAGATTTCCCCCAGTTGAACTTAACTCCTGGTGAAAACTTGAATGTGGCAATGCATTTTTTTTAACAATACAGAAGTGGTTTATTATTACCTTCTTCTGGGAGATTTTTTTTTTGTTACTTTTCAACTCCTAAAGTAGATGAATCCAACAAAAACTTTGAAATTCTACCTCTCACTCCACAAGAATAGCTTTTGCCAGACAGAGAAAGAACTCAATCTGTCCGTCTTGGTGGTTATATCTAAATGGCCAAACTATCTTTTTTTTTTCCTGCAACAAAAGGTTTCCATACTGTATAGTTTCACAATCAGTGGTCAAAAGGAGCCACTAGTGCTCATTTATGCAGCAGCCAAAAAGAGCCATTAATGCTCATGGAGACAGCTAGTTACTTGATAGGATCTCAACCAGGGATGTCAAACTGCCGACCCACGGGCTGGATGCATAACACCAAAACCATGCCAACCCTATTGCTGTCAATGGGAAAAAAGTCACAATACGCCGTGACATGTCATGTGACATTGCAAGTTTGACATGTGTGATCTAAATCAGGGCTTTTCAACTGGTGGTACGCATAACACTTGTGGTACATTAATGAGTGGTAGGTGATACACAGCCCTGCCTAGCCAAGTGTAGTGGGGGAGGGAAAGAGCCAGCACAGGCAAGGACTTACAGTGAGAGAATCCTCTGGAGCTGCAAAAGCCCCAGGTTCACTTCTGGCTCACCCTCCCCCATGAGAAAGGAGGAGACAGGAGAGCCTATAAAAGGAGGAAGTTTGGGCAGGAGAGGGAGAGAGAAAAAAAGCAGCAGCCTTGGGAGGAGGCAGAGTCAGCTGAACCAGAGTGGGATGGGATGGGAGGGGAGGGGATGGGGAGGGTGGGGGAGAGGAGATCAAGCAGGCTGGCCATGAGCCAATCTACAACTGCTATGGCAGTCACCTGTGCTGGCAGCAGCAAACAGGCAAGAAATGCAGTGGGGAGGGGTCACCCTCCAAGAGGAATGAAAAAAGGCATCAATGGCTGGAGGTGAAGCACGGAGGAGGGAAGGAGAGGAGAGTGGAAGGATTCTTATGTGCTTTTGTGACTTTGAAGTTCTGAGATTTGCGCAATGAGGGCTTAGTGTTCTTAAGGAGTGTTTGGCAATTTCTGTTTAGCTGATGTCTAGTGTAAGCTTCTATTGCTCTGCTGTTATTAGCTGTAAGTTTTGCTGCAAGGGATTTTGAAGTATTTTTCTCCTGAATGGATTTTGCCTGTTGCATTCCTTTACTTATGAATGGAGCCATTTGGGGAGGTTGCCTTAGCCGGCAGCCAGTACTTACATTTTTTTTTTCTTCCTTAAGTGCCGGCTGCGCTCCTTACTTTCCTTTCTAGCCAGTAGCTAATTCTTAAAGGGGAATGTGCCTTTTTAAGCTAGTTCACTCAGCAGCTTGTCTTTTCTGTCTCTGGAGGCCTTTCCTTGTTTGATCAATATATGGAAGAGGGAGAATATGGGGGAGGGTGTCAAATTCTTCCTTCAGAAGGAGATGGGAATGAGAAAAAGGGAGGCAGGGAAGGGAGGGAGGAAGTCCCGCCTTAGCAGTTGGCCACCAGCAGCTCTGTCATTGACTTTGCTTGTCAAAAGGTTGCAGAAGAGGATCACATGACCCTGGAACACTGTGACCATTATAAATATGAATCAGTTGCCAAGCATCCAAATATAAATCACATGACCCTAGGCATGCTGCAATGGTCATAAGTGCGAAAAATGGTCATAAGTCATTTCAGTGCAATTGCAACTTTGAACAGATTTTTTTTTTTTGGTCATCAAGTTTTTGACACCTTGCTAGGTGGTACTCAAATATTGCAATATCCTAAAAGTGGTACAATCGGTAAAAAGGTTGAAAAGCCCTGATCTAAACAACTCAGGTGACAAAAGGATAGACTCCAATACTAAGATGCTCATGGTAGATCTTTTTAAGGAAAGCAGAAGTTCTGTTTTTTTTTAAAAGTAAGTACAGCTGTTTCATGCCCAAAGTCTGCTGAGATATGAGATATCAGAAAGTGTCTGTTTCAATTGCAGGTATTAAGGCCAAATATTCTAATTGTTATTGATGTTGAGAAAAAACGAAGAGTTATGTTCCTTCTCTTGACAATTCTAAAAACACAGACATAGATATATAATCTCTCTCTCTCTCTCTCTCTCTCTCTCACACACACACACACACACTTTATTAGCTCTTCAGGTTTCAGAATGAAAATATTTGGAAAGTTCCCTTCTCTCACACTTGTTTGCATATCCTGTCCTTTGATGATTGGACCTCTTTATCATCTCTTGATACCTCAAGCTGACATTCACAATGAGATGCTTATCAGTATTTTTGATTACAGCATGCATATAGCTGCTGTAAATAGGAAATAAATTTTGTGTAACTCAGGTGCATGGGAAGCAACGATGATGTAAGCCTGCACTAGCAAAAGCTATTTTCATTTAAAAAAAAAACAAAACCAAATAGCACCAGATAGTCTAAGCACTGTTTGTGTGAAACATGCTTTTCCACAATTTTAACGTAAGGCCTACTCCTTCAAGAAACTAACTAACTTCTGCCAAACTTGCTAGGATTTGCACATCCAGCATTTTATGAGTGGAAACTTTTAGCTTATAAAAATAAATGGGCCCTGTTGGGGATGGCCAATGTTCTCACTTGGTTTCTCAATTTTCCCAACTGTAATTTCAACCCCATCTTCTTCATCAATGATTTGTCAAACCAACAAAATCTGCAGATAGGTTTATGAAACTGTTATGTATATACACATTTTCTGTGAAGCTCGAACGGGAAGCTTTACTTAAAGGTTTGCATGAATTACCCTTTTGAAACTGCTTCACATAGCTAACTGACTCAGTAAATGGCATTGCTCCACTTTACCGCATCTGGAAGTTGCAGTAGCCAGAAGAGACAGTGTGCAATTCCTGCATTTGGAAATTGGCCTTAAATTATGCAAACTGCCTCTGTGAGGAAACTCTGTGGTTGCCTGGTGTGAAGTTTCTTGTCAAGGCAAAATGTAGCTTCCATATAGACCCTTGCATTCTGTATGTAAATTACTTGGATGCATTTAATTTTGAAAATGATTTCCCCTCCTCAGCATGTTTTGTGCCCACTGTCACTGACTTTTAGCATTTTCTGTGTGTTTTTGTTTCAGCTACATATTTCTGTGCATTAAAAAAATACTTACATATTGCAAAACTCTGAAAAATACAGCTTTTAGGCATGCAACTTCATTTGAGTTTGCATATTGATTCAGAAGTATGAACTGAGCAGAGAGAAAGAAAGAGAGAAGATTGGGTCCAGCATGAAAATTCCTTCCACCTTAGGGAGTTGGTGCTAAATGAATATCTCACACGTAAGAGCAGCAAAATAAAGTCTGGAACATAAACATCATCTGCATTTTCTTACACATCTTCCACCATGTCTGTTAAAACAAATATATTTCAAGTTGGACATACTATTGTCCCAATTCAGGTCTGAGCCTGGTGCCTAAGCCAATGAAGACACAAGGTGTAGGTTTTGTTTCCTTTCATTAAAGTGCTTCAACAAAAGGGGTCCCAGACAGCAAAATGCCAGGACCAAGAAGAAAGGATTCAACAAGCTTTTATACAGTTTTTAAGGCGGGATATAGAAGCATTGTCTAATAGGCATTCTGAAAATTATCTAAAGGGTCTTCTATTGGCTGCACGCCATTCCTATTTGTAAGTCTTAACTAATAAACAGTTCAAAAGTTATCTAACAAGTATTCTATTGGCTCTATTTCAATCCTATTCCTGAAAGTTAACTAATAAGCATCCTAGAAGACTTTTAGCAAGTCTTTTATTGACTCTGTCTTAGCCCTATTCCTTATCTTAGCAATATGTCATGCTAGATGTGCCTGACAGTCAGATCTTGTTTTATACATTGAAAGGGGGCCCACCTTCGCACACTTCCTTTTCCTTTATCTTTGTTACACAGGCCTTGCAAATACACATCTCCACCCTTCCTTCTGAATTCATGCCATAGCCTTGCATTTTTACAGCAAATGGCCCATCAACAAGAATTCTCCAAGCTGCTCAAAGCATGCAAATATCTGCATTATGACACAAAATGTATTTTCTACAAAAGACCCCCTCCATAAACAAACACATAAAAAATATGTGACAGAGAAGGTGATTGTCAGCAAAATGCCCTCACTTTTCATGTGACAGAGAAAGAAAGGCCAAGAATTTGTATCTATTCTTCTTCAGTTCTAATCAAGTGGGTGGAAGGAAAATCTGTTTAGAGTTCCTGAATTATTCTTAAGCACAATTAACTCCCACAGATTCTAAACAGAATTACAAGGGATAATGAAATAGTATAAACACATCTCCTACTTTTTAAGGGTGGAAACCAAGCGGGAAGCAATCTATTTTTTACTGAGAATATGAGAATTAGGGCTTTTTTTCTACCATTGAGTTGAAATGCTGTCCACCTGTCCATGAATTGGTGGAAAACTATACCTGCATGAAATTTGCTTGCACCACTGCCAATACAGATCTTGCCTCTGTTCCTTTTGTTTCAAGTTACTGCCAATCACCAGTCTTCCCCCAAATTTTATGGGTGGCATTTTGTACACCTTGAAGCTACTTTTTGACAGTGTTGGGGAAAAAAGAAAAAAAATGTATTACTTTAACACTAGCATTGATAGTCCTCATTTAGCTGCTGCCTTGTTTATTGACCATTTTCTGGGTTGACCGTGATGCAAAGGTAACATTGTGACCAATTCTCATATTTAGAACCATAAGCACAATTGTGATTTCACTTATTGACCACTTTGCTTGACCATCTAGTTGCCCATCCCAATTGTGGTCAACAAATGAGGCTTACTTGTGTTCTATTTTTTAGTGATCTATTAAGTAAGGATAGATATTTCGTGTTTAGATATTATTTTTTATCTTCATGATCATCACTTTGCTGATTGTCACTGATGTTTATCTCCTAATCAGATTTCAACAATAACCTTCAATTTAAAATTTGACAGAAGATATTCACCTATGTAAAACTAATGAAATATTGAAAATTGTCTTGTTTAATCCTATTATGCTTATAAATAGACAAGCATTGTATATATAACAAGACATGCAGAAACACTACATTATTGCTGCCATGCATAATAGAATTTTGAAAGCCTGCCAGAGTTTCTCTCTGTCCCTCTTGACATAAAATGAATCAAGGAAGGATTATTTTGAGTTTCTTTCTTATGTTGCCTCCTTTCCCAGAAGTGAATTCTCATTTACCTTTTCTTACTGGTTCTTCTACTCTTGTATTTTGTCAATATTTTCTCTACACTCTTCTACAAGAGAGTATAAAAGCCCCGATCGAACAAGATGCAGTTCAGTGCTGAGAAATGTAAGATCCTTTACTGCTTTTATTTTATTCTATTTTTATTTTAACTTTTTAACCCTTTTTAACACTGCATTTTAACCTACTTTTAACTCATTTTTAACCTACTTTTAACCCATTTTAATCTATTTTTAAATCTGTTTTAACTCTTGTTTGACTTTTTATAATAGTCAAAGACTTTTTATAAAGGATATATACTGGAGTGGCAACCATTGTTTTAATAACTCTACAAGCCAGGATTACCAAGAATAGGGAAAAGGAGAAAGAGACAGCATGTTTACTCAGCAGTACAGAGTTCTTCCAAGCCACCGAAGCAGCAGAAAATTTCACTGCAAATAGACAGTCTGCTCCAGTAAGTAACTCATCTGTATGTGATTCATTGGAATGGGATTTACAAACTGAACTTGAAAGCAAACAGCATATAGAACTTTCTATATCTCTCACAGAAAATAGCTCCCCTCCCTGGAATTCAGCACCTGCTTTTCCTGCACAGGATGGGATAGTAACTAACTTAGTAAGGGAGAATGAAATAGATCTCCTTTCCAGACAATGTTTGCTCACAGCTCAAACTGTAAATTCAATCTACAAACTTTTATAAATTGTCACAAATAAGTTTGACTGCTTGAAAGAGTCTTTTGCAAAGTTTATCAGCAGTTAAACAAACATTGCAGAAGGACCCAGGAAGACACCTAATGATAGACATGGGATGGCTAATGCAGAAATGGAAACTAGAATAGGCCCCTCTCTCTCTTCTATAAATGAGAGAGGAAAGAATATCTACAAAGAAAACAACACTCAATCAGATAGTTCTAGAGGTGACCATTATAACCTCAGTTTACAGACCAACCAGATTACCTTGCAAATCTATGACAACAGAAGGAACAGAGGATGTTGGAGTGATAGAAAAGCTGTTAGACAGTCTTTGAGCCAGCTGCTCCGCTGTGAGTATACTCAGATTGATTTATTACATGCAGAGTGGTTGCCAGCAAGAAGGCAATGTATGCAAATTTTGTTATCCTTCAAGCAGTCCATAATTCCTTCAATGCTTTTTAGAATGAAGCACTTCCTGAGCAGTTTTTCAATATTTCCAATACACGTCTTCTGCTCAGGGAACCTGCACCCACTCCTGGTCCAGTCTCTCCATGAGGGAACTATTGTTTCAATTCCAAGTGGCAACAGACCTCATACTGATAAGTTTGAAGCATGGGCAGCTAAATCAACCTTGAGAAAGCAGAGAACTGATCCACAAACTGAGTTACTCACAATCACTGAATCGGCTGAGGGCATGCCAGAAGAAATGCTGATAGACTTTAGCGGTGTATTGCCAGAATCTGAGCAAGCTAATAACACACAGAGACTGGATGGTTTAAAAGAAGCATTGACAACAACTACTCAATCTAATGCATCAAATAACAATTATTATAACTATCTTCCAGCAAGTGCCCCTATGGAGAACATGAACTGACTATATGAAGGCCAGTGCAAGGAAAACACTTTAAACACTTTAAACATCATGTCATGGAATGTAACTGGGTGGTATCGATTTAGAGGCCTTAATCACTCTGATCCTCTGAAAGGAAAGAATATTATATTGGTGCAAGAGACTTAGATGGTTGATGATCTCCTGCTTAATGGCTATTATTCATGTAAGCTGGAAATAAGGCCAGGCAGAGGCCCAGGGAGACTGAAAGGAGGGCTGGGTATATTTATTTCTACCAACTTGAGAACAGAGTCCACACTTATTACCTCTTTAAACTATTCAGCTATGGACCTTTTCCTCAAGTTAGACTCGGTCCTGCTTTTGATAATTAATGTTTATCTCCCTCCTTCACTAAGAAAAGCTGAAAACACTGCTATATGGCTGGAGTTGGAACACTACATTAATAAACAACTCATGGAACACCCAAATGTCAGGGTCCTACTAGGGGGAGACTTTAATGCCAGATTAGGATCAGATGATTATACATTATTCATGTGACATCATCAATACCCACCATCAGAGTTCCTATACAAACCAACACCCCCCTCATACGACTCTCTAAAGACATTAGAGCTAACTATGCTGGCCTCTGTCTTGCCAATTTGGCAAATAAATTTAACCTTCATATGTAATGGCTCATGGCTTGGTGACTATACTGGCGAGTTTACATTTATGACAGGGTCCAAAACTAGCACCATTGATTACATCTTAACTTCTATGAACTTAGTACATTATATAGAAAATTTTGAAGTCCTGCCTTACGTAAAAAGTGATCATCTACCTCTGTGTATATACATGAGGCCCTTTATTAGGCAGATACCCTCCAAGGACCATTTTATCCCTGCAATCTTTACAGCAAGTCTAACAAGATGTAGGGTCAAATGGACCCAGCAACTTGATCAGAAGGTAAGGAGAGCCCTAACAGAGCATAATTTTAAAAAAATCTACACAGCCTTTATATCAGCCAACTCAACTCAAGACTTATTAGAACTATATAAAAGTTTAGTTTATGAGCTACAACCATTATTAGCACATGACCGAAATTTCTCAGTTAATATGTCCTGCACCATCTTCAAACTATGGTTTGATAAGGATTGCATAGAAGCCAAGAAAGCTCTTAACTTGGCATACAAGGAGTACACAAGCGAGACTGGATATGGTAATAAAACAATTATTAAACAGTTACTTACACTCAAAAAACAATTCAAGCAATTGATTGCATCCAAGAAGAGAAAAGACACAAGGTCTTCTGGGGAACAGCTCATTGTGGCAGCAAAGCAAAAGAACTCCTCCTTATTTTGGCATCTAATAGCTTGCCACTCTGAAAGAATCTATACCCTATCATCCATGCCACTGGCTCACAAAAAGCCCATGGACAATATGCAGCTGCCTCTGGCCAACGATCAGTGAATGCAATTCTTATTTTTTTCTGCACAAAGGGAGGACACTATGTTCCAGCTGCAATTAAGCTCTTTCTGGCCAAGTCACTAGCACAGCTTCTCTACAGGACCTTGCTCAGACCCTCAGCTTCGTGTTTTACACCACTGGAAAAAGTTCAATCCAGATTTATCAGAACAATTCTCCAGATGCTGCATTGTGTCCCAAATGCACTTCTGCGCCTGGAGATAGGATTGATAAAAGTTGAAGCAAGAATCTTTATAGCATCCTTAAATATCTAGCTAAGGCTTAATTGCTTTCCACAAGGCCTTGCTCCATTAATTCTTCAAGATAAATTCTCCTCTTCATGGATCAAGGCAGTTGAGTCCAACCTTGCCAAACTAGGCTTCTTGTCAGTCTCAATTCTTAAACTGGACTATGACCAAGCAAAACAAACCTTGCGTCAAAGGGTAGAGGACATCGAGAGGCAAACTGTTTCTGGCTCCAGACTCTATTAGATATATGGTTACACCTGCCAGGTATTTTAGTCAGTTGGAGTCAGTAAACCACCAGAAAGCATTCTCGCTTGCATGGTGCCGTGCATTTCCATTGGCCGTCCTATACGGCAAGTATAAAAAGACACTATTGGCTGAAAGACTCTGCTCCTGTGGCTCAGGAGAGGTGAGGACCATTGGACACATACTCCTTCGATGTTTCTTCTATAGAGCTATTCGGAAAACCATATCCTTCCCATAACTGTTAAGTATCCTGGTCGTTTGGAAAGTATTTATCTCCAATGGCTGCTTAAGGACGAGCAGCCAGTGATCACAGTGCAGGTGGCTAGATTCTGCGCAGCAGTATTGGGGATTCTCCAGAAACATAAATAAACATTTTAGATCTTTTTAATAATCTTTTATAATTAGTTTTATTACATGTTTTTATCCAGCATTAGACTATACTCAATGTATTTTTATTGTCAGGTCAGTATGACTCAGTTTTTCTGAAGGTAGCTAGGTTTTGTTATACTGTCTGTAAAAATTGTAATCTATTGCTATGTCTTCTTGTGTTGGTTCTGTTTAGTTTTGTTTTATTTGAATGCTTAATTTATGTGTTTGCCTTTGGCTGTAATAATAAATTGATTGATTGATTGATCCTTTGCTTAGGCAGGAAAAACCAAATACACAGGTACAGGATAGGCAGTACCTGGTCAACAGTAGTGCCTGTGAGAGTGATCTAGATGTTCTGGTGGTCCACTGCTTAAGTATAAATCAGCAGTGTGCTGCAGCTACCAAAAAAGTCACAGAGGAATGGCATCAAGATCATGGGAAGTGATAGTATTGCTCTATACTGAAATAGTGAGGCCACATTTGGAATACTGTGTCCAGTTCTGGTTGCCATGATACAAAAAAGATGCTGAGCCCCTAGAAAGAACGCAGAGAAGAACATCAATGATGATAAGGGGTCCAGAGGCTAAATTGTATGATGAATGGTTAAGGGAACTAGATATGTTTAGCCAATAAAGAGAAGGTGTAGGGGAGACATGTTAACCATTTTCCAATATTTGAAGGGCTGTCGCAGGGAAGAAGGGGTTGATTCATAGCACCTGATGGCAGGACAAGAAGCAATGGGTGGAAACTCATCAGAGGGAGATCCAACCTGGAAATAAGAAGGAATTTTCTGCCAGTGAGAAAGATTAATCAATGGAATGGCTTGCCTCCCAGAGTTACAGGTGCTCCATTACCTGATTTTCAAGAAAAGATTAAACAATCATTTGTCCGGAATAGTATAAAGACTCCTGCCTTGGGCAGGAGGTTGAACTAGAAGATCTCTAAGGTCCCTTCCAGTCCTATGATTCTATGATTTGTGTTTTCTTTTCCTTCATTGTCTCCTTTTATTTTTCCCCCCTTTTCTTGTTTCTGTTTGCACAAAAATATAATAAAAATCACAAAAGTATCTGATAGTCAACCTACCCCAGCAGTAATGTGATATACTCAGTGGTGGGATTCAGCCGGTTCGCACCACTTCAGCAGAACCAGTAGCTAAATTTTTGTTGCCCGGGACCAGAATGGACTTCCAGAAGTGGCATCCACACAGAGAACCGCTTGTTCACATATTTGAATCCCACCACTGGATATACTCCTCTTGAAATTTGCCTTTCTCCAGCATACCCTTCTTTTTCTGTCTTTCATATTTACTGTCTTTCTGTTCATTAAAACTAAATGATCTCAAGATTTATTCCATGGTTAAAAAACATTTTGGGTCTTCATTGGGCTATTTTTCTCCACTAGGGAATTTGATTCCTATTATTTATTAGAGAACGAGTGTGTGGTTAATAACCAGCATCTTATAGCTGTGGAAGCATTAAATAGTGCCAGACAGATAATTTTTGCATTTTTTGTTTTTTGCTAATGGTTCTCACCCAGTTTTCCACAAGACAATTTGCTATAGATTTTTTTTTCAAGGGGGAAAAGAGCTTCAGAGAAATTCTCATGGGTATTATTAACTATCTTGTAATTGAATTACAAAATGGCCAAAGAACATGTGTTAATGTCCGTCTTTCATTATGCAACTATCTCTCTAGGAGCTGTCTACCTCCTTAGTTCCCGATGTTAATTAAATCTCAAAGGATGCTATCAAAAATAAAGTCCTTTCAGTAGCCTTGTTCACTTGCAGTGCTATTGTTATAGTTGAAGGAGAATCCTACCTTTGAAAATTGCTGAAGCATTTATGGCCAGCTTTTTCATTAAATAACATTTTACTCATTTCTTTTATTGTTTTTTTAAAAATATATATCTGTATCTTGATTTCCACAGGGATAATTGCCAGCAAAGTGTGTACAGGATTGAAAGCTCAGCCAGCCAGCCAGCCAGATAAATAAATGCCAGATTCTGGAGTCAGAGGGGTTAGTACTGACATTTAATGATCCCACCATCTGTGATCGGGATTCATGAAGATGTAAAAACTACCCCAGTTCAGATCTTTTGAATTTTAAGTTTCATTCCTATCCAAAGCTACTAACTACAGCTTTACTAAAATGATTGTTAAAGTCTCATCAACTTCACAAATGCATGTTTTAAAGATATGAAGGTCCAGATTTCAAACTCTCTGGCATGTGTACTCAAATACCTGAGTCTCAGCAAAGACATTTAGACCCCTCACCATGCCACAGGGAATATACAGCAGGGATTGTTTGCAAGCTTGCTCTTACACAATGCTAATTGCATTATGGTGAGGGCAATGGGAGAAAAAAAAACACCTGAGTTGCTATTATATCATATGTGTGCTGTCAGTAAGGAAACCATTTGGAGAATTAAGTCCCAAAGGTATACAGCCACCTCAGCATGAGTGAAATTAATCTCATACATCCATTATCCACCAGTCATCTCTGGCTTCCTATTTATTAACAGTAAATTACATCAACCAGCCTGATATAATACTCCCTTGGTTTCCATAATTAACTATAAAGTGAATCCTCCCTGCCAATAGTATTCCTCTCTATGGCAGAGTGCATATTATTAGGCTGTCTCCCCCAAAAACTCAGTTGAAAAACATAAATGCACATACTTACACATTGATCCCAGATTATTCCTTAACTCTACTACCACATTTTAAACCAGTGTTTCATCTTCTGACCTCACACATTGATTTCACATAAAGTCATGCTGGCTGTGTGGACACTGCAAAGAGGAGCTTGGCATCCAGAGGAAATAAAAACAAAATCACAGCCCTGTCTCTTATTTTACAGATGTTCCATGTGCAATTCACATGGATTCCATCTTTACTTTTTTGAACCATCCTCCTTTTGGTACCCTGGAAGTGTATATTTTAAATAGGGTCTAGCTTCTCAGTTTTCATTTAAGAAATGTGCTAGTCTGTAGGCCTTCTAAAATTGAAAGTGCAAGGCAAAACTGAGTTATGAACAATTCTAATCCTGACATATAGTTAATTTAACAATAGTTTACTCAATCCAATTTTCTATAATCATATAACACACTCATCTATAAACTATCCATGTAGGCAGTTGCTCGTCTGTAACTCCTTCCTTCCTTCCTTCCTTCCTTCCTTCCTTCCTTCCTTCCTTCCTTCCTTCCTTCCTTCCTTCCTTCCTTCCTTCCTTCCTTCCTTGGAGCAATCACAGTAACATAACATTTGAAAATCTTTGGAAGTAACAGTTTATTCAGACTCAGAAAATTGTGTGAGTATAAAATATAGAAAGGATTGTTCTCATCTAATCCCAACTGAAAACATATTTTCATCACCTGGCAACAGATGTGATGACAAGAAAATTACAGAAACTGTTGCCAGAGTCTATTTAGGACAGGGAACATGTAGTTACATACTTGAACTTTTCCAGTTGGAAGGCAGTAAATTGCACAGGACAATATTTCCATACTATAGTTGCTAAGAAACTGCTATTTTAATTTCAGGATGGAAATGAGGATGCCTTTTTATTATATTTTACTGCTGATTTCCTTTTGTGTTTTCCCCTCATGACTTCCTGACTTACAGGACTTACCTCAGATAAAGTTTGTTGGGATTATTCAACAACACACCATTAACCTATTGGTCAAATGTCTTGCAATCTTCCTTGTATTGTTACTACACTTGACCTCTGTGGAGAACTGGTCTTATTTTTGTATGTGTAGCCAGTTCATATCACCTGAGAGAATGGTTTGATGAAATCCAGATTAGATGGAACATTAACCAGGCTTAGTTTTTTTAAAACATTCTCTGTAAGGAGTTTATTTGTAATCAAGTTTGGCTCATGTATATTTTGTATTTTTCTAATTTATGGCATATAAGAATCAGCTTGGCAAAGCAGCTTTGGATCCCTGTTAGAAACCAAAATAAGCATTTATTTTCAAAAGAGATGAATACATGGGTTTAATGCCCAAAGTCTTCTCTGGATTTCAGTCAAGTAAAAGGAGGTAAGGAACAAATGAATTGTGCTTTAATGCTTAAGTTTATATCTAAATTAATGCTTATCTGAGGATGCTAGAACATAGTTGGACTACCACTTGATGTAACATGAAATTGCCTGATTTGCCAAACATGGTTTAAGCACATACTTGGCATTCTTCAAAGAATCCCTCCTACATTAAATTTGAGGTGATCTTGATGATAGCTTGGAAGATAGAGAAAAAGTCTAATGCCTGTTTAGTTCCATAAATGAGCAAAATATCATCTTCACCATTTATGCCAGAATACATTTTGCCCCAAGTACCATGTACCACCCTAGGTTTTTTTAATCTATTCTCCCATGCACACCATTCAGCTCAATGGTTGTAATTATCCATATTAGATTCAGTTGAATCCTAAAAAAATTTGGCACTTAGCAATCTGATCCCAAGAGATCCCAGCAGGAACCAAACAATCTAATCTGAGGAATCTTCAGTTAGAAAAGATAACCACTGAACATCAAAAACTCATGAGAGTATCTGATAACACAACTCTATCCTTTATTCTTCGCCTTTCTTCACCTTTCTCTAATCATATCCACTACCAATCTTGACCATGCCATTAATTTTATTATTGTTAAATGTATTTTTAATCTTCATTATTTCCAGCAACCAGTGTCTGTTTTGAACCCAAAGGCTCCTCATCTGTATTTGTACTATAAGATGGGCTAAACCCTTTAACCTGCCCTAGCTGTGAACACAATATATTTCTTTAGACTTATGAGTTAGGCAGCTTGTTAAATGGGATTCAGATATATTTCTCATGAGAATAAAACATTTTAAAGAGCTTTTTGTGATTGAAGCCTCACCCTATTCTAACCTTACTGGAAGCTTATTTGTATTATATTCATAATTTCACAACATGTTCCCAAATTGGATACCTTCCAATACATTTTTAATGCTTAAAGAAAAGAGCTGTCATAGTGGTGTGTGTGTGTGTGTGTGTGTGTGCGTGTGTATGCACATGTGTCTTCCATATTTACAAAAGGGTTACAGTAGAGGTATCACAAATCAAAAATTAACAATTTATCAGAATGCAAAGTGATAGATGTTCCTTTCTATCTTCTCTAACCTGACAAGTACTCAGTTTCTTGATTACCTTTGTACTTACCCTGTGTAGGTTAGCCCACTTACAAATAAAATAAAAAAGATATTACACATGGTTCTTCTCTCAAGTTCTTTAGTAGAGTGAAAACTGAGTTCCTATCAGATGGGTGTTTTGGTTATATATTGGTTTTAGGGTCATTCATTATTTATTTTTGTCTCTTCTTGCCCCCTCCACTTTTAATTGTAAGCCACCAAAAGTCTTTATGATTCAGGCACCTTATATATAAATAGACAATTAAACATCTCAACAAACCAGCAAACCATATTTCTCTGTAACCCCTTAATTAAATCTTTTTACTCAGTCAGTCAACCATACTGAATCCCTGAAATTAGCTTTATTCCTGATTTCCTCCCAAATAACAAGTTATCCTCAGAGTTTCTTTTGCTATTAAAAGCCAAGAGCTATTTGTGAAAATGAAGAAATGCCTGGAAGTAGTGTGCATCCCTGAATTTTAATTCTGAGTGGAACTATGGATATTCAAAGCTCTTTCCCTCCCCACAAAACACATAACTTAAAGAATATATCACTAATTCATTCATTCATTCATTCATTCATTCATTCAACTTTTATCCATCTTTCTGTCCAAAGGATACTTAAGACTGTTAATCATAAGTCACATTAAGATCTTTGGAAAGTTGCATTCATTTTTTTTTTACTGATATGTGACTGATATGTTGTTCCAGTCCAGCAGGATCTGATAGATATATAGTGCTTTAAATTTTGGTCCATTGATTGTGATACTCCCTGGGGAAGGGTTGTTTTGTTTTTACTTTGTTTTGTACAATTGTTCCCTTCCCCCCCAATATTGTTTTTATATTGATGTTTAGTTTAGATAGGAATTATATACCACTCAGAATGCCAAGCCTGCAGAACCAAAAATCACAGTTGATACACTTAACTAACAAATGTTAGAGATGCTTGGGAAGCATCATCTCAAGTGATGGGCCTTTGGACAAAGCCCACTGACAATTGACTTCAGGATCAGCAAGATCAGCCAGGTAGCCGCATACTACATTGCTGCATACATTTGTATTGCCACAAAGCTGAAAGTCTATAGAATGGTGGTTATCCCTTCTTTCCTATATGGATGTGGGTCCTGAACTCAGTACCAAAAGTACCTCAAATAACTGGAAATTCTCTGCTTCATTCTTGGTCTTCATTGGCAAGACTGTGTATCTAATCTGTAAGTTTTGGATTGCACAGAGTCTACCAGCATTGTGTCCTTGATTACCAGAGCCCAGATGATATAGGCAAGTCACATCATAAAATAGATGATCACCATATTTCTTGCCAGTTAATCTTTTGTTTACTGTAGTCTGGGAAGAGACCGCAAGAATGCTAGAAAGATGTAGTGAAAAAAAAACTTATGCCACTGTGACTTCCATCCAAGGGAAGTAGAAGCTGTGGCTGCTGAAGTGAGCCTAGGGCTAGGAAATATCTACCAGCTGTGAAGACAGACTGTGACAAAAACTGTTAGAGAACCACAAGTGGCATCACATAATAAAAACCATAGTTATTACAACAGTGGACTTCAAATGCCACCATTGTGCTAGAGTTTGGGCTTCCTGATTGGGACTGTAGAGCCATTTCCATGTCACAGATGAATTGCACAATAGCCTGTCTTCTTCAAATCCAATATACTACCATGTATACTTCAATTCCTAGGGAAAATATAAGAGGAGTGAATATTTACCCAACACAAATAGGATTATCACCAGATGCACTGCTAACACTTGCATTAATTGGCTCAGTTGAAGAATTAACAGAAATACCTAGCTTAGCAGAAGGCAATGACTAGAAAGAGGCTGACATTCCAAATAATACAGCAATATCAATTAAAGATTTTATGACTTCCACTATTGCACAAGAAAAGCAATTACGATGAGCAGTCTCTAAAAGCACAGCATTAATTTACTTTCCCCTTGAAAATGCTATTTCATGGGACAACTCTTGCATTTAAAATTACAAAAAAAAAAAAAAAAATTAGCTGACCCTGTAGTGGGGGTGAGGATACTACTTTAAAACTATCTTTTTGATATAGTTTTTGTACCAGATCTGTATGGTTTTGCTAAACGACAATTAGTAAGAGATCGTGAGCTAATAAATGTGACTGCTAGATCCTGACAAACTTTAGTTTGCTTGTAATTAAAATTATGCCATTAAATAAAACAACACCCTATTGCAGGGATAAGCTTAAATACTGAACACTGTGTGATTTCAGTGCTTAACAAGACAGCTGAATAAACCTAAATATCAAAATATTTAAATAAACTTTGATACTGAGCAAGAATGAATTCTTTTCCCCATCAACCCGCCCAAAAGAAAACCAGCACCTTCCCTGAAAGTTGTGTCTGTATGTGTGTGTGTGTGTGTGCGTGTGCGTGTGATATGCATGCCTATCCTACTTCATTGGTTGTATTCACATATACTTAATTATAGAAATAACTCCATTTCTAGGTTTCTGAATTACTAAACGGTTAGGGAATTAATCCCATTACTTAGTTCACACCACATTGAATTCTGTACCAACCCAATAGAATAAACCTCTCTCTCTCTCTCTCTCTCTCTCTCTCTCTCTCTCTCTCTCTCTCTCTCTCTCTCTCTCTCTCTCTCTCTCATGCTTTTTTGCACAGGTATTGCCTGTGCAATTAAATGGAACAATCTTTTGCTAATGGAGCATGGGTTGAAGCTTCCCATAACTATGAATTTTGACTGAGCCAGGCTCTGGGGTTCTAATTTTTCAGAGATTGTTTCTGCCAAAGACCTTTTAAATCTAAGAATGCAGAAACAGGATTGACAGATCTATTAAATATCAGAAATGACTTTTTATCCTCCCTGAACCACAATGTGCCAACCCCACCAGGTAAACCAGACCAGCTGCACAGCATAGCTAAAACTTTTTTGATTGAGATTGGCTACTGTAGCAGAATCTTGCCATTCTGACTGTGGTATTCCTTCTTTTCCTCAGAGTTTGTTGAATCAGGATGGTTCTGTCTGAGCTGCTTCTGAAAGTTCTCTGAATGTTTTAGATTTAACAGATGTTGGCCCATTACCATAATAAATGTTTTATTCCTCATTGCTTTGGCAATAAAGCTTGTATCTCTCTATCAAGGTCCTCTACACCAGGAGTTCCCTAACTCTTCAGTTCATCGCCCTTTTCCTGAAGTTTCAGATTGTTCATCGACCCCTAAACATTTAATACAAATGTAATAAGTACTATTTTAAATAATAATAATTAATAAAATAAATAATGCAAATAGAGAAGCACCTGCCACAGAACGCCCCAGACTTAACAATTCTTGATAAGAAAGATAAAGTCTTTATAGTGAACACTGCAGCCCCTAGAGACAGCAAAGTAGAAGAAAAAGAACTGGTGAAAATAATAAAATGCAAAGACCTGCAAATAGAGTGACTGTGGCAAAAGAAAGCAAAGGTAATACCAATAGTAATAGGTGCCTTGGGTGCAATCCCAAAACATCTGGAGCACCACTTGAACACCATCAACATTGAGAAAATCACCATCAGTCAATTGCAAAAGACAGTTTTACTCGGAACAGT
The DNA here is from genome assembly GCF_016545835.1 of Crotalus tigris. NCBI lineage: Eukaryota > Metazoa > Chordata > Lepidosauria > Squamata > Viperidae > Crotalus > Crotalus tigris. Next base: position 825,197 of record NW_024097532.1, on the reverse strand, counting down.
TTACATCTTGCGACAATGCCTTTAACACCATCAAACAACAACATCTGCTTATCACAGGTGCTTGGGAAGAGCTCAGTATGTGGATAATTCAGACACAGCAACTAAATAGGCAAGTCACTTTTTAAACAGACAATTAAAATAGTTATTTTTCTTATCAGTTGTAACCAATATTTTGTGGGTTTACATGCTTTGTTTCTGCCAGGAATATCATTGACAGACTTAGAAAAGCAGCTTCTCTCCAATTCACATCAAAGAATGTTTTAGATTCCTCAAGTTTCAAGCGGACTTTTTAAGGTCCCATCATTGGTGGTGGTGTGGGATTTCTGCTAGGAAAGCAAATAACAAAAAAACCCACTGTTTTTCTCTTCATCAATTGAGTGTCAGATGTACACAAAATCTGGGCAAATAGACTTTCCCCATAAAATTGTGCTTCACCATCCACAATCTAAATGCATTCTAGCAGAAGCAAGCACTATCTCAGAATTTCAAAATCAGCATTTGTTACTCCCCTCTTTCCCCTTCCTCCTCCCCACCAACAAGGGAATTGTGAGTAGACTGAACATTTGTGCCATTGGGGTGGATGTTGTTATTCTGGTCATCATTTACAGTCTCCAGTTCTTTCACATTAAGACAACAATAAGTCTGTTAATTCATCAAAAGAAATCTGGTCATGTTACATATACAGAGAGTGCTCTCCTTAAGAACAGGTTAGGTTCTAAGATGCTGTTTATAAGCTTTCGTCATAAGACCAACAACAATAATAAAAAACATGCATAGTACAGATCTTACTTTAAATAGAAGATAAAATAATAAAATAATAGAGTTGGGAGGAACCTCGGAAGTCTTCTAGTCCAAACCCCTGCTTGAGCAGGAGACCCTATACCATTGATGGCAAACTTTTTAGAGACTGAGTGCCCAAACTGCAACCCAAAACCCACTTATGTAACATTGGGTGCCGGGTGGGTGTGGCTCATTGAGTAAGTGTGGCCAATTGGGTGAGTGTGGCCAATTGGGTGGGTGTGGCCCATTGGGTAGGCGTGGCTGTGGTGGTAATGGCAGACTGGGTGGATGGGACTAAAAAGTTCAATCAATCAATTCCAACTTTGTGAGATCTTTTTTTTTCCTGTGAGAAGTTGAAATTGATTGATTGATTGAACTTTTTTTTTTTGCACATGGCGGTGGAGGCCTAAAGCAAAAAGGATTTATAAAACCCAGCTGAAGACCTAGGACTGGGGAGATGGCGCACATGCCCACAGAGAGGGCTCTGCGTGCCATAGATTTGCCACCACAGCCCTATACTATTTCAGACAAATGATTGTTCAGTCTCTTTTTGAAAGCCTCCAGTGATGGAGAATACACAACTTCTGAAGGCAAGCTATTCTATTGGTTGATTCCTCTCACTGTTAGGAAATTTCTCCTTAGTTCTAAGTCGCTTCTTTCCTTGGTTAGTTCCATCCATTGTTTCTTGCTTTGCCTTTTGGTGCTTTAGAAAATAGTTTGATCCCCTTGTCTTTGTAGGAGCCCTTCAAATATTGGAACAGTGCTATCATGTCATCCTTAGTCTTTCGTTTCATTAGACTAGACCAGGGGTAGGCAATCTTTGCTCTTTTATGACTAGTGGACTTCAACTCCCAGAATTCCTGAGTCCACGAGTCATAAAAGAGCCAAGGTTGCCTACCCCTGGGCTAAACAAACTCAATTCCTGTATTCATTCTCATACTGTATGTTTTAGCCTCCAGTCCCCTAATCATTTTTGTATCTCTTCTCTGCACTCTTTCCAGAGTCTCAACATCCTTTTTACTGTATATCATGGTGACCAAAATTGGATGCAAGTTTCTCTCAAGTATTGGAGTGTATAGTTCTATGCAAGCCATCAAATGGTGTAGAAACTTTAGGAATTTCCTTTTGTTGTACACCACAAATTAACTTGGTCCTTACAGTGAGATATCTCAGGAAGGCAAACCCAAATCTTTTTATATTGTTGTGACCAGAACTGGATGCAGTATTCCAAGTGTGGTTTTATTTAGGCTTTGTAAAGCAGTACTAGAACTTTATGTGATCTTGATTCTATCCCTCTAGGATTGCATTAGCTTTTTTGGCTGCTACTGCACACTTTTGGCTCATATTTAAATGATTGTCCATTGGGACTTCAAGATCCCTCTCACAGTTATTAACATTAAGCCAAGTTTCATCTAGTCTATACTACCTATACAGTTGTTTTTTCTTGCTTAAGTGTAAAACCTTACTTTTATCTATGTTGAATTTTATTTCATTAGGTAGGTCCCAAAGTTCAAGTCTGTGAAGATCTTTTTGGATCTTGAGCTTGTCTTCTGAGGTGTTGGCTATTCCTATCAGCTTAGTGTTGTCTGCAAATTTGATGAGTTCCCCTTCAATTCCCTTATCTAGATTGTTTTTGAAGATATTGAAAAATACTGGGCCTGAAACAGAACCTTGGGTTACCCCACTACTTACTTCCCTCCATGTGGATATAGTTCTGCAAGTAGGATGTGAGTGGAGGTTGGGAAAAACTAACCCTTTCACATCTTTTCCCAACATCTAGGAACTTTTAAGTTGAAGTTGTAGAGAGGTTTGTTTGTATGGGTGAAAGTTTGCAACTCAAAATTTTGTAAATATCTACTTCTAGGTTCCATTCTAAACTATTAATTATCCAATTGTCTAACATGATATGTCTGTACTTGGCATGCACATAACATCCTATAAAGTTTTGTTGTAGGTCAACACTTATTTTATTCATTATAAAAACTGCATCTAGAAATATATAGCTGTGGGAAAGGATTTAGCAATGCTAGAATTGATAAAAAAGCAATTGCTTTATCTTTACATAAGGAAAAAAAAAAACATCAGGGAACTCAAAGACTGAAAATAGCCTCTTGTGAGATAATGATAATACAGATAGTCCTCAACTTATGACTAGTCCTTTAATGATCATTTAAAGTTATGATCGCCTTGAAAAGTCTGCTTTATGGCGCATAAAGTACTTCCAGCCATTGGAAAATGTGCTGTGCCTCCACAGTCACATGGCTGCATTTTGGGACCTTGACAACAGGCTTGCATTTACAATTGGCTGCCAAGCACTCCACAATCATATTTCAAAAAGATTTCCCCTCTGTGCATGGAGGAAATCATTGGTGGACTGTAGCAACATTTGAGAGAAAAAAGGCTGCCAGGAGCTGATATTCTCTCAACAGGTAGTTCTTTTGTCTGCTTTATGACCTGGGATCAGTTAATGATTTAATGATCACAGCTAGGAGTGCCCAGCTTTTGTTCGTTGAGCAAAGCAGTTAAGTGGGCCTCTCACTTAATGACCACTTTGTTCAAGGATTGAGATTCCAGTACCAATTGTGGTCCTAAGTAGAGGACTACCTGTCCATAAAGTTTAAATCCCCAAACAAGTTATAGGAAACCACAATTACCTCAAGCTACTACAACCATTCTTGGCTTCTTTGATGATTCTCAAACAACTTTATGTTTTTCACATCATGCTCTTATTTCTTTTCGGCTACTCCATCTCAGCTTCTTGATGTCTTTGAGTTACTGCAAATTTTAAAGGAGACTTCAGGGTTTCAATCTTAGTCAGTCTCAAGATATTAACATTCTAGCAGAGTAAATGTATGCAGGTCCTTGAGTGCTCAGCCATTTTGACAGCTACAATCTTGGTCATATTAAGCTCATTTAAGCCCCATTGATTTCAATGGCAGAGGTTAGAAGAGGTTCATCTTCTTAACTTATTAAAAGAAACTAACATATATCTTCAAAATAGCAGTAAACTATGATGTGATTTATATTTTTAATACGCATACAGCATCCAGCTGATGTTATTTTATATCAAGTTGCACTAAAAATAAATGGAAGAAATGAGGACTAACCGAAATGCAAGTTATTGAAAATAAACAGAGCAATGATTTTTCTGGCACTGCATTGCGATGTCTGATAGTCTAAAATACAAGCAACTACAGTATAAGAGCTGCATTGTGCACCTTATGTTTCCATTTTTTTTTTAAAAAAAAAACCCTCTGCTTTTGATTGACTTTTTTGAGCTTTCATTTTATATACTACTTTTATTATATCATTTAATTTAATGCATTGCTTTAATACAACTGTCAGTGGCTTCACAGCAGCCACTCTAGAAATTGTGCAGATGCCGTTTTAAGCTTCAGAATGAAAGGCAAAATGTATATATATTGAATATCTTAACTTTAACAAAAGGAAAGAGTTCTCTTTTTTGCACATATTGGAATAGTTATGGTTATTGGAATAGCCAGTCAAGGCTTTTAGCTGATAGAAAAACAGCAATAAAAATGAAGTCTTGCAATCACATATTGTCTTTGGAATGTGATTAATTTTTCTTCCATTTATGGATTAAAATATTATTTGATCTAATTTATAATCATTATTTTGATGAATCTAAACTACTGTATCATGGAACCATTGCTTGGCAAACAGTTGCTTTTTACCCATATTGATTGATCCCTGTATATACATTCTATTTTTTTACAAATTGTTAAAGGAGAAAAACCAACATTACAAAATATGTCCAGAAAGTTCACTTTTGTTTCCGTTTCTTGCTACTTTAGGAGTAACATTGTCTTTTGTAGCAAATAGCCACAGGACGGGGAAAAAAAATCTAACCCACCACTGATGACTGCAATTTTTAACGAAATCTGCAGTGTTCATTATAAGGGTATTTGAATAGCCAGAATTTGACATCTACCAAATCTGATTTACATGGTATACAGCACCATTGACAATTGCCACCAGCATGCTAGGTGAACTTTAACCTGCTAGGCCCACAATTCCTCCAAGTGGGGGTATTTAATTTTTCATGAACACATTGCCTTAATACAGTGCATGGCATTAGTTATAGCTTCTGAATTAAAATGAGCACAGCCCCACAACATTAAATTTTAAAATCAGCATCTAAGCCATTTATTTTAGCCAGCCTGTTTTGTGTAGAAAGAGAGAGTTAGCGAGTGGAGGCATATTTCACTGGGCAGGAGCTTGAGAAGCTATACCGTAAAATTTGGTTTTCCATTGCCACAAAGAACAATCCATGTGTTTCATGCATTGATTGAACTGAAAACAAATATCAAAGACAAAATTGCTATTTGCATGAATTAACAATGACATCATTCTTGATCCCACATTTATAACTCTTAATTCCTTATGGATTTGTAGCAATTTCAACACACACACACACATCCCTACAAGAATATAAAAAAAATCAAAATAAAAACAGGTACCTAGACTCAAAGATTTCTTTACAAATGGAGATAAATGCTGTTTGGGGACTAGAGTGCTTGAATGTTTTATAGGTCAACTGATTACATGTCATCATGTATCACCTTCATGACCACATATATTAGTATCTCCATGATGATCGATTTCTAATCTGGTCCTTCAGGTCTTTCAACAGAAGCTCAACTAGAGCTTAAGATACGTTACAGAAATCTTCCCAAACTGTGCAAAGAACTATCACTTGACTCATATACAGGGAATCCTTGAGTTACAATGGTAATTTGGGATCGGGATTGCGGTCACTAAGCAATGATGTCACAAAGCATGTCAATGTGATCTCATCGCCTAATGATGACAATTCCAGCAGTCCCAATTGCTATGGCTATTTGTTATTTGTGAAATGTATTTGCCACCTATCTCACCCTGGGGTTACCCTAGGCAGCTTACTATAATTAAAAAAATGAAGAAAAATGAAGAGTATAAACAAAAAATAATACACAAAAGAATAGAATGAGAATAATACATCAATATGATAAGCAAAAAGATGGATGGATGGGTGGATGGGTGAGATCGAGTCTACCATCAATCTAGCAGCCAGATCCAGAATGGAATTCCTCCCTCTGGTCCCCAAGACAATCGGCAGAGCCAGGTCTTTAGGTTCTTACAGAATCCCAATATGCTACATTTTACCATTTTACATAATCTCAAGATGCACACTTGCATTTTTGTGCAGCATTGGGTTGGGTGCACATTTTTTTTTAAACAAAATTTTATTAAATTTATATAGGTAAGGAAAAAAATAGGAAAAATACAGGTATGGTAAAGGGAAGGGTAAAAAGGAAAGGGGGAGGGGAAGGAAAAAGGGGATTAGGGTAAAATAAGGATAGGTACAATCACATATTTCAACAAACAAGCAACAAGAGCTGAGGTGGCGCAGCAGTTAGAGTGCAGTACTACAGGCCACTTTAGCTGACTGTGTTCAGCAGGTCAGCGGTTCAAATCTCACCGGCTCAAGGTTGACTCAGCCTTCCATCCTTCCGAGGTAGGTAAAATGAGGACCCAGATTGTTGGGGGCAATGTAATATATATATATATACATTGCTTACTGGTGTACACCGCTTAGAGAGTGCTTGCACTTAAAGCAGTATATAAGTCTCATAAAATAAATAAATAAATTCAACCATTTTTAAGAAAGCTTAAACTGCAACATATTATAAATAATTAGTAAACAAATATGTTAATCTATTAAGTAAACACTAATAAAATCACACACAAAAAAGAAATAAAATAAAATAAAAAAATAAATCCTAACAATCAAAAGTAACAAATAAAAATCAGAAAATCAGGAAAAGTAATCGTATCATCAAAATGTTAGTTAGAACTCGATTAAAAATTAGTCATCTATTCTAAAATATTAAATCCTTCAAGTTCTAATGTGTCTCTAACTATTGATAACAATTTTTCCCAAGTTCTAAAATAAATTGAATCATCTTTTTCTTTCATTTCTAATGTTAGTCTATCCATTTCTGCACATGAGAATTTGATTAGAAAACTCTATAAATTTCTTCTAAACTGGAAGATGAAAGAAGAACAAGTGAAAGAAACAATGATAGTATGGGCAAAGAATTTTGGATATTCTATAGATTTGGAAGACTGGCAAAAACTTTGGGATAAAAACATTAAGCTTACAAAAGCGGTAGCATATAAAGAAAATTTATATAAGATGTTCTATAGATGGCATATGACACCAGTTCACTTAGCAAAAATGTTTTAAAATGTTTCGGATACTTGCTGGAAATGTAAAAAAAAAAACAGCCAGGCACTTATTACCAGGCCTGGTGGACATGCCCTATTGCTAAGAAATATTGGTCTAAGATTCATAGATGGTTGGAAAAGATGATGAAACTACAAATAGAATTTAAACCAGAATTGTTTTTGTTAGGAGTATTAAGACCTAATTATGGTAAAGAAAATGACTATTTGATATTGCATGTTTTAACTGCTGCAAGTATAGTATTTGCCCAATTTTGGAAAAATGAGAATCTACCATCTGACCAGATTATTATTACCAAAATTCTAGAGTGTGCAGAAATGGGTTGGGTGCACATTTTGTTACATACTCTTTTGGTGATGGTCTTTCCTTCCTCCCTTCCTTCTAGGTAGTGGAAGCCACCACTGACCTTGCCTGATCTTGCTGATGCAAATTTAATGTGACCTAGGTGTTCTACTAAACTGATCTAAATTTATGTATTTTTGTAGAGAAATTATTCATTTATATTGCTATATAAAATGAGGTCTTTCAGGTAATCGCTGAAATATCTGCAAAGCTGAATTCCATAGCACACCATGGAGCCCCCCCCCTTTTTTTTCTTTCACTCTAGTGGAATATTGGAAATAAATTTTGTAGAGAAAATTGTTTTCTAACTGTCAATCAGCTAGATAACTTTCCAAAAAGCAGAATAGAATGGAAACAAAACTGGTATGATGGGAGAAGTTAGCAAAACAAAACCCATTTTTTTTTTTTTTTTTTAAAAAATGAAACTTGGGACTATGGAACAAAACACAGGCCGAGACTTGGAAAATTGCTGACAGTTTCAGTCTAAGCTTACCCACTTCTCCAAATTCTGGTCATCTGATTCCCAGTGGGGAATTTCAGCTTGCCTTATGCTTCCGAGTGCTCATAAACACACCAATATATCAGATGATCACAAGGGGAAAGCAGAAACAAACACCAACTTATTAAACAGGAAAAAAGATGCTTCCTACGGTCATTGCTGGGCAGGAGTTAAAAAAAGAATTCCAGAAATGTTTTTGTGTTTTCCCCACCTTGTTTAATTTTTACAGAATGTTGAACCATACAGAGATCTTCGTGAGAATCAGTTAAATCCTACCACTTATAATAAGTGTAACAAAATCAGATGTGTAAAATTCTAGTGCAATATTAAACATGGAATTAAGATTGGAAAGAAAATTTGCCTGATCTCAACTACGGATAGTTGTATTATCAATCTGTAAGCTGAGATTTTAAATAAAAATAGGCTTTGTTGGATGGGATCTTTATGCCATTGATAGTCATATTATAATTTGGAATATTTTTAAATTGGAGGGGATGAATGGGATCTTTATGGGTTCATATGAAGAAAAGGCTTCAGTGTGGATTTTGTGTACACAACCACAATTTGTCCTTTCATATTTTTTGCCTTTTGAACCAGCATCAGAAAAGCATCCATGATTATTGCTTTTCCTGACTGGGAATTCCTGTGCATTGCACAAAATGAAAAGAAACTGTTCTATGGAAATACTAAGGGTCTGGGGCCCTGATGGAGGCGCTTCACACTGGAGGTGATTGGCAGAGTAAGAGAAAAGATCCCACCTCTGTACCACTTGTGCACTTGCTTCTTAGTTCTATTTAATTCCTGTTAATTTTAATGTTTCCAATGGGTTTATCTTTGTATCTTTATTGTATTGTAAGCTGCCCAAAGTCATTTTGGATAGTGAGAAGGGTAGCATATAAATTTAATAATGAATAGATAAAATGAATTCCCCAACCTGAACTCCTATATATGTTTTTAAGTGCAAATGATGAGAATGGCAGTCAAACCCATCTAGAAGATAGCTGATAATTGATTGCTCTTGTATACTATCAGCTTATGGAATATGGGCCAAGTGTGTTATTGCCTCAGATCAATGGAAATTGTGTTCCAAGATGGCCACCTCCATCGAAAAACATTCATGTGTACATAGAACATTTTGCACATCTCTTCTTCAATTCATCAAGTTTACTTTTTGATAATTGCAAAATTTAAATAAATTTTTGTCTTTCTTATGATCAAAATAATGCATTTTAAACTTGCTTTAGTGTGGCCTAAGAATGGAGCTACTTCAGTCCCTTAGCCCTCTTTTAATACCTTCTCATCTTAGAAGCAGCTTTCATATATGTACCTGTTGAAATATTATTATAGATGCATTTGCTGTGGTGTTGTAGTGGTTAGAATGCAGTCAGGAGTTTGATCCTGACCGGCTCAAGGCTGACTCAGCATTCCATCCTTCTGAGGTCAGTAAATTGACCTCAGTTTTTGACCAGGGGCAGCCAGATGTCTCTAAGAAATTCATACAGTATAAAGGTTTCTAGTTTTCAGAGTCAGACCAAGCTTGAATTATAATGGCTCTCTTTAAGTACAATAATTAATTGAACTATGCTATCATCTCATCTTCTAATACTGATTCCTATGTGCTTATTACAGGGCTTTGCACTTGGATAGTTTTGAACAGTCTTACGAGTTACGGCTATCACTTCTTTCTCAAAAACGATGAGATTAAATGACTCGTGTGTGTACAGCTTACCCTATTCATTCTGATCGTAAGTTACAGAGATAGAAGTGATTCTTAGATGGATCTGCCTTTCCAATGAAGTAGCCTACTTCTTCACATGATAAGCTCCAACAGCACTCTGAAAAATAACATCTTTAAACTATGGTCTTTTGAATTTCTATCCACAGGAGTGACAGTTTTTCAAATAACAGCTCTATAAAATGTTAAAACCATCACATTATAGTTTTTTCCACATTTGTATAAAATTTACCATGTACAAACAACTGCTTTTATTGTACTGCAACATTTAAAGGCAAGAGCAATTTTAGTTGTTCATAGTGCTAAATGAAAGTGCTGGAAGATTCAATATTAAATTTGATTTCTGAAGCCCTTTTTATTTTGAAGACATGTTGCATTCCTGTTTTAGTCCACCCAACTGGTGATTTTCTTTCAAAAATACTATTACTGTGGATTTTCATAACAGAAAAATCTTCCTGAAAAGCTGAAAATTTTTATTCTTGCCGTAACTACAATAAAATTGAAATCACAGTCTCAGTGTACCAGAAATAAATATGAAAAGAATTCAAAGTATCCTAAAAATCATTAGGAGGAAATTTAAAAAGTTCACATTCCAACAGGAAATGTTACATGATAAACCATTTAGAGAATGATCTAAGCAAAACTAAAAAAAGAATATATAGAATATTTTACTTTAGTCAGATGCTCAGCATAAAAACATGGTTCTGGATTCAACCGCCCCAACCCCAAATTATTTCATCCCCCCAAAAGTAAACAATTAGGTTAATTCTGCCTGTGCACTGGTATGCAGCATTCAGCAACTATATTATAAAATACAAACACACAGAAATAACATTTCCTTGCTCTCTTGTGCTCCTTTCTTGATCAAGTAAAACATGTTCTTTGGTTACTGATTTTTTTAATGGAAATGCTGAGCAGTCATTACTGTAACTGGTGAGAATCTACATTTTCCCAGCAATTGAGATATTACATTGAGCAGGATCTTGCCTTATAATCAGATTTACAAACTGAGAAGAAAAGTTCCCGCTGCATCTCCTTTTTATACCAGTGCTAAGTCTGGAAAAACGTGTTGATAATGATTGGGTGTACAGTAAAATGTGCCAAATCTGGTTCTCATATACTGTAGTTAAAATAATGTAGTAATGCCAATGGTAAAAATTACATTTAACCTCTGGGATTAGAAGAATAGATTTTGCCAATTCTGATTTTTAAACATCCCAGTTGACTCAAATATAATATATTTTTGTATACAACATTTCATATATACTTCAATATGGGGGTCATAAGAAGACACAATTTTAAAAGAAATATTTGCATGGAAAATGCTGCACTTCAAATGTATTCATAATGACTCTTTTTACAGTTTTGGTAAATTATCATCATAAGAAAAAAAGTTTTCTTTTTCTCCCTTTTTTCAAAGACAGAAAGAATATACAATACATATACAGGTTGACAATCTGATTAAGCTAAAGCAATCTTCACTTAGCTCAGTTCCTAGAGTTCTTTAGACTAGAAGATAATACCAATCAAAACAAAATGTCTTTCATGAATGAAACAATAAATCAAAGAACCAAAGAACTATGCTTAGAAGCGAAGTAGTTTAGAACATCCATCTCTATTTCTATATATACATACACACATAAGTTTATAACCTTCCATGAAAATCAACCTATATTCTATTGAACAAAAAAGTAATTGTAAAAAGTTTGCTAATTTAACAAAATGAGAAAGAAATGGCTGCTATCAAAATATACAATTTGAATTGCAGGCTAAAAGGCTTATGTTATTAAAAAATAGTTGTAAGCAAAGTCCTTTGCTTGTTATAGAGAAGAAATGTTGGCCTTTCATTGTAACGTGGTGATCCAACAACATCTTATAAAAGGTTGAATTATGACTTCTTCTTTATCTGTAATAATGTTCTTCACAAATGCTGACAGGGAATTTTTTCCTTTCTGGATCACAATAGTTTTCAAAATGAAATGGCAGTCAAGAATTCAGAATCTCAGGTGGGATTTATGCTTGACCATATACCTGCAACATGAAGGAGAGAAAACCCATATTATCAGAGCTGGTATCTACATAAATTTGTAAATTGAGGCACAAATTCTCAAAAGATAAAAATGATATATACAATTCAAAACACAACAATTCAATTAAAATGATAAAATCAAGAAAGCATACTTATTTGTGTGAGGAAAGAAGAATTATAATTACATTTAGGTATCATCCGTTCTGAAAACCAGATTGGTATAGTAATTAAGGCATTAGGCTAGAAGCCAAAAGAGTGTAAATTTTAGTCCCTTCTTAGGCACAGACCCAATTGGGTGACTAGTGCCCTAGTACCAGTCACTTTCTTTCAGCCCTAAGAGAACAGGCAAACCGCTTCTGAAAAACCTTGCCAAGAAAATGGCAAGGATTTACCCAAGTCTCTGAGAATCAGACACAACTGAACAGAAAAAATATATCAGTCATTCTACTTGCTTCTTAGCATATTGTTTAGAAATGTTTTGTTGAACTTTCTAAAATAGAAGACTTTTGTTTCCCAACAAATTTATTATTAATTTCTATTTAACTTCATAACTTCTATTATTTTTACTGGCAGTCTGAAAACATTGATAAAGAGGACAGATAAGATGAATTTTAATAGACGTTTAACACATCTATTTATTTAATAATATCTGTACAGTTCTTCAACCAAAAATCTCAAAGTTGTTGATAAACTAGAGATCAACTACAAATTACCTAGCACAAAAACAATGTTTCAATTTGTTACTTAAATGAAATTGCACATGGCTCTTTAGGAAGGGACATCCAAAAACAATATTCTAGAATAGAAAATTCAACTTACAATCACCTTTCTGAGATCAATCTTAATGGCTAAACAAATTCATTAAAGAAGAGATACAGATAGGCTGGATTAAAATTACTTTTGGAAAAGGATGGGGAGCTAGTATTATGTTTTCCAAAACTAGTGAAACTTAGATAATGTACACTACTACTAAGAGTATATTTATTTTTATCAGGAAATTTGGTTTATTAAGGGGGAAAATTAACAGATTTTTGTATACAGGTATATTTGGGATCTGGTATATGATGTAGAGGAGACCGTTTTTTCAGATCCATTATTTTTTAAAACAGAAACTCAATATAATGCATGCGAAAGTAACCTGATAAAGCATGCAGCATTCTAGAGCAGTCCTTATGCTATACTACTTTATTTATTAAATGTATACACATATAGTGAATTAATTCATAATAGATGTTGCAATTAACATAAAAACATAGACTCAGGGAGAAAATAATATAATAAATTTTAAAGTGGAGTATTAGAAGTTACAAAATATTAAAAATATTTAAATTTCTTTATTACATTTATAAGTCATCCATCTTACTCTGCAAAATGATTCTGGAAGGTTAATATATAAAATATATTATAATTTATATAATTTAAATTTATATAGGATTCCAAAATCCAATGTGTCATTTTTATTTATAAGATGTATAAAGTCACCTGACTCCATTATGAATCTGGGTTGCAATAAAACACAGCTCTTGTATACAGTTTATAAAGATTTTTCTTATAAAATGAAAAATCTGTATAGTGATTTTTAACCTTTAGATAACAATACAGTTGTTATCTTTCCTTTCCAAATGGATATTTACCTGTCCAATGTTTCCCAGAAACGCAGGAACACTGGTCTGTCCAAGTGCCGTTTATGATAACTGAGTTCTAAAACTGTTACATCCCATTTCTGGACATTTGGATCTAGACGAACCTCATCATACTTAAGATGAAAGGCTTTAACTATATAAAATGAGAGAGAAGACAGAAAAATGAACCGATAATTTCCCAAATCCAAATACACTTTGAAGAATTATGACAGAGAAAATATAACTTAGGGGAAAGGATATTGTCTAAGTTACATCACTTGAGACTGCAATCACATTTGAATAGAAGTTCCATTTATGTAACAAGGAAATTTCTGGCTATCTCAAAGTCTGTGAAGGTAAAAATATCCTCCACTTCCATTTCACTTGAATCTAGCTAGTTCATTACAGCCCACAGAGAACTAGCTTTTCATACAAATGAACTCCTGACACACTATGAATCTTTCTGTAGCTCCATATATTGTTCCAAAAGCCAACATGATGTAATGGATGCAACAGAGGAACAAGACTGGAGATATCTAGGTTCAAATTGAAACATACCTTAAGCTTACTGGTTAAGCCATTAATTTCTAATAAGATAAAATTTGTCTGTAACAGATTAAAAATAAAACAAAAGGCCCCTCCAGGGATTTCAACTCTCTGTGAAGTAGTCCAGCTCCAATTCCTACATTTGGATTTTGAGAATTCTCTGTTTGCTTTTTGCAAGATTATTCGTTATGGCTTATTTTTATTTCATCTTTTCATAAAGCAGTATTCCTTTGTTTTTTTGGGCTGCCTTTTATCATGGCATTTGTTACAGCAAGTTGAGATTCTTACCTGAAGTAGAAGTTACATAACACCCTTTTGCCCACCTGGGGACAACATTTTAATCAATCAAATTCTGAACAGTTTTATTAACTGATGAATCAAACATATTCAAAAGTTGTGTGCCTCTGCTCCTTCCAAACATGATTCTTCCTCTATATTTTTTAGATTTATGTTACAAATCAAAATATTTATTAAATCAATATTATTAAATATTAAATCCTATAGAAAATCATCCCAAAAAGTATCATGTCATTTCTACATCATTAATTATCTATTACATGATCAATTCCTATGTTTCCCTTGGTAGTTAAGCTGTCCAACTAAGAGCAGGAGGAGCAAGGCTCAATCCACCTTCAGCTATGCAAATTTACTAATTGACTTTGAGCTAGTTATTTTCTCTCAGCCCAACTTGCTTCATAGGATTGCTTTGATGAAAATGTGGGGACACATGCTATGAATGCAGCCTTGAGCATCTGGCAGGATATAAATTTAAGAAATTAAAAAACAAAACAAAAACTAACACTAATATGCATCAACAGTATATAGACTCATAATTTACATGGCTATTTTTCACATTCTCATATAACCAATGAAGGAGAAATGCTGGTACAGAAAATGCCAACATCATACAAGAAATATATGAATAATATTGGAATACTATGGTTATAAGCCAAAGGAGGGGGAAGAAATAGCCAAATATCCTTCCAGTAATGGAAGTGTTCTGAGTAGAATTGTGCTTAGAGAGCTCCCACAATGGATATCCAAACACTGGTTCCAATCCACATTTCTGAGATGGATCCTATCCACATGGGAAAATGTGTTAAATTGCAAGACTCACTATAGCAGGGGTTCTCAACCTTGGCAACTTTAAGACTTGTGGACTTCAACTCCTAGAATTCCTCAGCCAGCAAAGCTGGCTGAGGAATTCTGGGAGTTAAAGTCCACAAGTCTTAAAGTTGCCAAGGTTGAGAACCCCTGCACTATAGTATATTACCTGTGAACTGGATATTCAAATCATCATGGCAAAATATTTGATTATACAGTATATACTGTAAACATATAAATACATACATATGTAATACCTGGGAACATAACAACTGGTAGCAGGTATAAGAAAAGTGGATTTTCTTTCATTCAAAACTTTATAAATTAAGTATACCAACTTTTATGTATTAGCAACATCCTTAGCATTTTTTTTAAAAAAGGTCTCATATTCTAGACAACAATTTTCCTTTAAAAAGGAAGTATATTAACTATACTTGAAGATATTACCTTCATCTAAATGAAGAATGTATGCATTTAACAAATAAATCTATGAATATCAAGCAGATGTTCTCAGTAGGGAAAATTTTGTGAATAAGAATCTGTCCACAAAAAGTGATCTTCAAGTTCAGTAGGCTTGCATTAACATATGATTGCAACTAGACCTTTAAATGGCATTCAAATAAAACATTTATGTTGGTTAAAATGTCAAAATATAAAAGTTTCGATTCCAAATGTTAACTTCCTCACAAACATCTGTGAACTAATGGGATAAAATAAATTATTTTTATAGGAGCACACAGTGCACAATCCACAAATAGAGGAATTAAAGATCAAAAGCTGCAGACCTCTGGCCTAGGATAGGATTTTGGTTAGTATAAATGCTGATGTGAGATACTGCGGATGAAATCTAATCAAATCTAATCTAATCATACAACACATTTAGACTTCTTGCATCCCCATTGTAATCCTTGCGAAAAGTCTTTAAAAGTAGATTTTCACAGCTGAGAATTTAATGTTTATGTATAAATCATGTTTCCTGGGGTGAGTAGAAAATTGTATAGAACTAAGAAAGTTGTTGGTATTCAGGATGCCCTTTGATACTGTAATTTAGTTTAAAATAACTCTGAGGAATAAAGCAGAAGGCAGGTAACAAGGCAGAGACTTACTACAAGGTAGGTCTATTTATTATAATTAATAAAAATGTCAAATGTTGGGTTAAAAAATGTAGATGAGCATTGACAGAAAACCTGAAGCATTAGCCTCAAGGTTAGATTTGATGATTATCTTATCACTGGTGTAGTGTTGGGGTTCTTCATGACTGCTCATGCATCTTTTCTATCTACTGTATAATTCTTTTGCAATCTACTGTTGGGAGTCTTCTGTTGGTCTCTTCTAGGGTATTCCAATAAAGCAGTGGTTCTCAACCTGTGGGTCGGGACCCCATTTGGGGTCGAACGACCATTTCACGGGGATCACCAAACAAGGCTGTCCGCCATTTTTTTCCCCTTTTCTTTGGCCATGCCCCTGGCACCCGGTGATGTATAAGTGGTTGGGGGTCATCACAACATGGGGAACTGTATTATGGGGTCGCGGCATTAGAAAGGTTGAGAACCACTGCAATAAAGCAAGTTTGTTTTAGCTCTCCACTGCTTTGGTTCATCTTTCAGGGGATTGCTTTTTTCAATGACTTCCTCTTCTTCTTCTTTTCTTATTTTTTCAGTCTAGAATAAGTTTTGTAATTTGATATAGGTAAACATGCTTTAAAACCCTGTTAGTCTTCATATTAGAAAGAAGCCGTTTACCTTTGCTAACATTTGGTTTCATTTTTGAAGGTCAAAAGCTACATATTCCTAGCAGCAAACCTAAGAACTGGTTTGGAGATAATATTTACATTATTATCATTTCAACCTTCTCTATGTTCCCGTTTTCTAAAGATTATTACTTGCTGTATGTGGTAAGTAGTGGGAAAACCCCACAGAAGTTATTTACAGTACATCTTAGTTCTTTTTTCAGTTCTTAGCTTGACTTCTCAGTTCTCAACCTGACTGGTGTGACTAACAATTCTATTGCATTCAATAGCTAGGTTAAAATTCAAGGTCAGCTATAGAAGCTTCCCAGATGGCTCTGGGCCAGTTAGTCTCTCTGAGCCCAATTTACCTCACAGTGTTGTTGTTGTGGTTTTGAAGGAGCATTATGTACATTTCCTTGCACTCACAGAAGAAAGGTACAATATAAACACAATAAATAAATTAATAGAAGCTGGACTGCAAGCTGGGTTTGCTAACTAACTGAATATTTAATGAGACCCCAGCAGCTTTGACAGAACCACCAAACTTTAACATCAAGACATAATAAAATCAAGGTAATTTATGAATGAATACACTGCATATAATTACATCAAAGTAAAAACCTTACTTTTTGCAAAAATATCAACAGGTGACCCATCAGGTAGTAACCATGGCCAGCCCTTGAATTGCCAGGCAGGACCTTGGACAAACACAGCTACAACACGATCCCTAAAATATAGATATAAAAAGGGAAAGTGAAGCCATCACATTTCAGTCACAAAAACTTCAATAATGGATTAATTTCATTGTGAAATACACAATGACAATATTCTATTCTAAGAGGAAGAACAAAGCTGTTACCCAAACATTAATATTTTTGTTCTTATTGCAAACATAAACATTTTGTTCCTGATTCAGCACACTTATTCAAATGTATCCTGGTTTTGTTAAATTTGAGAAGATTAAAAATTATACCACTGGCTCAAAACCTTCTTGGAAACAAACAAACAAAAAACATCACAGGTAAACCTATAATCTTAATTCATATGATAAGGAAATTGTTTTCTTTTTTTGAAAATCACTTTGAGATATTTTTCCTTGATGGATAGGATAAAGATATTATAGGTAAACCATTAAGAAAACAAAGAATTGAATTTGGAGTAGAGAAATAATGAGCAGAAAACTTCTTTTTTGGAGCTACTGCAAAAATGCAATGCAACATATATTCTGTAATTTGGGGAAAGAGAATTCAACTTTCTTTTTGCCATTTAGCTCAGAATTGCAGCTGAAGGACTATTAACTCAAAGAAAGTCAACAAAATGTCACATATCTTCTAAATATCTATTTTTTTCACATTTTAAAGCCAGACTCGTATAACCTCAAAGTTTAACTATGCAATTCTCTACCATGCTATGCTTTTTACTTAGCTATGTTCCCAGTTGATGTTCACAGAAGTT
Source organism: Crotalus tigris (assembly GCF_016545835.1). Classification (NCBI taxonomy): domain Eukaryota; kingdom Metazoa; phylum Chordata; class Lepidosauria; order Squamata; family Viperidae; genus Crotalus; species Crotalus tigris. The sequence goes on along the minus strand of NW_024097532.1, from coordinate 807,106 downwards.
CCAGGTAAAAGAAAGCAGTATTACAGGAAGTCTCGACTTTCAACCATAATTGGGACTGGAAACTAAGTGGTGTCATTGTTAACTGGATGCTGCCCAATTTTATGACTCTTTTTGGTCATTAAATGAATCACACAGAGATTAAGCAAATTTGATTTCCCTCATTGACTTTGTGAGAAGTGGTGATCACATGATCATGGGTCACTGACACAGTCATAAATATATGCTATTTGCCAAGTGCCTGAATTTTGATCACATGGCCACAGGGACGCTGTGATGGTCATATATATGAGGACTGATTGTAACTTTGAAGAAATTATGCATGTAAGGAGGTAGCAGATGGCTCTGTATCAAAAGTAAAATATTCAGGATAATGACCAATATATTATTTACAACTATATTGATTTTAGATTTGGTTGAGGAAGGTAACACCAATTGCAACAAAAGGCTCTCTCTTACCAATCTTGAGGCATGAGTTTAAGAGGCTGATCAACCACACGATACGGCACTGTAACACTGACTGTAGTTCCACCAGGCTGCATTTGGTCTTTCCTTCTTTGTATTAAAGTTTCATTCTCTCGCTGACAGCCTTGTTTTTTCTTTTCATCAGATGGTACAAACCTTAAAAACAGAGGTGGTGAAAGAATTAATACTGTAGACTGGTACTGACTTTATATAGTCAAAGTAAAAACAGATAGCCTATTGGTGGAAATAATTTGGAAGGTGGATTGTACTGGATTAGAAAAAATGAGTTTGATTTAAAAAAAAATAACCCTTGATCAGTGTTGAACAAATCAAGCAACATTATTTCAATTATCTACAAGTAGATCTGTTAAGTCTCCCGAAGCATAAACAATTAAGAAGCCAAACAGGTTGTCTTCGACATATGGTCATTCGTTCAAAAAAGTAGCTTACGGCTGATCCTCGCACTTATAACCACTGCAGCATCTCCATGGTCGCACGATCATAATTGGGACTCTTGGCAATGGGTATGTATTTATGATGGTTTCAGGGTCCCGAGATCACGTGCTGGCCATTTGCAACCTTCCTAGCCAGCTTCTGACAAGCAAACAATGTTAGACTAAGGAAAAGAAAAGCGAGGCAGTCCAGCAATAATCACTGTTTTAGGCTGCTAATGTTAAGGTTCAGTTTAGCAGCAGATTCTGCTCAATGTCTCCCAAAAAAATCAATTTCTAATGAATAAGTATTCATTTATTTAAAAACATTCAACTTTAGTATCATCCACGGTGGCCAGAAGAGTGCTAATGGGTTGAATTATGGTTGTCTTTTCCAAAGTGAACATTTAATTGTTCACGAAATTTGTTTAAAGTTGGAAACTCAGACTAGAGGAGAATATCAATACTATAGTAAGACACAGGCCTATTTACCTAAGAATATGGATTATGGAAATTGAAAGAGTATGATTCCACTAAGATCATTATTAATATAAATATTAATTATATGTGTGCTATCATGAAAAAGACAATACCCTACTGCCAAATCTTTACACACACACACAATAATGCTAATGATTAAACACAAACACTATATTAAATAATGAAATTTATTACATTTGTTTGCTTTTGAGATTAGCTTCTCCTTAGAAACAATCAATACTGACATAAGATAGATATGTGGGCACAACGGCACACATCAAAAATGACATTTAGTTGCCTGCTCACAAAGTGAAACACATACGTGACACACACCTAATATACTATGTACAACATATGTATAGACCCACACCCCTACATATACATAATAAATAATTATTAAATACTGTCCATCTTGAATATATAATGGAAGGAGGAAGTTGAGAGTTCACACTATATGGAATGAAACTATGACTGAATCTGGATATTCTGCTACGGATACCACAAAGCCTCCTCCCAGAAGATAACAAAAAAACAGGTCGTGAAGAGAATGTGTAGTGTCTCAGAAAATCTTACGGACCTTGCTCAAGCAATGCTTCTGTGCTATGTCCTGGATGGGAGGGAGGGAACTGCCAATGATCTTTTTGGCCATTCTCACCACTCTCTACACCGCCTTCCTGTCTGAAGCAATGATGCTTCCAAACCAGACTGTGATACTGTATGACAGGATGCTCTTGATCGTCCCCCTGTAGAAAGTGATCAGGACAGGGGAAGGAAGATGCGATACAGAAAATGCAGTTTCTCATTGTTGAGCGACCAAACCAGCCTATTTGTTAGCTGCACACCCAGGAATTTGATGCTGGTAACCATCTCCACAGGTGAATCATTAATGCACAGAGGAGTGTGGCTGTGCCTGCCTTTTTTGAAATCAACAATGATCTCTTTGGTTTTTCTGGTATTTAAAACTAGGCTGTTTTCCTTACACCAGTTCATCAACCCCTCAACCTCCTTGTGGTAAGCTTCCACCTTGTCATCCTGAATAAGGCCCACTACTGTTGTATCATCTGCAAACTTCACAATATGGTTAGTGGCAAACCTAGCACAACAGTCATAGGTCAACAAGGTGATCAGCAGCAGACTTAAGACACAACCCTGAGGAGAACCTGTGCTCAAGGTAATGGTATTAGAGGTGTTTGTTCCAACTTGCACATATTGGGGCCTGTTTGTAAGAAAGTCAAGAATCCAGTTGCACAGAGGAGTGTTTAAGCCTAAAAGGCCAGTTTGTTTACTAGATGCTGGGGAATGATTGTGTTCAACACTGAACTGAAGTCGACAAACAACAAACACATGTATTTCTTTCCTCTAAGTGCTTCAACCTCAGATGGAGAACAGAATAAATAGCATCTTCCGTAGAGCAATTTGGTAGGTAGGCAAACTGAAGCGGGTCAAATGCTGGCGGGAGGCTAGATACAATAATGTTCTTTATCAGCTTCTCAAAGCATTTCATGATGGTGGATGTCAGTGCAATCGGAAGGTAATCATTGAGGCCTGTAATTGTGGACTTTTTTGGCACTGGCAAGATGATGGCCATCTTAAAACACGATGGGGCCACTGCCTGCTGCAATGAGACGTTGAAAATATCTGTGAGAATACAAGCCAGCTCCTCTGCGCATTCTCTGAGGACACATCCAGGGATGTTATCTGGGCCTGCTGCTTTCCGAATCTTAACTTTCTGCAGTGTTTTCCGGATAGAGGTGACATCAAAGCTTAGCACTTGCTCATCAGGATGGGGCACAGCTTTCCTAGCAGGAGTGCTATTTGATGCCTCAAATCTACCAAAAAAGTATTCAGCTTGTTTAGGAAGTCTGTGATGTCCTTGCATCTCGATGGAGCCACCTTATAATCCATGATGACCTGGATCCCTTGCCACATTCGCCTGGTTTGTTGGGTCCTGAAAAAAGTTCTGAATTCTCTGGCAATGGGTTTGCTTTGTACCTTTTATGGCACTTTTCAGATTTGCTCTGGCTGTTCTAAGTGTCAGCATGTCACCAGATTTGAAAACCACATTCCGTACTTTCAGCATCTTGCGGACCTCATAAGTCAGCCACGGTTTTTCATTTGCCCTCACAACAATCTTTTTAGGACACAGTGGTGGCATACTCCTCAACGTTTGTATGTTAGTTATCAGTAGCTGCTTCCTTAAACATGCCCCAATCTGTGCACTCAAAGTAGTCTTGTAATGCTTCTATCGCTCCTTCTGTCCAAACCCTCACCTGCTTTACTGTAGGTTTCACTCTGACTAATAAAGGTTTATGTGCTGGAATAAGCAGCACTGAGAGATGGTCAGAGGAGCTCCGATGAGGGCGAGGGATAACTTTGAAAATGTTGTTGGAATACTATTCCTTCTTGATGTTGGAATAAGCAAGATCCATTGTCGTAACTATTAATTTCTATCAGTTTAACTGAAGAAATCAAATTTATCAGTATAGGCTAATGTTTGTGCTAATGCTAAAGTTAACCCATTAGCACTAGTCTGGTAAATTTTCTAAACAAATATAAAGCTAAAATAAGAAAATCACATACTCTACACTGCCAAGCCTTTTCAACATGAAATAAATAAAATGTATCAATTGAAATATTATGGTTCAAGGAAATAGATTTTAATAGACTGGTATAAAGCTAATGAAATCATACTACTGAAATAGGGGGAAAAAAACCCTAAAATGCTAAAAGATCATTTTAGTATATATTTATATTTAGGGAGCAAACATGCCATCATATGAGAAGGAACCTCTCATCTGTTCTTAAGACTTCCTTTTTTCCTAATCATCTTCAAGATATCTTAGTACTTCCTTGGCAATACAACTGAAATTCTTCTGTGTGCAAATAATGGAGAGATAGCAACTGAGAGTTCAGCAAGTGGTTTCATATTTTATTAATTTTGTTTTTGTAATTTATTTATACTGAAAAAAGTTGTGAATATTTTTGTCACCAATCCACTCTATCTCTTCTATTTCTGGTTGTTTGCTGAGTATGTAACATAAATGATTATGAAGATCAGTTAAAATCATAAAATAAAACAACCAAATGTGAATGTATTCCGAAAGGGAATGTCAAAGAACAAGTAACCTGTTACAATTTTACACATTTCTCTATTTCCCATGTAAAATTTCTCAAATTTTATCTTTACAATAATTAATGCCTATTAATGCCTATGCCTATTGCTAGATTAACCATAATTAGCTTTTAAACAATGATTTGAATTCAAGTTTATATCCTAAAACTATGCATAACTGCAAGGTGCGCCTACCTATAAAATTAGGAATTTGCTTTATTTTATTAGCAAATTTATATAGCTAAACATATAATTCAGTAAAATAATATTACTAGCTTTTCTCATATCCTCCAATCTCTTGCACTTTATTAACATTTGCTCCAAGAGACTATTTCAAACTTTTGCTATGATTTTGCAGTGTGAGAATCAGAGAAGTTGGCAAACCCTCGTAAAGAGAAAGCCATTCATTTCTAATTCAACTTTATAGTGAGAAGCTGGATACAGATAGTCCTCGACTTACAACTATTCGTCTAGTAACCAAAGTGACAATAGCACTGAAAAAAAGTGACTTATGACCAGTCTTCGCACTTATAACCATTGCGGCATCCCCATGGTCATGTGATCAAAATTTGGATGCTTAACAAGGTATTGTACTAATGATGGTTGCAACATCCCAAGGTCATATGCTCTACCAGCTTCCAACAAGCAAAGTTCATGGGGAAAGACAGATTTGACTGTAGATTCACTTATCAACCATGGCAAAAAGGTCATAAAATTGGGTGCAACACACTTGCCAATGTTCCTGCTTAGCAATGGAAATTCTGGCACCAACTGTGGTTGTAAATCAAGGACTATTCATAGTTAAGGGTAGCTAATGCTATTCAACAATAATATTGGAATTCCACAAGGAATGCTTACAATGGAAAGGAGGGAAGATATGTTTTGGAAGGGATTTAAGACTTGAAGAAAAACTTTAATCCACTTTTGTTTTTTTTTAAGCACAGACAGGAAATGGATACTGTAACATTTGTGCTGTGATTAACTATAATAATTTCTTTTTAGACAAGATACCAAAGGCGTATGGAGATACATGGAGATAATTAAGCTTTCAATATACTAAAAGCTATGTGTATATACATGTCTTTTCAATATTTATATCAAGTTAATCATAACTAACTGCTCCACAAAACCCATTAATTTCTCCTTAAAAGATAGCACCAGTTTCCTTCTTAACTGCATGTAGTTTGGGCAGACATGGTAAGCAATTTTTTTTAAATAACTGATTGCAGAAATATGATTTCATTTGATGAATGACACTACTTTGCATTCTTTTTGATCACATTTTAGTATGTTTTAACCTGTAACAAAAATTTAACCCTAACAGAGAACATGTTATTTGTGTGCATGTATAAGGCCTCAGGAAGCATACACCTCAAGAAAATTTGATAGTATACTCAAAATTCTCAGTGTTTCTAATAAAGTTTATGAATCAGCTAAAATAGATTTATATAGTACTAGGATTTTTTTTTTAAAAAAAATATGGAATAGCAGCTCACAAGCTCTTTTAAACCTTTGTAAAAGATTGCTGATGAGTCTGGAAAAGCAATACAAGGAATACTGAACATAAACAAGAGATAAGAAAGGAGTTCATTGGTGAATAGGAGCTAATTAAAAAAGCCCAGCTTACTAATAATTGAGGACTCACAATTTTATCAATTTTTAACATTCTATACTTTATTCCTAGTCCTGATAGTAAAAACCCCTGATAGAAGTCTTTATAATTCTTATTTCCTTGTTGGTGCCCTACTGTGAAGAACTGACAACTATCCAATCGAATATTTAATGCTTTTAATGAATAATTGTAATTTCTTTCGTTAATCCTTCTTTGGCAGATATACAGAATAGACACATGCATATAGGAATGAAATGGAAAATAGCAACAGAGACTAGGAAGTGATGCTGGATCTACAATCCTCGAAGCACAAAGCTGAAAACACCAGCCTGAAGATGACGAATGGGACTTCATCGAAATGTCGCCAAGACACCTCCAATTTTATGCGGGAGAAAACCCGAACAACCAAAGACATACATACATACATACATACATACATACATATATAGAGAGTATTTAACTCTTTTTCTACTGCTGCTTTTCCCAAACAATTCATTCTGCCCTGTCCCATACGCTCTTGCAAGCAAAATTCAAACCTATATTTGTTATAAGGTATCAGCCAAAAACCCAGATTAAAAAAAAATATTATAAAGTATATTTAAGCTTCCCTTAGAACTTTCGTATCCTACAATTTTCAGATAGAATGTTTTAAAGGATTTTTCCCCCAATAAATCAACAATTCTGCTGCTTATCTACATAAACAGAATAAAGCACAAATAGAAAAAAATTGATGTGATACAGAAAATAGTATTTATAAAATGAAACCAGATAGTACTTTATTACCTTTTATTTTATGCAGATCACTACACTACATTATTTTTGAATCATTACATAAATAATGGTGCTTGGGTATATCTATTTTTCTCTTAAAATTAAATTTAAGGAATGTGTTTAAAAAATCTGGAAATATTGACAGAGAAATGCCCCAAACTTGGAAAAAATTAGCAATCTCAAATTTTGAGTGAATTGGGGGGAAAGAGAAGCAGGGAACACTTTCACTATCCTCTCTGATTATATATGATTCCTGAAGCACAGATAAGGAATAACTAATGCAGGATACTTCTGTATTGAAGGTAACTATTTAATTTGATTATAATTCCTGTTTTTACAAAGTCAGAATTTCCCCTCACCAACTAATTAGAGCCTCAAGCCATTACAATTCAGGCAAAGTCACCGGTCACTGTTGCAACTGAAAAGGTAAGAGGATACCGCATATGCCGGTGTATAAGGCGACCCGGCGTATAAGACGACCCCCATCTTTATCGCCGGGCTGCATTCCTAGAACGTCGTCTTATATGCTGGAAACTACCAGTATTTCCGGCATATAAGACGACTCGGTGTATAAGACGACCCCTGTCTTTGGCGCCGATTTTAGCGCTCACGGAAGTCGCCTTATACGCCGGCATATACGGTAGTTGTCTTATTTTTTTATTTTAATTAATGTGTTGGCATTCAGTGTGGGAGATTGATCTATAAAATGGCATTGTAACAATAAATATGGACTGTTACACCACACTGTCAACATTAAATTAACCTTGCTTATCTTCCAAAACTCAAGGAAGTGAACTTGTACGTCTCCCTCAGTTTTACTTTCAATATTCTATAGGTCAGCCAATACAATTTTTTGACACTTCAAGCTATAATTTAGATCTGAAAATCATAGTGCATCACAGGACATATGCAGTACTTGTTTTGTTGTTGGATTTATCACTAGCTCACTGAGATGATTTAGGGAGAAAGCATTTACATAATGCTGGTAAAGCAGGGAAGAATGAAGACCTGACTATATTCAGTGCTGGAGTGCTACATATTCAATTTTTAGAATCTCACGAACATCCCTCATATATACTACTTCAATGCTGGCCTTGCATGGTTTATTAATAATGCATAGCATTAATATGCATAGCATGTTCTTTGAAAAATAAGGAGAAATCAGTTCAAATCTAATGGCTCCCATAAATAATATGGGGAATTATTTGCCAAACATAGAAAAGCATTATGCAGCCAGGAAACAAAGTAAACTGAATGTCCAAAAGAGGACAGCCTGAAGAACAAAGGGTAAATAAGTACTTGTTTTCAAAAATAAATCCTTATTTTTGTTCAATTTTGAGTGCATTTCTTTGTTTGTTTTGTTGAAATACACATATACAATAAAAACAGTTGCTATAAAATAGCATCTACTTCATTTGCATTTATTTATTGATTTGGCCACATGTCTCTCATGAGTGACCATCAGTGGCTTACAATAAAATAAAAACAGTAAAACAGATAATATAAAAATTGGGGAGAAAAAAACCCATAGCAACTGAGCTTCATAAATATCAAGAAAGTCAAAGAATGAATTCTATCACACTCTTGGATCATATTTCTAGGGCCTTGCAAAAGGCCAGCAGAATAGAGGCTGGCTTAATCTGAGATGGAATGATGTTTTATAGAGTGGACACCATGGCAGAAAAAGTCCTCTGCAGGGCCTCAACAGCTGAAGTTCCAGCTGATGGTACCCAGAAAACGCCCCTCCTGCCAGAGTGGAGGGGATGGTAAAACAAGGAGAGACAGTCCTGTAAGTAGCCAAGTGCTAAACCATGTAAACCTTTATCAGCACCTTGATTTGTACCAGAAGCATACTGGAAGCATACAATGAAGTTGATGGTGCAGTAGTAATGCATATGCTGAAAAACTGACACCATTAACTGCCCACACCAGCAGAAGGTTCTGAATGTCCTTAAGGGGGCCCCGTGTACAATAAATTGCAAGAATCTAAACTGGAGATTACAAGGGCATGAATGACCATGAGCAAAGCCTCCAATCTAGGAATGTCACAAGTGATGCATAACCCAAAACTATACAAAGGCCATCCTAGTCAAGGCTGCCGTGTGCTTCATTTATACTTGAAAATAGATTTTTATCATGTAAATCTTTTAGTTACTTACTTGAGATCCTGCAGAAGGTCTTTTGCATTAAGCATAGTAATTAATGAAGTGGTAGCTGCTGGAATAATGATAATTGGTGTTCGAGATCCTATAGAAAGACATACATATATATTTAAAGCAAATAAAATGCAATTTTCATCATTATCATAAACTTTTCAAGCTCTGGCTGAACAATTATACTAAAATGCTAATTAATAAATTTATGACAACATCCGTAATACAAGATGTCAATTTGATAAGATAAAAACAGCTGTAAATTTGGAAACCACTCACCTTTTTTTTGATTTGGAGGAGGTCTTGCTTGAGAAACTATAGGGAAAAAAAGCACAGAATAGCTGTTTTAAGTTTTGAATCACAATGGAATTAATGAAATTTCCCTAAAATCTATTTGTTAATTCTCTCTGCATTATCAAGGCATATAATTCCAGTTTTTAATATTTCAAAGATAAAAAGGAGTTTTAGGTTTCAGGTTTCAGTGTGGAAGATTTGCATGTAAATAACATATTATTAACAATAATAACAACAATATTGTACTGTTGGATTAACTAAATCACCTGAAAAGTTAGCAATCACCCTTAAAAATTTTTTTGCTGATATAAGTATGTAAGAATATCCTAATCAACTATCAGTTTTGATTCTTGCATATCATTTGGCTAAAATTATTAACAGTGGATTAATGTAATAAAAGATATCTTAAGATGGGGTTTCAGAGCTATAAGAACAGTACAGGTAGTCCTTAACTTATAATCATTCATTTAGCAACCACTCGAAAATACAATGGCACCGAAAAAAAGTAACTTGTGGCCGGTACTTGCACTTATGACATTTATGACACAATCATGTGGTCAAAATTCAGGTCGTTGACAATGGGCATGTATTTACTATTGTTCCAGCATCCTGATGTCATTTGATCACCATCTGTGACCTTTCTAGCTCGCTTCTGACCAAGCAAAGTCAATGGGGCAAGCCAGATTCACTTAATGATGTAATTCATTGTAAGCTTTTTTTTTCTAGAGAAACACTGAGAGAAAGTGCCAGGTGTTTTCTGGTACTTTATTTCTTTATATCCTGCATTATGGAAGGTCAATCTTGATATGGGCTTGCTTTTGTACTGATGAAGCCTATACAGAGCTTTCAATTAATATGTGTGAAATCGCATCTGGCAGTGTAGCCTCATGTGTGGCAGATATCCAGAAATTATCCAGATGTATTTCAGCTCTTGCTAGTTCTTTTCATACTGTTGCTTGTCAGTTCCAAGCACATTCTTATTCTCAACAGCCCTGGTGAGATAAGTATGACAGGCAGTATGACCTTTTTAAACACTGGCACACAACTGCAAAGATAACAAAATCAATGAAGAATCCCAACATCACTACATTAGCATTCTATTCTGAAATCAGTTTTAGAAGAAAGTTTAGCAACACAAGATAAATATTTTAGAATGGATGCATAAATATTTTTTAGTGATGGCTATTTAACCAGTTTTTCTTTATTACTTGGGGAAAAAAATCCTGCAAGTACTTTTGTTTATAAAAACTGAAGAGAGTGCTTTGTTTTTTGTTTTTTAATTGACGCTGTGCCATTAAGATATTATACAACTCATACAGAACTCTATTTTATTTCATTTTTTAAACCTTCATATTACTTTTTAATAATCAATTAAAGGCATATTCCCCTCAAGTGTCTATATACCTGAGGCCAGATAGTCATTATTCAGCCTTTGAAGTACTTATACGATATTCATTATTAAAGTATAATGTATTACATATATCAGGCACTATCTTCTGAAAGCATCACAAGAAATGAAATACAGTGGGATCATATAAATATGTCCAGTACTAAAAGTTGACTCAGCTTTTTTCAGAATATGATCACATCATACTTCTTGCTAGGTTAACATAGTTCTTAAGATCCTGGGTACTGTAGATTAACAAACAATAATGTGATATGGTAGAGATCCCTAGTATTTTTGCATATCTTCCAAAGACTACTGTACATAGAAGTGATTCAAAGTACCTGAAATTTACAGAATGCATACATTTCTGTAATTATTATATCATATTAGCACATGTATAAGCAGAAATGTAGATGTATTCATTTGAATTTTATGGGGAAAAATCATAATTTAAAAGTTAAAGCTTCAATAGTTTCCATAGCAAGTCAGAATGAATTTGAAGATGGATTTGCATTTCCAATATACTGGTTTTTTAAAAAATAGTTTATCCTTCATACTATTATATATATGTATGTGTGTGTGTGTGTGTGTGTGTCTTTGGTTATTCGGGTTTTCTCCCACGTAAAATTGGAAGTGTCTTGGCGATGTTTCAACACTTACAATTTTACGCGGGAGAAAACCCGAATAACCAAAGACCTACATACAAACACCCGCGAAAATCTCAGAAAACACACACACACACACACATATATGTTTTCTGAGGTTTTCGCGGGTGTTTGTATGTAGGTCTTTGGTTATTCGGGTTTTCTCCCACGTAAAATTGGAAGTGTCTTGGCGACGTTTCGACGAAGTCCCATTTGTCATCTTCAGGCTGGTGTCTTCAGCTTCGTGCTTCGAGGAGCACGAAGCTGAAGACACCAGCCTGAAGATGACGAATGGGACTTCGTCGAAACGTCGGCAAGACACTTCCAATTTTACGTGGGAGAAAACCCGAATAACCAAAGACCTATATATATATATATATATATATATATATATATATATATATATATATATATATATATGGAATGAATAAAGCGCGTTCACCAGGAGAGTTTAAAGTTAAAATACTTTAATTAAAGTATTTTACTATATTAATAGTACTATATTACTATATTCGTCTGGCGTTGAAACCAATGGAGGGCTTGTATGCATTTATTTACTCATTCCATTTATAATTATGCCCGGGAGTCGCATTTTCACCATCATTATTGAATTTTATGATCGAGCAGTACTGCTCACAGCCAGAAAATGGGAGAAATTGACAAGACGCATCTCAGCAGCTTACCGCAGAATAGCGTTCCTACACACCTGCGCTCGAGAGGACCTCCCACCCAAGATGTTAAGAAGGAAACCTGTTATTGATACAAATGAATGCATACAAGCCCTCCATCGGTTTCAACGCCAGACGGTTAAAGCCCTTATTAACGACCAGCACAGACGTGTAGAAAATTTAAAAAAATGGGCTCTTGAACTTCAAAGACATTGTAACTCGACTTTATCAGAATACCACTTCCAAGCACTGAGTCATCACATCCAAATGGTAGCTAGAAAAACGAACCAAGAAACAACAGCACACCTCCAACGTAAGATGAATGCCATACGTAAGTCCCAATATAGTAATTTTACCAATAGAGCGGTTTGTAACCTCTCTTCCAAACTTCTGACTAACCCGCAACTCACCCTACTGCAATGTGATACTAATCATAACCTTATGGATGCCTACCCTTTAGATTTTGTATCTGCACTGGAGCCTGCTATGCATCATATGGGGACAGATGAAGACACCAGAAATTCCATTAGACAACAGATCACAGGGCTACTTACTAACCACAGGTACCATCACACCCTATCTAGAGAAGAAACTGGAGCTCTTACACAACTTAAAAGAGATGATACTATTGTCATACTTCCTGCAGACAAAGGTAGGGTGACTGTTATTATGGATAGAACACTGTATACAGCTAAAGCACTTGAACTCTTGAATGATAAGTTGGCCTATAGAGTAATTAAAAAAGACCCCTCAATAACGCTCAAAAATAAAATCAACAAACTGCTAGACAACTTTAAGCGTTGTAAGAAGATCGGAGATGACACCCTAAAGAGGACACGTCCCTGTGACACGGCCCTTGCCCGTTTTTACGGTCTACCAAAGATCCACAAGGAAGGTACCCCCCTTCGCCCCATTATATCATTCAGGGGCACCCCCATCTCAGGACTAGCTAAATGGCTTAGTGCCCGCATCAACCACCTCGTAGATGGCAGTAACACCATGGTCAGATCTGCAGAAGAATTTTTAACTAGAATTAAGACCCTTAGGGTGGAGGATGATGAGATGATGGTGTCGTTCGACGTCACCTCTCTCTTCACCTCCATTCCCCAGGACTTAGCCATCTCTGTCCTGAAAGAACGTTTGACATCTATGAATGAAAGTCATCACCAAGATTCCCTTCAGACGGAAGACCTCGTGAAATTGATAGAAATATGTCTCCAGACTTATTTCACATTCCAAGGTATCATCTATGAACAGATAAAAGGAACCCCGATGGGCTCCCCCATCTCAGTATTATAGCTGAGGTAGTCCTTCAACAGCTTGAACATAAGGCTATGACTTTATACCAACCCAAATTTTGGGTTCGATACGTGGACGATACATTTGCTATTGTCAAAAGACAACATGTAACTACATTTATGGGAATATTAAATTCCATCTACTCTGACATAAGGTTTACTGTAGAGGAAGAAAGACACAATTCTCTTGCCTTCTTAGATGTTTCCATCCACCGTCAACCAGATGGATACCTACATACGAAGGTATTCCGTAAACCAACCCACACGGATAGAATCCTCCATTACCAGAGTAATCATCCTGTTTCACATAAAATCAGCTGCATTAAAACGTTATTTAAACGCATTGACTCCCACTGCAGCATGGATGAATATAAGAAAGAAGAGAGGAGACACCTCTTCCGTACATGCATATATAACGGTTATCCATTAAAATTTATCAAACGACATTGTACAACTTTCCAGCACCAGACCACCCAACGAAGAAGGGATTCCCCCCTACAAAAAACATGCATCTCCCTCCCATACATAAGTAACATCTCAGAGGCCACAGCCAGACTACTAGCACCCCATGGTATAGAAGTAGCTCACAAACCTAACCAAACCCTACGATCAAAAATTATGCGTCCAAAGGACCCCCTACCTACCATGGAGAAATCTGCTATTGTTTATAAGATCAACTGCAAAAACTGCGAAGGCAACTATGTGGGAGAAACAGCCAAACGCTTGAAAACTCGCCTCCACGAACACAAACTGGCCATAAAACGAGGCGAACCACACTCACAACTTTGGATGCATATGGCACAACAAGGCCATCAGTTTGACTTCAATAACACCCTTATCGTAGCCAGTGATGCCACGAAGGGAGGTCGGCTGCTAAAAGAAGCCTGGTTCTCGAATAACAACTCAATCAATCGTCACATTGACTTGCACCCAGCACAACAAGCGCTACGAAAATGGAACTCAAACCATCATCCTTTATATCACAAACCTTACAATCAACATCCACAACATTCTAAACCAGGAGCTACACCTCCTCCCTACCAGAAACAATCTGATATAGACTACCCAGAAACCTCCCAACAACATCAAGGAGAAACCACACCCCCTTTAATTGGAGAAAACAACAATAATGACATTGGAGCGCTTAAGAAATTTGAGGATAGAACCACTAAATTTAGCACTACCCATAATAATAATAAAAGTGAATATCCCATACAGAGAGGGGAGAAAAAACATGTGATGACGACCCGTTCGCTTGATAAAAGGGAAAGTAACATGAGCGGGGAATCTGCCCAAATACCAACAGACTTTTGCTCACAGAAATGGGGGGGATTTAACTTGAATATTGACCTACGAGGGAAGATGAGCATGGAGGACACCATGATGGAGGAGGATGATTCAAACATTGAAAAATACCACATTCAGTTGATGCTTGTACATGCGAGTGAAGATAAATACGGGAACACACAGCAGAGGAAAGATGTTAAATTGCAGCCAATGAAGCCCCGCCTCCATGGTAGGATACACAATGACATCGAACTAAATCCCCCCGCTGCAACGAGAACCAGTGCTGCCGAGAGAGGGCGGAACATAGCTCTAACAATACCCCCTGAGATCGACGGAGATGTGAACACAAGTGCTCGAGAGAACGACAGAAGAAATCTTTACTCCGATTCCCCCTCCCACCTATCAGCTGTTCAGAAGGGAATACTGGCACAGTCTAGGAACCAAGCGCAGACGTCTATGGAACCCGTTTGAACCACCTTGTTAGAAACGGTCTCTCAGCCCTGAAGATGTTGGGGAGTTTTCCCAACGAAAGCTTGGCAACCTTTTAATATAGTAAAATACTTTAATTAAAGTATTTTAACTTTAAACTCTCCTGGTGAACGCGCTTTATTCATTCCATTTATAATTATGCCCGGGAGTCGCATTTTCACCATCATTATTGAATATATATATATATATATATATATATATATATATATATATATATATATATATAAATCTACTGCTTTTACCTGGCCTTGCCACAGGTTGCACTGCTGGGGTCTGAGTCTTTCGTGCTGAAGCTCCTTCCTGTATAGAAAGAGAAGAGACACATATACATTAACAAGTTACTTGACAAGAGCACAATATTAAAACATTTTTTTTAAAAGCAAGATATTTTTTCCAGCAACCTATTTATTAAATCTTTTTTTGAAAGCCAGGAAGAAATTGCTTTTGTTTTGTAGAAGAGTTAGCTAAAGAAATCCAAAAACAGTGAAGACGATGAATGAAATACTGTACAGTACTACTCTTTTTAACTAGAGATGGATAATATCCACATCAGTCTACGAAATTTATTTATTTGTATTCCTCCTTTATTATTTTTACAAATAGCTCAAGGTGGCAAATACATCCAACACACCTTCTGCCTCCTATTTTCCCCACAACAACAATCCTGTGAGGTATGTTGGGCCGAGAGAGAGTGAATGGCCCAAAGTCACCCAGCTGGCTTTCATGGCTAAGGCTATGAAATAATTTTATTCTTAACTAGTGCTAGAATTTTTTTTTTTTTTGAAAAACCCATTACCCTCTTTAATTTTAGTATTAAAATTTTTAAGTACAGGATTGGCCCAAATCCACCAAGTGTATTAGCCAGGACAGTGTTTACTATCACAACTGCTAAGTGTTTTAAAGGTATATTCCAGTATTGAAAAGATGCTGTTTGAGAGACTATAATTAGTTATTCGATGGAAATCCAAGGGAGGAAGATTGGAGAACTATAAGGATTGAGGGACAGTAGAGCTGATGGCCATACATACATTTTAGCACAAAGCAAGGACAAAACTTGGGATGATGATATACTTTCCTTAGGAAACATTTTCAGACTCTTCCCAATTTGCCTCTGTAGTAAATGGGAGATATTCCAACACAGAATGTTTGGCTTTAACGTAACATAATCCATCAAGATGTCTACATCTATTTGATGGTCACAAAACACAAATCCAAGAAAATCTTTGGTTTTCCTCTAAATCTTTCATGTAATGTATTAGAAAAAGCAGAAAAGTTATAATATATAGAGGGAAATTCTAAATTTGTTTCCAAATTTGATAAATAAATAACATTAGAGGCTCTAAAGTAATACATAAGAGATCAAATTCTCTATGTGAATTGCTAGGTATACTTTTTTGCTGTGTATCTTTAAAAATAAACTGTATGCTTATTAAAATTATTAAAGCTTATTTAAAAAACATGATGTATACTTTAGGTAAATTTGTATTAAGGAATCAGAAAAAATAAGTTAAACCAAATTAAAAGCATTTGTACAATACATGTAACTTTAATGAGAGAAGTCATAAGTTTGTAACTGCTTAAAGATCAGAAGTAACTTCTTTATATAACTTTACGTACTTCTATTTCTTAATTACTTTTTCTTAATTTCCCACCTTACATTTTCTTTTTTTATTGTTCTTTACTCTTACTTTATATTGTTCATGTTTATCTTTTTTAATCTGCAAACATTTCTAATACAAATTATATATAAATAAATATTTGTACAATAAACATTTAGCATTTGGTAAGAAAGTGGTCTTTCATTACATTATACAGTAATTATTTTCTTCCTACTTATGTTATGCCAAATGATCCAAAACATGTGAGATTATGTGACTACTTTAAGAATCCATTCTAGTGCCAAAGTCAATAAACAGAAGAAAGCATACAAATCTCAACTGCCTCAGAAAATCATATTTACAAAGAAGGTATAACTCACTGGATTTTTTTTCTAAAAATCTCAAATCACTGATAGAATGATATCTAATCCATTTTTTTTGCTTCGCCCTCCTACAATTTATCCCCAAAGACTAAGAGATTGTGGGAGGTGGGAGGATAGTAAGTATTTGGGAAGCTCAGGAGCAGGGAATGAGGGTAAATCCCATTGTTCAAGCTTAACTCTGTGGTCCATAATGTCTTTTCTCCATAAAACAGCATTAAAAACAGGAAAACAGGAGGTACTTAGTAGTTGTGACAACCTTGGAACAGATTTACAGAGATAACTGGAATAGCCTGTTAGGTATTGCCATGGTTTGGATTGTGTCAAAAGCTATGAAGACAAGCGAAAGTAACAAAAACTAATATCATATTCCAAATTTGAAGACAAGCTCAAATGTTATCTCACACTCCCCTAAGTTTCTTTGAACAGGGACTACAGTATGCTTTATTACTTGCATAGATTATGTAGTGATATAGTTTCAGATAGACTGTCTGAGCAATAGTGTTTGGAAACATGCATGCATGTATATTCACTAAGTGTTGTGAAATGTTCTAGCAGTTGCCAATATGCTTCATTTCCTGTCATTTCAACCAGCTGCAAATTTCTTATTTGTGCATGGCAAATACAGATAGGAATGTTATCTGTCTGCTTGTCTGTCTAATTTGTATGCTGCTGTAATCCCCACGGTATTTATTTTTTAAAAAAATTGCAAACACAAACTGATTATTCTCCAAATATCTTCTGGAAAGATTCCTTTTTAAACAATTTCCAGAACGTCCTCCAAGTGCACACCAGCCTAACACAATAAGGAGGATATCCATAAAAGAGAGGGCAGCACCAAAAAAGAACAGGGATTGTGGCACATGGTTGTATGGTTATGAAGGCTCTCACCCATTCATAATCAAGTATGATTCTAAGATGGCGATGCCTGGATCGGCTGTGGCTGCATTGGCTCTTGAAGGTGAAAAGTTTTTGGAGGGATATAAGGGATATAGGCCACATGATCGGGAAGGTTTTATTGTGTTTGAGCAATGTGGTGGGGCTAAGGCAGTGCTTCTCAATTATTTTCTGTCATGCCCCCCTAGGAAGAAGAAAACATTTCGCGCCCCCCGCGCGACTGTAAATAGTCTATAAAATTTGTCTATAAAATTGTTATAAATACACCTCTGCATAACACTGTATCCTTATTAACATATATGAGAATAAAAAAAGAAAGAAATGTGGATCAATTTACAACAAAGAATAGCTTTATTAACTGTAGCAGAAAAGATTTAAAGGAGCACAATATTAAAAAAAACCTTTAACCTGCAAAACAAAAATATATAAAATAATTTGAGCTGATTTTTTAATCAGAGGTGATGTCTGGATTAATGGCTACAATGAGCACGTTTTTCAATGCATAGCTTTTCGAAGCGGGGTTTGAACCATGACATAGCAACTCTCAGCTCCTTCTCAATGTGTAGCCGAGACTTGTATTTGCTTTTCAGAGCAGCAACAGCAGAGAAGCCACATACGCCTCGTCATATTTCCTTGTCTTAGCCTTCGGAAGACTTTCTTTTATCTCCTTCTCTCTCCGCCTGTCTTCTCATCCTTGTTAAAAAAATTTTTTTCTGTACAGAGGACCGATTTCCGGGTCTAAAAGTCACACGGGCGGGTTTGGCCAATCAGGATAGAGCATCATGTCTATCCAATTGGGTCCTTTGCATGTGTCACGTGCGTTGGCGGTCATGTTGTCCTCCGCGTCGGGCTACTACTGGGGCTGCGCTGGGACATTCTTCAGTGTTCGCGCCGCGCTGCTCCCTCTCTTCAGCTCTAGAGTTGCTAGGCAACCAATGCCGTGTGGGACGCCGCTTGCAAGTGAGTCGGATGATCCGATCTAGAAATCCAATATGACAGTATTTGCCGAGGTCAAACGAGCCCCCCTTTACGGAGCCTCACGCCCCCCCTGGGGAGCGCACCCCACTATTTGAGAAGCACTGGGCTAAGGTAACATACGACCAACAATCTTTGTTGGTATGGTGAGGTTTAGATGTTCTGGAACTGTTGATGAGACTATTAAAAGTCCTTTGTGCTGTTTGAAATTGTTCTGCTGGCAGCAAGATCTGACTGCTGGCACAGTGATGGATTCTATTGTAAATCAGGCTGTTTCCGAAGGAGGCAGAGGAGAGGTCCCAGGGCTTGTGGAGCAAAAGAACTGGATGAGGCTGTTGGCAGGCCCAGAGGAAGGGAGAAAGGCTTTTGGAGGAGTTGGAGGTGGTGCCAGCATGCTCCAGGGTGAAAAGGAGCGAGGCCTCTTTAAGGAAAAGGTGGAAGAGACGGGATCAGAAAAAGGAAAAGAGGCAAGGTTGTCGTGCAGGAATACAAACTAATTTGAGGGCTAATCCCCATGGAGCTCCATTTCCATCTTCCTGTTTGCCATTGTTCGCTCCCTAGAGACTAAAATGGATGTTCTGAAACTTGAGCTGCCATGAACAAGGAGGCTATATTGGAGATGGTGACCCTTTGAGATCTGTGTGCAACGAAATTTCATTTTGATGTATGCCGATTGGTGTACGTTCAAAGTGACAATAAAGTTATTGTTGTTGTTGCTATTATTATTATTATTAGTAGTAGTAGCAGCTGCATTTTGCACAAAACAATTTTGAAGTGATTTGCAAATATTGTTACATACTGAATGCATTGCAGCAATCTTCAGTTGTCATGCAGTAATATAAGAGCTACCATTGCCAGGACCTCTTGCTCCAAAAAGGCCTGCTACTGATGATCCAGACAATACTGGATAAAGGCTTCCCCATCTACAACTACTTCTTTCTCATCCAGTTGTTGAGTATCAGCAGCATGATGTAGAGGAATGTGAAAATAAATTTGGAAAAAGCCATTAAAGAAAACAAAAGACAATTCAGTCCGGGCAAAGTGGAAGGTACGATAAAGAAACTGAAAATAACCCTCCCTTGATTCTGTTCAGTATAAGAGAGAGCAAAGGGGAAACTGCCATTATACTCAATAACAATAAAATGACATTCCTATAAGCTTTGCTCTATCTGTTTCCTGTTCTAGCCTATCTTGAAGAACTGATCCTACTAATACTTTCTCCAACTTCTCCCACTGGTTTCATGTATATATTGCAAAGTGGGTAGACGGACCAATCCCTGGGGCATGTTACAAAGAGGATCCACGACCATAACTTCTTCTCCCCCCCCATCAATTGCTCAGGAAGGAACAAAACCAAAATAGTACTTCAATCCCCAAGTCTTGTAGGAGGTCCTGAAGATTACCATGGCCTATACTGTTGATGGCTTCCAAGATATCTAACAGAAGCACAAGGAGTATACACCCTCATTCTAAAAAAAAAAATCTAATTCTTCTAGGATGCTCAGCAACTTATGCCCCACTATATTTTTAATAGCCTTATCCCCAAAAGAGAACTTGGAGACTGGGTGATAGGCATCTAATATGGCCAAGTCCAAGAAAGCAGTACATTGCTTAAAGGAAACATAGAAAAGTTTCCTTCAAGTCTATTGACATAATTTCCTTCTCTAATAAGATATTGATTATCACTGGTCCATTTCCTGAAGTCTGCAGGCCAAAAGGAATCTCATTTAATAGTACAAGATGCTGCAACAATTATTAATTCATTTAGAATCAAAACTCTGAGAAAGATTTCTACTATTAAAGTGTTATGTAAGAAGACAGTTTCACGTAAAGAAAATGTGCAGTCTTATCAGTGCCACTGGATGGTTACCATCTGACATAATTATGACCGAGAAACACTGATGCTTCTCTGGCCTTATCACTACACTCTAGGCTGAATACAGTATGTGCTCAATCAGATTCACTTTTCATTCTCTTCCATCAGTGCTCCAGATGTCATCTTGTTGCTTTATTCTCACAGTTTCTCAGAAATCAAAATGATCTCCAGTATCATTTATCAGAGGCAACTCAGAGGCAGTTGTGTCAAGAGCCTGAACTACTTTCCAATTCCAGAAGACAATCAGGTACTTAACAGAACTGCCCACTGGATCATTGAGAAAAGTGGCGCTGGATTTACATCTGAATCTGAGTAGATCTTAGAAGGCAGTAAATGTCATCTAGGTCAAGAACTTATATGTCAGAACAAAAGATTTAATTCAATGTCCTGTACCAGTAGGTCAGAGATAAAGAAGTCCGACATGTCTCAACCTATATGTGTTAGATCTGAAATTACCTGGGACAAGACCACGGTTGCCATGGAGGTTATGAAACATAATTTCAACATGATGTCCCGGGGCATGAGGGAACTCCAATACTAATCTGATAACATTTGTTTAAGAAAATGTATTACAAGGAATTTCTACTTCAGTTGCATATAAATCCAACAAATTAACTGATGACTAGCAATATTTTCCAAGTTTTTTAAAGTCAACTTTGCCAACTTTAAGCTAAAAAAATAATCTGCATTAATGATTAATTATAAAAGATGCAACATGTAAGTCCTCCCAGCATTTGTGTTAGATGCATCAATTAAAAAAAAATATAGTTTTAAAATGATTTTGTATGTCTTTTAAATTTTAAATGGAAGCCACCCAGAGTTCATTGAAAGATGGGTGGCTATATCAATGTAATAAATGTAACAAACAGATGTCTATTCCTCTTAAAAAGTGTTAAAGACTTCATAGTGGAGTTCATGAAAGAGTAATACAGGCATCCAAAATCTAACCTCATTTCCTCTCTTCTTGGTTCAGATGCAAAAACAGCCACATAAATTGCAACCACACTTTCTTGCTGTCATTAGGGATTCAATGTCAGTTTCTAGCAAAGTTCACAGCAATCTAGCTCTTTCTCCATGATACTAGTAGAGTTATAGAAGGGAGGAGGAATAGAAGCCTGAGGCTATTCTTTCAGCCAATATTGCATGAACTGAATGAGATGACAACACCTAAGCTAGACAGAAGCTTATGCCAGCAGCAAGGAGGAAGAGAGTCACAATCAGGAAGGCATTTCTCTATAGAAATAATAGGAAATTGAGCATGATGTTTGTAATCTTCTTCAACACCACAAAAGTAGAATGTATTTCTACTTCAAAAGAGAATGGAAAAACTTAACAAGGGATACCAATAAAAGCTGACTGTTGATCAGCATAAAGGGAAACCAGGAAAAGGATGGGGGGGGGAGAATTGAAGATAAAACAAATGACTAGAAACTTAAGAGATAGTTCTTCAACATTTTATAGCACTATATTTTCCAAAAGCAGAAACTGTTTCATATATACACGCTGCTCAGGTATATTTCTCTCAAGCTTGTCTTCTTTAAAAAGGTAAGACAAGTTTCAGATCTCAGAAATCCAATGTTCACCTAAGAAAGTATAGGGCTTTTGTTTGTTTAGATCTTTATGGGACAAAGCAGTAAAACATATAGAAAATTATATTTGTAGAATATTCTCAAAACTATCCCAATATATCAATATAGCTAACATGTGTAATAGTTACAATCAGTTTTTCTTATAAGGATATGGAAGCAGCTTTTGTGGCTCTCTAGTGCACCTGTTATTTCACTCCTTTTGCCCAGTTTCACAGAACATGATTAAATAACATTAATTTTCCCTTGATTCACTATTCATTTCACTCCAAAGAGGCAAAAATACACTTATATTGTGTACTATGGTAAAAATAGTATTGAGAAATACAATAATTTATGTCTAACAAGCAGGGTTCAAGAATTTTTCAAACCTATTGACCTATCTCAGGATATTAGCTTGGGGAGAAAGCAGGGAAGAAAAAGAGTATTTTGTAGTTAGATAAAGCTATTATTTAGCAAGAAAGTTAGTATGTAATGCAGATTTATTTCAATATATATTGCAACAGCTTCGTTCAGTCTAACCAGATGCCAGTGAAAATGTCACAAACAGGATATCAGTTACAGCAGTCCCTCTCCATAAGGATCGCTCATTTCTGTCAGTCTCTGTAATATGAAATCAGGAGAAAACCTCAAGTCACAGGATCTTCCCAATATTTCCTTCATTATTAACAGAACACATTATGACTCTAAAAATTTATCCACTACTTTCTATATGCCCTGAAAAGTTATGCATGATAAAAATTTGCCCTTAGTTTTTAGTCAGAATGCAAAACAGATGTTTCAACAATATTACAAACACAGGGCTGTCCAGAATTTGGTTTAAAAACAAAAACCCTGCTGGATACATATTATAACAAATTTACATTGAAAATGAATGATGTTTCCACTGCTAAAATAAGAGAAATCTGTAACACCTTGAAGAGACTCATGGATTTTTCAACTTGGTGAAACAGTTAACATTTTGGCCACTTCTCTCATTAACACTTTCTATAGTGTCCTTGATCTCTGTTCATAGCACATTATTGTCTAGACTGCATAGACTGCTTTGGGAGAAATTATCCATCAGAAATCTATGACTGTTTCTTGATGTCAAATATATTATGATTAAGAGACAGGAAGCAAATATGGATGTGCAAACTCACTGTTCTTCTCTTCATATTTTGATTAATGCCTATTAAAATATGGAGAAAAAACCCCAACTTGCTAAGTGCTTTCTAGTTATCAGGTAAGGTAAGATAAAATGCCAGGATATTTCATCTGCTTTAATGATTTGAGGAGGCATTACAAATTAACAATCCTTAATGATACTAAAATGTTTATTTGTGCAAGGCTAAGATTAAAAATATACATATAACTAATATTTCAAGACAGAAACATATATATTTGAGGACTTACAAAACAACAAGGCTATTCCTTGCTAATACATAGTTTTGCTTTGTTTGATTTAGCACACAGGAGGCAAATGTTAATTAATGGAGGGAAGGCAGAGACTTGAAGATCTCCAAATAAAAGATTTAATCTAAAGATTTGATCTATTCCACAGCATGAATCTTTATAGTAAACACAGCTGTATTTGTTTGCAGTGTAACAACAAATGAGACTCTGAACAATGCATTCAACTTGCTGAAAAAAAATTGAAGGCAACAGTGACACTTGTGGCCATCTTGAGATTGTCACTGTATTTATATGCTGGAAAGAGAATCTACTGTTTTATAATGTAGCATTATAAAACATGTTCTTAGAAGAAAGTGTATACAAATCTTGTAATTATTTTGTACTATAATCAACTGATACCCAAACAATCTAGAATCCTGTTTATTTTAACTCTCATAAAAGATATATTAAACTGTAACCATTTTGATTTCCTGTGGTTCCTGGGGCAAAGGTTTGCCTGGCTGGCTGGAGTGTATGAAAGTTATTGGCTTTTTTACCTCCCAATATCCGTCTCATGTGGTATGGTACACCACCTGGCTCAGGTTGTGGTTCCCAGGATTTTAGGCAGTCAATGCTACAATGATTATAAGTGTGAAAACCGGTCATAAGTCACTTCTGTATTGTTGTAACTTCAAACGATCACGAAACAAATGGTTATAAGTTGAGGACTACCCAGTTTAAAGCAATAGGTTAAAAATACAGTGATAAAGAAGTATTCTTTTCAGAGGAATTCTTTACAGTGGTTGCTGCCTCTTTGCCTCCTTATTTTTTCTCCCCACTGTATTGTAACTAGTTAACATTAGTTTAACACTTCAGCATTGTTCAGACCAATTGTACATCTGGTGTGTAGAACATTTTATAGGCCATGGGGCTTACAAGATCTTTGAGTAACAGTTCAAAAAAATAGTAATAAATATAAACTAAGTTTTATTTACTTTCTAAATTTAATTAATATTAAACACAGTTAAATAGGTTTTATAATATAAGTTCTAACAACTTTCTTTTCTTACCATATTAAAAAACACGGAGGTCTTCGGATCTCAGATTGTGTACCATTGCTACAGAGCAACAGATATAAGCAATGACATTAAGTGTTAGCAAAGAGAGATTGACTGTTCATAGAAATCATGAATATTTATTAGTATACTTTCCACAAACTAAATATATGGGTACAGTTTAAACTACTAGTTCACGTTATTTTGTTCCTATGGATAGAAGATGTCTACTTATTTATACCTTTTAATTCCATCCTATTACTTTATAAGTAATCAAGATGGCAAAGATATATACTATTCCTTTTTTCTCCTATTTTCCACACAACAATTCTGCAAAATCAATTGGGTCAACAGAAGGTCACTGACTCAGTCACTCAGATACTTTCATGCCTAAGGTGGGACTAGAACTCACAATATCCTGATTTCTAGGCTTAATCACCACACTAAACTAATTCCTTTTATGTTCAAACAATTAACTTGTGGCTCTTTTTAAGAGTAGAATGGTTTTTAAAGTGCCCTGTAAATAAAGTAATAGATAACAGATTTGCTAAACTGAATACATTGCAAGTTGGTGATTCATTTTTTCCTGAAATACCAAAAGAAAAAAACCTGAAAAGACTGTTTATATTCAGCTTTTCAATCATACAATTTCCAATCCCTTTATATAATAAAAACATGAATTGCAAGCATGTTTCAATAAAGGTCTCTCTGATCTCAGTAGGGAAGAATTTCACACATAATTCCACCCTTGAGCAAAGGAACAAGTTCAACTCATGTGCCCAATTGTCTACGCAAGTTCTGAATGCTACTCAGATAACAGCTGCTCAGAAGAGAGTAGTTAATGCCAAACAATTTTTCTTGCAGCTGAGCTAGAATCATAATATGAACAAACTTCAGTAGATTCTTCTTGCCCACATCAAAGAAAGTTGTAATGGTCTTGGCCTTAACAAAGCACAATCCCCTCCCCCTGAAAACATACATCCCTCTCACCATAAATCTGGAAACAAAGCAGAACAAAAAGCCATGCCTAGGTCAAAAGTCAGGTATTCCTACTCCTGCCAAGTACTCTTTTAATCAAGTAATTTACTAGAGTGGAAATTTATTATAGTTTATAGCTTTCACTCACAACAGTCTCGGTATCTTAATTAATATTGCAATACATTACTAATTCACATAGTATAGCATAGCTGTACCTGTGCAATGATCCACACTGATGGAAGGAAATCCTAATCCATTCAAGGTGTGCTTTAGTAGAAAGCTTGCATTAGGCCCATCTGTTCGATTGTTTGGTCATATTTATGACTATGCAGTTGTTTTTCAGATTTTTCCCCCTATTCCCTCTATAGTTGTATTAAACTCTAAAATAATAATTTGCCTATTTAAGGATACAAACGTAAATGCCAAAAAGATTGCTATTTTAATAACTACTACAGTTTTAATTTTCAATAAAAATATGGTATGACATACACTATGAAGTTTCATTCAGAAATCTATTTAATGAAACCTCAGAGTTACTATAAATTTTGAGGCAATAAATACTCTTGACTACTGTTCAGGATATCTGAATATGTCTACAATAGGACACATTGTGTTTTGGCTATTAGCAGGAATAAACTTTTGACCGTATTCTAAACTATTTTTAGGAAATATACTTAATGGAAGCCATTCTTCACAAATCAGCAAAACCTTGGATTTTTAGCACTTTAACAAACTTCATACAAGAAAGACTATCAGTCTGTGAATTCAAAAGAAGGAAGTAGGCCAATCTCTGCATTGCTCATGTTTTTCATACAATTTGTTGATACGGTTAGAAAGATGACAACAGTGTGTTTCTCAACAATATAATTAAATAATAAAAATATGCAGCTTACGTAAATGCCTAATCTTAACAGTGTTTTTTAGCAATATTCCCCTCAAATATTTGTTACAAAAGAAATTTCAACTCTCAGTTCATGTATATTTTAATATAAACTGTGTCTCATAATTTGTACTCATTTTTTAAAAAAAAGTTTGACAATGAAGAAGTATATTAAAATGTATTTCTGCTATACATTTGAGATAATGACTGATCTCAAGGATTATTAAAAGCATGAAAAACCTTTCCCACAACCTTTGCCACTTCATAGTTCTCAACATTCTTCTGCATTAATAAGAGCTAGGGTGAATTAGAATTTAAACTGAAGGAAAATGAAAAACTAGAAATAACACAGCATTTTGATTTAAGTGTCTCTGGTATGACGAAAACCTGAAATTAACACTACAATTTATTACTATTATTGCAAAATATAAGAAAGAATTAACATCTATTCATTCACATGTTCAGAAGATAGGTTTCTTCTGAATGAAAAGTTCATGACTGAAGTAGCTAGATCTAAACGAAACAAGACACTATAAGTCATACATAGACACTAGATACTAATCTTATATTTATAGTACTTGGTTATAAATAGCAGCCCTCTTCTTCACAATTCTGCATTATTGGATTACTACCAGATTCATTTTATTACTAACCTTCTTAACAATCAGGTTTGTCATTATTAATATGGCTCTACTGTTTATTCCTGTCTTTGCCAACATCAGAAACAAAATGTGTTTGACCTTTCCTTAAAAGTACTGAAATGAATCTGCAAAGAGCCTCTGTTCCTTGGAGAACTGGAAAAGGCTAAAAGGACAGAGAAGTTTATGTACAACAAATTTTGAAGATGCAACAGATAGATTCCATTTTCAGGTTGATGGTTCAGAATATATCAGTAAAGAACAGTGTCATTCCAAAAAAGGAAAACAATCTTTGGGAAAAGAACAATCAGAGGTATCATTTTGAATCAAATATATTTTACTAGGGATGGTAGACTCTTGGTAGTATATGACAAAAGATACAGGAAATTGTGTTTGCTGCAACCATACAAACTGTAAATTGACTATTTGCTTAACATGATTGCATATTATTTTGCACTTTCTTAACAGTCAAATAGATAGTACTGGAGTGTACACTACAGTTAGGCTGCATATTAGCAACATTAATGTGGAAAAACAGGTGAATTAGGTTATTTTGAAACAAACTAAGTATGAAAGGATAGAGATGCATCAGACATGGTATCAGAAGAAAATGGGGCAGAACCACTTCATAAATTAATTCTGGGAAAAGGTATATGTGAGAACAAGTTTTTCTTAGGTTTGTCAATGTAAGGGGGGTGGAAATAGGTCATAAAATATAATAAAACACGACAAAATAGCCAAAGGTCAGAACTGCCCAAGAACCATTTAAAAACTGTATAAACAAAAAAAAAAAAAAAAACTTTTGAGAAGAGTTACCATGGACATGTTTTTTGCTTCATACAAACTGAAAAGTCTACAAACCAAGATGTAAGTGTTCATGTAATTGGCCAGTGGATTCCTATTGGATCAATTGAATAAAACTGAGAAAAAATATTCTTTGTTCCAGGCCAATGTGCTATTAGGCTAGTGCCTGGATCACGAGTAAATGGGAAAACTAGGATGACAGCTGGATTGCTGTTGCCAATGCTGATTTTTTTTTTTTTTTAATGACCCAGAATGTTATTTTAGGGCAGGATGTGATAGAATTTGTGCAGCTAACAATTGACAAAAAAAAATCATATGAAATTTTAGACAGATACACAAGAGTATCCCCTCTTTTCATAGTTCCTTATTAATTTTCTCAATATGATGGACTTTGGAGAAAGGAATCAGGTATGGAGCTTGTGAGAATTAGCACACAGTGGCTTCAGATGGTTTAGTTCCTCTTTGGAAAAATGAACTTCTTCTGAATTATCTCATTTCATTTTGTGATCTGATGTGATCATTTTGATGAAATCCAGCATACATACTCTGCCATTTAATTAATTAATTAAATTTCTTTGCCAGCCATCTCACTGCTGAGGTGAATCTGGGCAGCTGACAATACTATACTTTTGATTCCTGAAATTTCACATAGTTTGGATACATATATCCATGAAATTATATTTCCACAAAGGTGTTAAATATGTCCTTTTAGCATTTACATTTACCTTTCTACTAACAGCAATCCATATACTATTAAAACTTTTTTTCCCATAATCTTTAATGAGGCAAAATGGTGTAACAATTTTTGAACCAAGGTATCTCAAATGGACTTACTTACAGAACTGTCCAAAATCTGAGATCCATGATTCCAAAGGGAATAAAATCTGAGAAAGTTGTGGATGCTTGAGGGAGTTAAGGGTAGCTTTCTGATGCTTTCTGACAACTTTCCACAAGGAAACTCAATACAGAAGCCAGAAGGAAGTTGGCTTTCTCCCTCTTCCACTGCTGTTTTGCCCAGCTATGGTCATTCTGTTTTCCCCCCCCCTCTTTGGTAAGGAAATATCTCTGAAAAAATGACTAAATGGGTACAGGCTGTCTGAGTTCTAAAGATATTATTCATAATATGGACCTGATATGCAATCATAAGAGACTGATTATCCAGAATAACCATCATAATCAAGGAGTTCAACCACTCCATTGGCTCAATTACATAGAATTGATTCTTAAGCTTGCACACCCCATAGAAGAAGAATATATATTTCTCTAATTTTTAGCATATTTCTCTAATTTTTATTTATTACATTTATATCACACCTCATTCAGAGGGCTCACAGTGGTGCACAAATTACTTCCTCCTAATTTTCCCTACAACAACAAACTCGTAAGGTTTGTAAGGACTAGGAATGACTGGTCCAAAATCACCCAGTGAATTTCTAAGCTGAGGTATATTAGCCCTGGATCGCCTCATTCTTAGTCCATCTCCTTAACCACTACATCAGCATTCATAGTGCAGAACAGACAAAATACATAAAGAAGAAGTAGAAGTAGAGAAAAACAGATTAATTTATTTCTTTTCTTTTTTTTAAAACACATTTTATTGGTTTTTTAATTCTTAAGAAAAGGTACTCAAGACACACCGTGTTGTTTGGGTAATCAAACATTCAAAAGTGAAAACATATATAAACAACTCAACTCAATACATTCACTGTCCCCTCTCTATTTCCCTCAAATAGCATAATACGTTTAAAATATTTCATTTCTAATTTAAATTTCTATTACTGCTAAACCTGTTTTAAAACTTTGTCAGTTTACAATTACCATAATCAAATTTAACTTTAAATCAACAAGTTATCAATTCAGATATCCCTTCCAGATATATTCTAATTCTTAATCTCTCACATCCCTCTTTTTATCACCAATCTCATTTATTTCTTCTTCCACTACACAATAGATATCCCAATTAAAATAAAAAATTAATCCACCCTATACATATATAATCCCACAATCGATCAATCTCTTTAAGATAACAAAATAATGTTAAACCTTAAATCATTTCAATTCATTAAACAAAATTCAAATTTCATCCAACTGATTATCATGCCTTATCACATCTATGTTATCATACAGAAAGGTCATCTTACTAATTTAAAACACTCAGTTAATTATTGCAAACATCCAAATCTAAAAAGTCAACATTTTTTCAATTCCAATACATAATAATTTTCATCAAAATAAATCTATTATTCCAAAAGGTACATTCTTAATCTATTTAAAATATCTATTCTAATAATCACCCTCCTATATATTTTTTCCTTACTTCCAACTCTAAATCTTAATCCTTAAAACAGTCCATAAATCCAACATTGCCTTTTAATCCATTACACAATTTTAAATTTCTCTTTTCAGTCTGATTCTGGCTTTTTTCTGTGCCAGGCAGGTTTCCATAATCAAGCTTCCCTTTCAGCCGGTAGATCTATTTTTGTTGCTTGCAGTGGCCTTTGAAAGGATAGGAATCCCATCCTCTGCATTAGGCATCTATTTCTCTCATCCTTAAAGCATCATTGCTTTGTAGTTTCAAATCTCAGTCTTTGCTTCCAGTTCTGGTTTGCGGCGTCCCTAGTCGCACGGGGATACTTGTCTCCTCGTCAGCTAGTTTTCCCTCTGCCGGTAGACCCTTATGCGGGTCGAAAGTCGCCCTGGAGGGTGTAACTTCTGTTGAGGAGGCTTTGCTCGGCTGCGGAGGAGCGTCGGCTCCTCCAGCTGTCCGAGCTATCTCTGAGGGCCGATGGAGAAGATCGGCCAGTAAAATGGCCGATCACCCTGCTGCTTCAAACTGCAAGTCAAAGAACATCTAAGCTGTAAGAACCCCCATGGTGAATCCGGGTGAGACTTTTCCTTGATACTCTCTCTACTCTATTTTGTTTTTTGTGCCTGTAAGAGCCTTGTTGGAATTATTTCCCTGGCTTGAAAAAGCAGCCTCTACATGTTTGGGAAGAAAGGCGTTGCATAAAAATAGAACAAAATTTTAAAGACCAT
The DNA here is from genome assembly GCF_016545835.1 of Crotalus tigris. Classification (NCBI taxonomy): domain Eukaryota; kingdom Metazoa; phylum Chordata; class Lepidosauria; order Squamata; family Viperidae; genus Crotalus; species Crotalus tigris. The sequence goes on along the minus strand of NW_024097532.1, from coordinate 775,941 downwards.
ATTTTATTTCCATATTTTTGGGGGTACAAAATTTTTTTTCTCTTTCTAAGAACTGTACATATCATCTTACGTTGGAAGATTATTTCTTTTTTCACATTATACTTTGAAAGATAGAAAAAAGGAAATGGTATCTGGAAAAGATCTTTTTTTAACCTACTGAGGACATCTAGTGGCAAAAACTTAATACTACAACTTCTGGTTACACTTTGAAGATGGAATAGACCTGGCCTTCAAATTATTCTTGAAGAGAAAAGATAAGCTGTGCAGCTGTGGGAATTGTGGGGGTGGACACTGCTTAACTTTTATTAAATATAGCCTCCACAAAAAAGAAAAAAGAGACTCTTTTTAATTACTATCAAAATGGAGAAACCTCAGTTACAATTAAACTGTAAACTTATATTGGAAAAGATTTATGAGGCTACTGCAGAAATATGTGCTACAATGAAAGAGTTTACTACAGAATTAAGATCCAGAAATCTCACTTCAAACATTCAAACTGATGTCCAGACTACATCTGACTATTCTATAAATCAAAACATACTAGAAGAGGAATCAACTGAGATAAAAGAGGAACTTATTCTATCTTATAAACGTTCCATCTGTAACTTTGAGGAACAGAAGAAGCAAAGACTGAGATTTGAAACTACAAAGCAACGATGCTTTAAGATTAATTTATTTCTAATGCCAGTCTCTGCAGTGAGTAACCAAAACAAAGTCAATTTTTTTTAAAAAAAAAAGTGATCAGGAGAGGGGAAAGATCAAGGAAATTATAAATCTGTTATTTAAATCTCTCTCCAGGGTACACTGATCAAAAGCATTATTCAGTTTTTAAAAGTACCAGACCTATTCTTTTACTTAAAAAAAAAAAAAAAAAGAATAGAAGTGGCTTCTGAAAAAGCTGAGTCTTAAATTTGTAATCTTTTAAAGCTTTGGAGAATGTCAATAAATGGGTAAAAATATTCTGGCAACAATATTCTGTTTATTTGGATTTGCAAAATGTTTTTGGCAAATTCCTTCACAAAAGACTTCTAAAGTCACAGACAATTACATTTGGGGATATTTTTAGCTTGGAAAGAAAATGAATGAGGATCCAATTGCTAAAAATGTTTAACCTCTAATATTTACAATGTTTAACATGATGCCAATCTTAAATAGAAGAGCTGAAAAAACCTTTCTCGTTCAAACTGCATTACAAATCATGGCTTATCCTATGGAGTTGAATGGCAGGAGATTTTGGAAAGCCTTTTTTTTAAAAAATGTATTTACACAATGCACATTTAAAATTATTTTATTATCAAGAGTAATAACTCTAATACAAAGGAAATAGAAATAAATTCATAGAAAACAAAGCTATAAGCACTGCATGTCAAGAAGGTTAAATCTCCCTATCAAAGTCAATGTGTCTTTTAATCTCAGTTGAGATGAAGGAATCCAGTAGAAATCACAATAATCCTTACAGCACAAATACATTATTGTTGCAATAACATCATGATGCAAACGACATCATTTGCCCTCCTCTCAGATGTGCATAAAAACAATGATGCTTTTGTACTCAAGCCTGACTAATGGAATTCTTCAAGTGCTTTTTAACCACATGGAAATAAAATGCTTCACTAATTAAACCTTTGAGCTCATTTTTTTTAAAGAAATGGGTATCAAAATTATTACCCTGATGATGTAATTGTTTTATATATTTAAAATATAGTGAAGTTCAAACTGGCAGAAACTGTTTTGACTAACATTTTCAAAGTAAGACACGTGTCTAGTATAAGCAGATAAATTTACCTCAACATAATTTATAAAAATCTCAAGGTAGCTTCTGAAAAATGTTAAAGGTCAATAGTAAAGAGTTTGCATTTATATAATGCAGAAATTTGTTTGGATTAAGATAAACTAATATCTGACATTAAGACACATTTAAGATATGGCATTGTGTAGCACTAAAAATAAAGGAAGGCAATCGAGGAAAACACACTGATCTCATCAATCCCCATTATCTCTCATTTTATTCATTCAACGCTATGCTGGATGTGTGTATTGTCTGTTGAAGAGAAGCAAAAGCAGGAAGCTCTCTGGCTGCTTTTAGATTTAGTCCGAATGAATGCAAACTGTCACGTGGGACATAGGCAAGCAATGACGTGAAATTCTGCTCTGTCAGAAGACAGCATCTGTCAAAAGCCCACATTTAAACTGCTGCCTTCCTGTGCAGCAGCTGAGGAACTATGGATTGGATTTTTGTGAACAAAACCTTCAGCTAAATCCCTTTTCTTCCTCACATCTTTCAACTCATCCTTTTGGGTTACTGCCTAGCAACAATGAAGAAAGTGGGCTAAATCTTATTATCAAATGCTGGAGAACAGCTCCTGATTCTAGCTAGTTCTTGCTGCTTTGCCTCACATCGCCACTAGAAATATGGATACTGAAGAGAGAACACAGCACTGCATTGTCCAAGAAGGGAACCACCAACTGTAAAAGCTCCAATGCTTCTTTTGTCAGCAGCAGCAGACAATGTCTACGAGGATGGAAACTAGAAGTGCTGCTTCCGTCTCTTGAGAGATGAGCACAGAAAAATCAAGACAAGCAGATTGGTGATCAGGGAAGGAAGCGGACCAGGAAGCATACAGATGGACACAGTGGATGCCTTGAAAAGCAGTCTTGGGCAGCAGGCTATTGGGGGGAGGGAGATGAAAGCATGGCTGATAGCATCTTTTTGGCTGAAGGGCTGGTGTGCCAAAACTACTTGCAGTGGGCATAATCTTTTCATGCTACAAATGGCCTGAACAAGGAAGGTATGTCAAATCATTGTATGATATTTCATTCAAATGCATGATTTCTTAACAGAATAGAGAGCATTGTCATCCATTCACCTAGAAGTCAGAGTTAATGCTTCCATGGATGATTAACTGTGTTAATGTATATATTTATATAATGTATATATACACGCAGAGCTTTTTGTGTGCACAGTTGCTAAAAATGTGACTGGATTGAAATGTGCATATTGAGAAAGCCCTCACCTGTAATCTACTGCTAAGACTGGGGGGATTAGAAAAATGAGAAAGACAGGTGAGAAAGACTAATAGCAATAATAGAGTTATATAAAAAAATCTCCTTCATCCTCTCTGTCTTAAAAAATATCAGGTAATCAAACTAGGAACAATTTAACTCTTACTAGTGTCTGAGTAATACTAGTAACACAGCTATTATGTGACATTCTGAAAACCATCAGAGCAGACTTAGGCAGTCCAGTAAGTTCAATAACATCTTCAACCTTTCAAGGTTTGATTCACTCCCTCAGTCCCTAACACCAGGTGCCATCTGACTATTATTAGCAGCCACACCTGATTTGACATATACAATCCTCTAAAAGGGCTCCAAAGAAAAGGATAGTGATTTGGGATTTGAGCGTCAGGATCAACTGGGTAGAAATATCAATAACTATCAGAATTCTCAGAAGGAAGCATCAATATACTGTTTCCTTCAAGATGGGGGTATATATCACATCATCCCAAGTTTTGAGTAGCATGTGATGTTTTGGGCTGTATAGTAATAAAAAGCTGTTATTAAACAACTAAATTGCCAGTATTTATAATCAATTAAACTTGATGGTTTTGTTTGAAATGCTTATTGGAAAAAACACAGGTTACTTATCTGCAATAAAAAATGAAGACCTCAATCTATTGCAATTTTAATACTGCTTTACTGTTTGAGTCCTTCTCTTCCAAAAGCCAAGCCAACAACTAATACTAAATCATTAACAACTATTAAGCATAAATGTGTGTAATAATATAGAAAAAAATAGATAAATCTGGTTTTGAGAGAATAATAGGACAAAATGTGAGGTAAATTACAAGAATAGAATATACAGCCTGAAAACATGTATTTTTAAATATCTATCATATATAATGTTTAAAAACCCTTAGTCAAAAAATAAGTTGCTTTACATTCCATGGATTTTTATTTAAATGATTAGGATTTTAAAATGACTAATGAAGATTCCCCCACCTGGTAAGTCTCAATGCAGGTATGTCAAATATCAGGCCCTCTTTAATACAGACATTAAAAAAATTGCCCTGCTTGATAGATCAAATTTAATTTTTCCTTATTTCCCTCCAAAATATTCTGAGTACTGACTGGAGCTCTCAAGAGATAAAAATAAATTATGGGCAACTTAAATATGCAAGTCCATAATCAAAACAAAATAACATCATTTTAGTATTCAATCTGAGCTGAGCAACTGAAACTCGAGGAGGCATTCAGCATAGCTTTTTAATGTAGGCCATGATCCAAAGTGGCCCATTTATGGTATGAGAGCAAGCATTAGCTTTCACAGCTCCATTCTTGTTTATCTCAGTGCCATGTAGTTTCCTGACCCTCAAGAGTGGCTTTGGGGATGCTTGAAACTGAGAAAGATCCAGAGTGCATGTGATGCCACACAGTGTTTTGGATCCTAAACTAGTAAACATTTTGTATTCTGCGGAGAAACCAACTTTAAAATGTACATGCATGTATGTATCTTGACACATTATACTAACTACATTGTAGGCATATTAAATCTTAAAATAAGTGCCCTCCCTTGTTACAAAATTGTAACATGATACATGCAAAAATATTAAGTAACTGATATAATTGTAATTTTCTTACAAAACTAATGTAATTGTTTTCAGCTAGGATTGTGTTAAGTATTCTATGTATTATTTGACTGGATATAATGTAATATATCAATTAATGTTTAAATCATCTTATTATAATATAATTGAGTGACATATGCTTTTAAGAACAAACTATTGTCCTTTTCTGTGCACTATTAAGTGTACTAAAGATGTGGCTGTAATGAATAAATATCATATTTAAATACTTAAATACAGGAGACTTAGTTCAAATAAAATCTAATTCTAAAAAGGCATAGCTTAGGGGAAGTCTTTACGGTGTCTTCCACATAATTGCACCAGTTAACTATCTCAAGTAATTAATACATATTAATATACAAACAAATCACCCAAAAAGGTGATTTTAATTTATTAATTTTTAAATTAAAAAATGTAAATTATAAATCAGAAATTATTAAAATATAATGTTAGAATTGATCCAGGGCTTTTGTGGATGTTTAAACTTGAAACCTTTCAAGTTCAAAGGGGCTAGTTTAATAGGATATTTATTGTTCCAGAGAAAAGAGTTTTGAGAATTTTCATTTATAGCTCAAGGATGGTATAAGTTTTACAAAGATGTACAGCAACCTACAATTCAAAGCTAAGCCTACTACTTGCTCCTCCTAGTGGTAGTTAATATGATTAACTGGAGCTTTTGTTCTGAATGACAGAAAATACTTCTTTTGAGATACCAAAAGATTTGACACGTATTCCATACTGTACTGAATTTTCCTTAATGTCTATTGGAAAAATTAAAAGACTGCATTCCCATTTATTTCCAACTGTTTTTGCTACTGTATATTTAAGTACCTATTTGAGGTAACACCATGTTTAAGGCCAATTTAACATCATAATCCCTGTCAATCACATTTTTAAAATGAGAAACTGACATTGAATATGCCACCCGTGCAAAACAGTACTCTTTTAAATAAAAAAAAAGTCAAGATAGGCTTTAAGAAGCAGCAAAGTCATTAATTATAGTGTAAATTTACATTTTAAAAAGCATTATTTCTTATTAAAAATGTACATATGACTTTTACTCCTGCTCAGAGTCCCAGCATTTAAAACAAATAAGAAAGGTGATGTGTGGAATCACAAATCAATTTGCATTGTGTTCAAAAAGGCTCAGTTGAGGATAATATTTGAGTTTTAATATGCAGTATCATGAAACTTCCATATTACCTTTACTCTAGAATACAAAAATGAAGTAATAGTGAGAAATGTTTTATAAAACTTTAGTTATGATCTACCAATAATATTTAAATATTGCTTATAGTATCTGATATGTGTATCTTTTCTATGAAGACTGATTTATTTCTAGGAAATACTAGAATGCATAGGGAACAGGTCTGTATGTGCAAATACACAATTAAAATTCCAAATGAATTGCAACAGTTTTTAGAAGCGAAGGGGTTATTTAATGTGATTTTTTGAGTATAATATAATCATGTAAAGAAAATAATATCCAACTCTATTATAACTTTTTGAGCACATTTAAAAGGATTAAAACCACTTATGAATCAAAATGTTCAATATTTGTTGGTTCTGAAGGATATTTAAGTGATTTATTTGCATCCTGAAAATTAATTTTAAAAAGTGCATATTCTCACTGACTTTCTGGACACAGGAGGGGCCAATGGAAACTAGCCAAGCAATATACTGTGAGTAACAGGATTCTGCTATAATCAAACATTTACGACTGCCCCTCTATCAATGTATGACAATTTCCCAAGAGACACTGAGACTAGATACTGTGAATCATACTAGTAATGCGTTCAAATTAGCTTTAATTAATTCACATATTCCTGCCACTGGGTACCAAGTTCTTTATATTTGATCTTTACCGAGAATCTCTATATTGATTTGACTCAAGTCATTAATCATCTTGCTCCAAGCAAACCTATTTTAAAACATATATCCCAATAAGTAAGTATATGGGATTGTAGCAACCCTGTTATTAGAAAATATTTAAAAAAAAGTAACAAGAACTATATCCAAGAGCTATACCCAAGAACTTCAGTGGCAGATACAAAAGGGATTCTTGAACATAGAAAGTTTTAAAATCACAGGCACATAATCTTCTTTTGTATCGGAGCCATATATTACTCTTATAGCTTTTAAAACAGATTGAACAAATCAAAAGCTTAAAAACAGCAAACTGGGCAAGTATTGGTTATGGATTTGAAGAAACCTGCAGGGCTTAGAAGTAATCAATAAAATTTGGGAGTTAACTTACCAACTGTAAAAAGGGAATAAATAACCAAGATGGTTTGGATGCCAAACGAATAAATAAGAAATAATTTGAAAATTTAACAATAGTGCACAAGTTACTAACATTGTTTCCTCTTTCTCTTAAAAACCCCTCTTCTTTTTCATATGTACCTTATAAAATGAAAGCAACTTTTGAAAAGCTATTCACTTAAATCTCATTTGATTTTTTGCAGAGCTCGCCAGTCACTAGCCATCTGCCTATAAAAGACGTAAGATGAATTCCATGAAATAGCAGTGGATCCCAACAAAGAAACCATATCCTTCAATCATTCTCATATCCATTATTGGATTCCTACAACATGCTTCAGTGGAGAAGGCGGCATTGCTGCTTTGCCAAGATGACCTGGAATACCAAACGGTCTCTCTTTCGCACACACTTCATTGGTCTACTCTCTCTTGTGTTCCTTTTTGCTATATTTCTGTTTTTCAATCACCATGATTGGCTGCCTGGGAGAGTTGGATACAAAGAAAACCCTGTGGCATATACTACACGAGGATTTAGATCAACAAAAAGTGAAACAAACCACAGCTCGTTAAGGACCATTTGGAAAGATGCAGTCCCTCAAACCCTGAGGCCACAGATGATTAATTCCAATGATACAGGAGTGTCACCTCAGGGAGTTACTGGTTTAGAGAACACGCTCAGTGCTAATGGGAGTATATACAACGCAAAAGGAACTGGGCATCCAGCTACATATCATTTTAAATACATCATCAATGAGCCTGAAAAATGCCAGGAATCAAGTCCGTTCCTAATACTTCTTATAGCTGCAGAACCAGGCCAGGTGGAACCTCGGCAAGCTATCAGGCAAACCTGGGGGAATGAAAGCCTGGCACCTGGGATTCAAATCGTTCGGATTTTTTTGCTAGGTTTAAGTATTAAATTAAATGGATACCTTCAGCAAGCCATCCTAGAAGAAAGCAGGCAATACCATGATATTATCCAACAAGAATACTTGGATACGTATTACAACTTAACCATTAAAACACTCATGGGGATGAACTGGGTGGCCACCTACTGCCCAAACGTTCCATATGTTATGAAAACTGACAGCGACATGTTTGTAAATACAGAATATTTAATACATAAGCTTTTGAAGCCAGAGCTGCCTCCCCGGCAAAAATACTTTACTGGCTATCTAATGAGGGGGTATGCACCTAATCGGAACAAAGACAGTAAGTGGTACATGCCACCTGATCTGTACCCAAGCGAACGCTATCCTGTATTCTGCTCTGGAACTGGCTATGTGTTTTCTGGAGATTTAGCGGAAAGAATTTTTAAGGTTTCACTGAGTATCAGACGGTTGCATTTAGAAGATGTATATGTAGGCATCTGTCTTGCCAAACTGAGAATTGACCCAATGCCCCCACCCAATGAGTTTGTCTTCAATCACTGGCGGGTTTCTTATTCCAGCTGTAAATATAGTCATCTAATTACCTCCCATCAGTTCCAGCCTAGCGAACTGATCAAATACTGGAACCACTTGCAACAGAATAAGCACAATGCCTGTGCCAACACAGCAAAAGAAAAAGCAGGAAAATATCGTCATCGTAAACTGCACTAGAAAGGACTTTTCTAAAAATTACTGCAAAGTGTAAAAAGAAAAATCCAGTCGGAAGCATGTACAGCGGGGGGGGGGAGGGAACGATGTGCTTAAGGGGGAGATATTTAAGATGAAGCACTTAATGTGTGAAAATTATTTTTTTAATTTTAAAAAATGATCTAATTCTTTAAAATATTACAAAAAGAATATTAACCAAAAGGTTTTCAATGGCAGGAAAGAGAAAGGCGGTATCAAGATATTTGTGTTAATGTGCAATAATAAGCATGCACAGCTTGATGGTACAATTGCTATTTTATGTGCCAATAAAATTCACTACGCAAATATTCTATGTTAATTTAATTTTTAAAAGATTATTTTTAAAAAATGAAAGAGTGAAAAACATAACTGAAAAAATACAAATCAAATTCCTTTCATTGATTGAAATTTCAGCTGAGTATACATAATTTTCAAACATGATTTTATATGGCACCAATATTATCAGAGATTTTAAAAAATTCCCTTGCTCTAGTAAAGATAATGTCTTGGAATAAGAATACTGACCACTATATAAAATCTCATATGGATCACAGCTTGCCTCATTGAAATATTCTTAATAAACTGTTTTCTTGTAAAACAAGCCCTTTCAATAGTGAAAACACTTTGATTGCCATGTAAGGCACACCATTATTTCTTGACAATTTTTACCTAATATTTTAGTGATCTATCAAAATAGAAAGGAACTACTTTTAAAGACTAAGTGAGAATATACTAAATTCAAAAACTACATTTACATATTTCATTTGGAAAATATATAACAATCTACATATATATTTTTTAAAAAATAGGTATGTCTCACGTTTCCTGTGATGTCATCTATTTTTTCAGTTTACCTAACAGCACCCATTCAACAAGAATTACTCTAGTTAACTAAAGTATTCTCTCTCTACACACACACACACACTATATATGTATATAGTATAAAGTATACATAAAATAGAAAGTTTAAGATTAACCAACAATGTTCTCCATAATGTGTCTCAAACTGAACAGAAAATGGTTTGTAAAAATATCTATTTAATCCTGACATTTGGGTGAATAAGCAGGTTTTAAAATTTATCAATGACACATTGACATTCTATTAAGGTTCTTTAATAGAACTTTTCTGCAGCTTCAAATTGGCAAAATTTATTAATATAAATGCTAAACTGTTGAGATCATTGCTTTATTGCTTATAACCAAACTTCAAGCTTAGAGATGTTATGATTTCATACTTCAAAGATCTAACTAAACAAAACAAGAGCCATCACCAGGAAACCCAACTCAGTCCTTCAGAGTACTTATGAAAAGCAAATACTATATTTGCAAAATAGGTGAACATTCTCCAGAGGTTCCTCTTCATGCAATGATCTAGGTTACCACCAGTATGAATACTTTTCAACTTCTATTTTCAATCTGGCATACTAGAAGTTTTATTTTATCAACATAATCTTGTTTTGGGTAGGAGCTGACTATGTGTTACTGTTCAATTATTCTCAAACTGCAGTTCCTATACTTCCTTTCCATTGGCAATGGTAGCCAGAGTTAATAGTTATCCAAACCATCCAAACCATATTTAACAAAGTAGCAAAGAAATGAAAACTGGAAAACAGAAAAAATCATATTTATCCCATCCAGTGCCTTTCTGAAGAATTTATACATGCCCATCCTATTTCTAATGTGGAACTGAAAAATTCCACTGGCTGTTTTTGCCCATGATAAATCTAATTAATTATGTATGCAGTATTCTTATTACCTACAAGCATTAAAATCTACTTCATACCCAACTTGGGAGAAATTGCCTCATTGGTTTACTTGTACTGGTTGAAATATGAGCTCATTAAAAGGAAATCAAGCCACAGAAAGTTGAAAAATAGTATGGAATATTCATTGTTCCTATACTGATGTAGTGGATTTAACAGGGGAATACATCATAGTACCTGTTATTTGTCCTCATCCTCCATTAAATAAAGTACTATCAGATGATACTCCTTCATAAGGGGTTAGGTTTCTCACTCATAATAAAAAAAATGTACTAAAAAACCAGGAATAAGCAGTTTCCTTTACACAACAAAATCTAACTGAAATCAGATTTGTGTTCATACATAATGCTTCATTGTAATCTGATTTTTATATTTCTACAGTTAAGTAAACCACATTTTGTAAGCATTAAAACAAAACAAACTGTTCAAAATCAAAATGTTGTACATAATAGTGGACAATTAATAAGCCAATTTACTGATAGCAATAGCAAAAAATACTTAGTTGATGGCCTCCTTAGACAACCAAAACTGTTAGGAGTATAGTTCCAACAATGTTCTCTCTTAAAGAACAATCCTAAATGTGAAACAATGCAGCAACAAACTTTTAAAATATAAAGGAAACCAACTGGGGTTTATTTACAACCAACAGAAAGAAGTGAAAAGGTCATTGTATTTTTGGCTTACTGGGAATTGCTTCCCTTTATCTCAATGGATTGGAGCCAGGGAAAGCTGATTGCACAAGTTCCAGTGAAATTAATGAGACTGGTTACACAAGAAATCCCAATTGTTCCAATGGAAACTAAATAAAATTAAAGCAGTTGGGTTAACATATAATGGCTTTAATAGACACTAAATTTTCCATCTATGATTATTATGACTAAACAGTAGGTGTGCATTTTTAAGCTTAATATATTTTTGTTTAATGGAATTATATTTTATGAAATAAAATTAGTTAATATTTTTGCCCATGACAAACAAAAGTCTGAACTGTTAAAGCGGGAATGGGCAAGCCATAGCCCACAAGTGGCTTTTCTGCATCCCCAAATCACACCAATGAACCAGGCTTAGAATGCCTACATTTTAATTGAATGATTTCAGACCTTTGTAACTGTTGTTACAAGGTCTGATGATAAGGATGGGTGTGATTAAAGGCATTCCATTCCAAATCTTAATCAATCTCCTGCATTTTTTAAAAAAAGATGTGGGAGGGCACCAACTTTCCCTTTTTTAGGGCAGCTTCATGCCAAGCTCAGTTCTCTTCAAGCCTAAGCTTTTGGAAGAAGAAAAATATAATTAAAATAATAAAAGAGGCAGTAATCACCCACATTTGTGTGCTATAAATAAGTGTTCATTTCCTAAAATCATTTATTAAATTAACCCAATTACGGAGAAATATCAAGCCAAACTCTTGATGATCCATTGATCATTTTGCAAAGCAGGATGGCTGAATTATCTTAACTACCATATTTTTCCATGTATATGACACTATTTATTCCTGCAAACACCCTATTCAAAAATCAGGTGCGTCTTATACAAGTGCAGCATCTTATACACAAAAAAATGGTAACCTCCGCAGCCCAGGGCATGCCTGTGTGGGTTCTTTACATGCTGCTGCCATGCCGCCTGGTGCAGGAGGATATCGCTGGACCCAGATGCTGCCTGGATGGGGAGAAAGCCGGCCTGAGATGCCACCTGGTGCTGGAGAATCACTCTGCCCCAAAGCTGCTGCTGGTCCCACTGAAGTCGCCTTCTATGATCCATTTTTCACCAGCGCAGCTTGGGCTGAAGCCTCAAGAGGCCCCAGGAAGCCGCCTCAGTACAGTGATTGATGGCTGAGGGGGTGGGACTAATCCCGCAGAGCGCCATCTGATTGGAGAAAGTCTCCTCCCTTGTGTGATGGTACCAAGAAGGACCAGTAATTGGAGGGTGTCTTATACAAGGATGTGTCTTATAGATGGAAAAATTTGGTATAAACGGAAAGACTGCCCTAATGTTTCAATAACATAGGTATCCTGGTAATACATGTAGGGTTGAACAAAGATTTTGAAAGGGGCTCTTGACCAACTGTGTTAACATAAGCAAAGCACTACTCCTAATACAGTAGCCTCAAAGCTACTGTGCATTTTGAAAGTAATGTTGGCCTCTTTGGAGACTGTCAACAACATTCTGGGGTTGCTGTGCCTAAGGAGGAATTATACTTTCCTGATGGTCCCAGTAGGAGAGCTGTATCTACACGCACAGGCAGAAAATTAGATACAGTCTTGAAATGAGCAATATAAACCTTGAAAGAATGATGGTGCTCTGATGCATTGAGGAAGGGTGCTTCACTCTTTATCAACCCACTTTGTTCTCAACCTTCCTAATGCCGTTACCCCCAACCATGTGGTCGTAAGTTGAGGACTACCTGTATTTCCCTGCGGGCGGGGCAGGAGGAGGCGTGCACGCTCTGCCTCCTCTCCTGAGTCTGGAGCGCACACTGGGCAGGCCGAGGGTGCACGCAGGCCATCGCCCAGCAACCGCCTCAGCCCAGGAGCACCGCACATGAGTGGTGCCAACCCCTGCGCCGGCCGAGACGTAGCTGGCAAACAGCAGCAATGGCCGACCACCGGCTGGGCCACCAGCTGGCCAAACCTGAGGTAAGCCTCCTGCCGGGCCCCACGCATGCCAGCAACCCTCCCTGCACCTGCCGCTGCCCCGCTAGCCTTACTTTGGCCACCACACATTCGGTGCAGCGGCAGGCAGGCCCAGGCGCTCCTGGGCGTAGCTGGCAAGAGGCAGCGACGGCGCAGGCCAACCACCGGCAGGGCCACCAGCTGGCCCAGCCCAAGGGAGGTAAGCCACCCGCCAGGCCCCACGCGCACCAGCAACCCTCCCTGCGCCCACTGCTGCCCCACTAGCCTTACCTTGGCCACTGCATGTTCGGTGCTGAGGCAGGCAGGCCCAGGCGCTCCTGGGCAGCCATGGCACGCGGCAGCGAGGGCGCAGGGCGACCACCGGCTGGGTCACCAGCTGGCCCAGCCCAAGGGAGGTAAGCCACCCGCCGGGTCCCACACACGCCAGCAACCCTCCCTGCGCCCACCGCTGCCCTGCTAGCCTTACCTTTGCCACTGCACATTTGGTGCGGCGGCAGGCAGGCCCAAGCACTCCTGGGCGGCCATGGCATGTGGCAGTGAGGGCACAGGCTGACCACTGGCTGGGCCACCAGTTGGCCCAGCCCAAGGGAGGTAAGCTACCCGCTGGGCCCCACATGCGCCAGCAACCCTCCCTGCGTCTGCTAGCCTCCCACCTCCCACCCCTGGCCCTCTTTTACTTACATTCAGCAGTTGCTCAGCAGGGACGGGTGGAAACGTACAGAAAGCTCGCCTTCGCTGCAGACAACTTGCAGCACCGTTTGCAGACTGGGATTTTTGGCGGGCTCAGCAGGGCAGAGACAGCCTGGAGAATTCCTATTGGCTTTTGAAAGCCAATAGAATTAGACTCTATTCAAGAGAGTCTATTCTATTGGCTTTCGAAAGCCAATAGATTCTATTGGCTTTCAAATGCCAATAGAATAGACTCTCTTGAACAGAGTCTATTCTATTGGCTTTCAAAAGCCAATAGAATAAGAGGGAGTAGCACAGCTAAGGAAAAGGGGGAAAAATGGACTGTGTTGTTTGGCGCCCCCCGTGAAATGGTCGTTCGACCCCAAATGGGGTTGTGACCCACAGGTTGAGAACCGCTGGTGTAAACCTAACATCTATCAAGCCAGCCAGCCATATAATTTATATAGCAACTGTTAGCCAAGGCTGCTTTTTATCTATATTTTTAATGATACAGTAATAGTATAATTATGGGAAGACTGTTGTATCATGCAATATATGTAATATGCAGCAGTGGGCAATCTAGGTTAAGACCATAGTAAATAAATCACAGAAACCATCTTAACATCTTCCATTAAAACGTGGAATCCTAGTTTAGGATACACTTTTTCTTCTTTATCACCATTTCCCCATTTTTTTTGTTACTGCATATTATGATTTTTACATAAGGACTTTTTCCATTTTATAAAAGGAGAATTTGAAAAGAGATTTTTTTTCATCATTTCCATGTAGTCTTTTCCAGCATGAACACGTCCAGTACTTTTCATGGAACTGTATTTTATTCATTGTGAACTAACCTTCATAATGATTTTCCTACCGAATATCATTTTATAATCTTTCAGTTCACTGTTATTATAGTAATATTTGGCAATATTCTTGAAAACAATCTTACATATATTAGATTGTAGATGGCTAAAAAAAGAAAGCCATTTTTATTTTATTTATAAAAGCCATTCTTTATTTCATTAGGGCAATTATGTTCCCAGAAAAAAAAGAAACAGATAAACAGAAGCAACATGTTTTTAAATTAATATAGTATTATGAAATGTCATTTCTACATAGTATCTGTCAAGCATAGTTAGCAATAAAGTAACTTAATCTTTAAGGCAACCAGAATATGATTTCAGCTCAAAAAGATTCTTTCAATCCATTAATACTGAACTTTTACCTAGTAGATAGCATCACAAATACCAGATTTCACATGAGGGATACTATGTGATGGCTGAGAGCCATATATGACATAAGTTACAATGGGTTAAAAATATGCAAAAAAGTGGAGGGGGATCTCCGTAGTAATGATGTTTTCTATTTTTAAATAGTTTTTAATGGAGCACATGCCACTTTATTTTTTTAAATTATATGGTATTCTTACTCTGCAATGGAACAGTGATTGTTTTCACAAATCCATAAAAAAGGGGCAAAAATTGTTTTTTAATTCATTCAAGGTAGAACGGAGATACAATTTATAAGCCATCTGACTTCCAACAACTCTTGTATCCACTACCATTTTCACTCCAGTGTGGAGAAGTTGTGAGAAGATAGCTCTGGCTATCTTAATTATCTAATTAGCTTAAGGACTAATTTTCTTTTAAGAGCATCACTATGTCAATAAACTTACAGTAATCCATATTCTTTATCCCAATATCCAGCAATAATACACAATAATACATTAATAAAGAATATCTGTTTTCCATGCCGTTTTCTATTCCTTTTGTATAAAATACTATACATTATACTGGGTGTAATCTGCCAAGTTATATGTCAGATTTGTTGGAGAATTCATTATATTCTGTCTCAAAATTGGAATTTAAAGGTGTCTATTAAAGCTGACAATTTCCACCCCCAATATAATGAACAATTTGTCTCCTTCAATAAAATGTAAACAAAAAAACCCATGAATACTAAAAAGCAGATTCCATTGGCATGTAGCTCAAAAGCAAACATCCTTTTCAGTGGCATGTTTTTCCATTAAAGTAACAATAAATAGTTTCAATAAGCTTAACACATGTATTTTAGTTAAAAATAAGAAAAACTGGTGGGGGGGGGAATAAAATATGTGTTGTGACGCAAACCTTGGCTCTTATATATTTGTATGCAATATCACAATGCAAGTATGAAATAGCAGAGCTTGTGTTGTACAAACGTTTCATCATTTGGTATCATCATGGCTAACTGTGGACACTTATGCACAGGACTGAAAATGTTTCTGCTCCCTCTAGTAATGTTACAACATTATTACTACATTCTCTACAGATTTAGGAAACATTCTGATCCTTTGCATATAAATCAGACATTTCTCCATTTAGAAGATTCACCAAAATTAGAGCAGAGCAGAACACCAGAATCTGACTTATAATCAGGAATAAACCATCATAAAGATCTCCAAGACAAAATAACAAAGCAAGGTACTAGTAAATGTGCCTGCCTAAAAAGTTCTTCACCATCAAGCATGGCTTATGGCATGTTTAGAGTCTACCAAGTTGTGTGTCCAACATGCCATATAATTGTGACCAAGAGCGTTTTAGTAATCAGATCTGATATTTTTTGTCTTGTTTTCTTCCACTGGGCTACACTCATTCTCCATCAACTATAAAAAGCCATGATTACTAGTTTTTAAACATGTAACTATTAAAAAAAGAATGATCTGGCCAGTGAATTTACCAAAACTTTAAAAGTGCACAAATATTTTGTGAATGTAGAAATGCGAGCACTAACAAAAAAATGACTGATCGTATCTAGCAAATATTGTCACTCCATTTCTAATTGTTCATTTCATTGTTTTCCATTTACCAAATCATCATAGCATATAAGTTTGTATCTTAGGACAATATTCCATGTAGTTATTGATATGGACTGCAACCCCAAAAGATTATGATTATGGAAGGCTTTCAATAACATAAAATCCCAAAAAGATGTATATCCAAAGATTCAAATTTGCACTTTAAATTCATCATAAAAATAGGAAAGATAGCTGGGGAAAAAAAAAACTGTTTCAGATTTGGAAGAAACACTGCCACAATAAAAAAAATAACGTTTAACTTTTTAAAAAGCGTTTACATTTTCTTGACTTTAAGTCACTATCTTTTGGTGAGAGGAAGAACACACTATGAAAAAAATGCCCGAGCTTCTCTTCCTGCCATTGTTTTCTAAGGGCTTGCCCTTCCCTTTTCAATTTAAATGGGCTCTGTCTGAAGGGGAAATAGGGTGGACAAAGAAAGAAAAGTAGTGATTGGTAAGGAAGATGGGAAAAAAAATGAAAAGTTGAGAAGACAAGAAAAGGAAAAGAATTTAGAAGGGAGTTAAAGACACCAGATCTGAGCAGTGGAGAAGCAGACAGAAGTATTAGCCCTGACAAAGCTGTAACAACTGAGATGATGACATGGAATAATAGCATCTTTTCCACAGCTAGAAGGGGTGGAGATCAGTGGGACAGACCATTCCTGAGCAATAGAAGTGACCTTGTGAAGCCTGTCTACGAGCCTCCTTCATCTCAACAAGACTCACCCAGTGCAGCCCCAACACCCAGCAGCTACAAAGTACCAGTCATCTGAGTACCAAAGAGCCTCGAAAAAGCAAAGAACAGCAGCTATGGAGCTGTTGCTGCCACCAGCACAAAGGACAAACTGCAACAGCCTATGACAATCCTATTAACCTTTCACCCAGCAATTGGTCCACAGAGACAATGCAAGTGACTGTGGAGACAGTGAGTTGTGAGAGAACTCACAATGACTTAGAAAGTAGAACTAGAACAGATTAAAAAGGATAAAGACCTGAGGTATTATAAAATCCTTGAATGGTCGTATACATTTCATGGCTAGCTTTGTGCTTTTGCGATCAAAGACAGACAGAGGGGCAAGCAAAGAAACATGGAAGTGCAGCAGCTAAGATGCCCTCAGGTGGGAGAAGGGGAGGAAACTCTTCCACATTTGGGTCACAATCCAGAAGGATTAACTCTTATTTGATGTATCCCATGGGCTGACTACATTAATTTGGCAGACAATCATTTGTTGTATCCCAGTGAAGAAGCGTTATTATGCAAAGGTAGAAAACACATCACTGATCCCTAAAAATTTAGCTACTGAAATAGTTTGTGAATGCTTAAACAAGGAAAATAAAATGTCATATTTTTTTGAATATGCTTTGCGTTCTTAAAACAAATAGAAGCCTGTGCAGTTGCTAATTCCAGTGAAAGGAAACACAGCAGTGAGAGGTCAACTTCTATTTCCATGTCAAAATATCAAACAGCGTTGCAATTACCTTGATTGCAGCCATATTTAACAACACTCTGAGTAGATATAATAGCAGAGGAGGAAACTGACATGAAAGCATAATAGTAGGTTGATAATTCTAAAGTAAATCTACATAGAAATCAGTCAATGAATATTAAACTACAAAGGAAGCAAGAATAAACTAAATGTTGAAGTACATTTTTATTTAAAGGGGAAATGTTAATTGTGGCCCTTAGTGAAGAACAACTCAAAGAGATGTAAACTAACTACAGACCGACAGCATCCTTTTTATAGTCAAATAGAAGGCTCTGGACAATTTACCATATTGTCAAAACGTTCTTATGATGCTATCCCATGGCAACAGTGGTAAGAGGTCTCTTGTTAGTATTTAATATCTAATAGTTTCACAACAAAGCCAACTAATGGAAGGGACAGAATAGAACTGAGATTGTTTAACTCAGAAATGTTGCACATTAAAACTATTTCCCTGGTTACAGTGGGACTTAAGCCTTATGAACAGAACAATTCATGAATAGTGATAACATATAATTCTGCTAATTTTAAAAACTATGAATTTATTAAATTTATAGGCTGCACTAATTTATATGACATTGGGTGGGTTAGAAAATACATCAATAACAATAATAACAATGTAGCCTATATAAATCAAAAGAACATCTGGAAAAAAGATAATCAATTAAACAACCACATTTACAACCAAAATATCTCACAGAGGATCTGCCCTCCATTCTAATCAAGAGTCTGGGGACAAAGCCAAGTTTTAAGGGCTGCCTTGAACAATATTAACAATATTACTGTAGATTACCCTAGATTGCAGTGCTAATTGGAGCTTGAAGACGGGAGCTTGAGAAATGACAGGTATTCCAGATGGCAGGTACCAGGACAAAGAAGTACAGCAAAGTGTATCTCCAATTAGCACTGCAATCTGGGATAATCTAGACTGTCATATTTTTTTCTAGAAGGTAACGTTCAAAAAGTCCTCATTCAGTCAGGTGGACTCTATTTTCTGATCTTGTGAACTGTCCTCCAAAATGATTTCTAAAATGATCAGCTTTCAACAGCAGCAGTAATCTCTAGTCATTGCCTGTGCAACAGCCACCTTCCAGCTGCATTAAAAAAAAAAAAGGCACCCTGTTGATCATCCACCTCCTGCACTGAATGCTCCTCTCCTCTGGAACTGACCAATTTAGAAACTTTGATAAGAACAAGATCTAATTCTTCAATCTAGCTGCTATCTATCTTCTCAAGGCCAAAGAACATTGGGTTCCCCATCTTGTCCATCTTCTTGTCACTCTTCACTTGTTAATGGTTATAGCAGCAGTACTTTTATATTTCCCTACAGGCCCTCTTGCTGATATATCACCAGCAGAGTCTCCTCTCCATCCACAAATCACTCACATTACAAGGACACATGGCTCTTTCCATGGCTTCTGACTAAAACAATCAAAGATATTGCCCTCCTTCACTTCTTCCCAAATTTTCATACCCTCCATTTTCACCGATACAAACAAAATAACTAATCTAGCTTAATAGGCTTCAAAGAAGCTGAAATATTACTGTTGTACTTCCCCCCCCAAAATTAGACTCTACTACATCAGCCTCAGAATTAGTTTACCTACCAATCCTCTTTTTAGGGATGCCTGCTTTTCTTCTTCTTTCCTTACCACTTCTTCTTTGTTTTCCTTTCAACTGCCCCTTTTAAAGCTTTTTCCCCCTGTCCTTATGCACCCAATGGTTCCTATCCTTCAACTGATTTCTCTTTTTGATTTCAACGCTATTTAACTACCAAGGCTTTTGCTACTAGATTCAACTCTATCTCTTTCTCATGGAGGCATGTCAGAATCCAGAAAACAAAGCAAAACAGAAAGCACCTTGCATTTATCTCAGGCCACTTACATATAGGATGGATTCTTGTGTGGACTGGAAAAAAATCAAAACTGTGCTTGAATGAAAAAAATTCCTGAGAGATTAGGAGGTGTTAAGGCACAGTCTGCCATGGCAACATGTCTGATGGACCTGGGAGAATCTATGAATAAAGCAGCCTATATACCTCATTTTATGAAAACTATCATAAACATCAGCTCATAAATTCTTAATATAGAAGTGGATGGCACATTTTCTTCTATGGTTATTTCTCTCAGTACTCTGAATATCAGAATCACCATCAGTAAAGAATACAGACATGGCAACACAAATATTTAAACCCTGCTAGAGAATTAATAGCTTTAATGTCCTGAAATTAAATCTATTTGAACTGCAATGGAAACCTACCAAAACTAGTAAGGCCAGTGGTCGCTATTTGTGTTTGTTTAAAAGCATTCTAGAAATAACAGAAATATTAGAGGACTTCCTGTTTTGCGCCCGTAGCACACGGTTGTGCGAGAGCGGACCTCCGCTCCCCACGGCTAGTTTCATACTGCCAGGAGGACCCTAGATGTGTCCGAAGTCACCCTGAAGAGGTGACTGTGAAGGAGGGCCCCCCCGTTGATCACGAAGTGATGGCAATCGCTTCTTTTGATCTGGGGGAAGCCCTTCGAACCCGACAGGAGAAAGGCTAGCATGAGATCAGCGTCTAGCCCAAGCTACTTGCAGCCGAAGTCCCAAAGCACGAACCTGAATATCGGTGTACAGCGTGCTTGGAATTGGTGAGAGTATTGATCTTCTTTCTTCTATCTACTAATTGAATCCTTGAGAAAGATCCCCAAAGCAAAAAAACCTCCGGAAGTGAAGAGGGAGCTATATCCCCATTCCCTTAAAGATGGAAGCAGCTAATTAATATTAAGAAAGAAAGAGATATACTAAAATTTGATTTAAAATACTAGAGTCTGGACAAATCTAAGAACTAAAAAACTGTCAAGATTATAAGGAGTTTTTGATGGAATTATAAAAATATATAACAAAAATAACTTTTTGATAGGAAAAAAAAACTGAAAAAAGGAATAACTGCTGACATCTAGTGGAGAATCAGAACATAGAATACTAACAATAAGGACTCAGAAATTGGCAGAATGCCTAGAAATAAAGAAAAAGCTGTTCCTTTGAATTGCAAATAACCTTGAAGACAGCTGGGAACAAAGGAAGAGCCAGTTATAAGATTCAAACGTGTCTGAAAGAAAGAAAAAACACCTGAACTGTTGCTTAAATCTAAGAACTGTTTATGGAAAAGAAAAACCTTAGCTTTTGGCTAATCTTTTAGAAGAGAATCTACAGGAAGCATTTAAAGTGAACTGTAATTTTGACTGACTGATAAATTGACTTTTGAATTAAAACATTGATGAAAGATTATTTGAAGGGGGGAGAACATGGATATCACATACGTATCAAAAAATGACAGGACACCACATTCAATATTTTCTCCTGAAGGACTTAGCCTGGAAAATCAAAGGCCCCCAGAAGCAATAATTCAAGACAAGATAAATACTTTCCAGGAGGAAATATATGTAGTGTTAGGACAAATACAAATGACAATAGACTCAAACCATGAGGAAATTCGAAACAACTTTGATGATTTAAATAAGCATATTTCCAATCTAATTCTACAATTAAAAAAATAACAACGAATGAACAAATAAATCAGATAATAGACTACAAATTAGAAGAATATGATCAAATTGATGAAATAACAATTACAATTTAATACAAATAGGAAAAAATCTACAAGGTTCTGCTACAACAAGAAAAATGGAATGGAACCATTAAAGTTTGGGAGACAGAAAGTATTCCTCTTACTTACTTCATCTTTTGTATTCCCAACAACATTTGTAAAAATACAGGACCTGCCAGGTAAGTGGATTACATCAACTTGGAAAAGTACTTGGCAAAACAAGACCAGAGACAGATATAAGAGATTTGACTTGCCCTACCAGATGGACTATTATGTGAACAAATATTTGTTTGAATATGGCTAAAAGAAATGAGAATTTTGAACATAAAGGGGCCCTATAACAAGAGGGATAAAAGATTTAAGTAATATAGTATGTTCCATAATATATGAAATGTAAAAATAGCAAGTTGATGTAACTTTTATTAATATAAGTGAAATATAAACTGATTAAAAAGGATGTTATATCTAGATCAGGGGTTCTCAACCTTGGCAACTTTAAGACTTGTGGACTTCAACTCCCAGAATTCCTCAGCCAGCTTTGCTGGCAAAGGAATTCTGGGAGTTGAAGTTCACAAGTCAAAGTTGCCAAGATTGAGAACCCCTGATCTAGATACTATAAGATAGATAAAAATAATAGTTTTTTTGTAATGCATGACATAAAATATTGGGATGTTGTACTTAAATGGGAAAATTTGGACAGTTAGATGACTAATATATGAAGAAATTATGACTGATAAGAATTGGATTGAATATAAGGGAAATTAAGCGTAAACAAAAATTACGAAAATAAGATACATGTTGAACTAATGAGAGTATAATATAAGCTGAAAAAAAAGTCATATATAGACATTATTATTGTTTGTATAAACATAAAAATGCCTATATGTAATCATTTATATATTGAAAATATTAAGAATTATATTTTGGTTAAGGTTGAAGAAGGAGAATATAAACGGGAGAAGGGAAGATCAAAGAAATATATTATTTATTAATATATTAATTATGGAATTATCAAATGTAATCATTATTAATTAATTATTAAACAATAAAGTAGGAATACTACTACTCTACAGATTTCATCCCCATTGCCCAGGAGTTCCACTATCTTTACAAATTCAGCTACATATAAGTACAGCTTCCAAATTTTAAATATCACAAACATCCAATGCTTTCTGCACATATAGACACATGGGTCAGTTTTGCTTCGTTTTATTTTAGGGACACTTCAAAAAAGGTATTTTTCTTTAAAATGTGAATTATTTGCAGAATGGGATACATTTTAAAAGCACATTTTAAGGGGGAAAGTACTGGAGATTCAAAATGTAAGGTGAAGGCAAACAAGCTTAATCTCCTTTTTGACATAACAACCAATTTACTTCAAGAATGTCTGAACTCTATCAAAGCATCTGACAAAGTCTTCTGTAGATCCTAGTAGACAAGATGGAAAAATATGGGCTCGATTATGTTACTATTTGATGAATACAGAGTCAGTGGAACAGCTGAATTCTATGAATGTACATTAATGGCTTGGTGACAAATGAGAAGGAAGTGAAAAATAAATAGCAAATCATGTTCAAATTATTTATAAACGACACTGATTAGAAAATGATTATCAAATATGTGAATGATCTGTAAAAGTATAAGGATAACGAACACCATGGGAGGAGAGCATGAAGGTGTAGAAGGATTTTGAAAAGCAGGATACTGACCAAAAACTAGGAAAATTAATTTCAACAGGGATAAAAATGCAAAGTGTAGGATAAAAGAGGCAGGGAACATATAAAAAAGATCTGGATTTTCCGATGAATCACAAACTGAACATAAGCCAGCAGTGTGACAAAACTGTGAAAAAAGCAAATGCAATCCTAAACTGCATCAACAGAAGTATAATGTCAAGATGAAGAGATGTCAGTATTCACACCTGGAATACTTGTCCATTTCTGGATGTCATATTTTTCAAAATATATTAAAAATTAAAAACTTCCCCAAAAAGGCTGAGAATTATTCAGAATATAGGGAAGACCTTGTAGGAAACGTTGGGGCCTATAATCAGTGCAAGAGGTCTGATTTGTAGGCCTGAGGGAGGGTCTCACCACGTTTCCAAGATGGCGGCCGCAGCCGACTCCGCTAAAGTCCCTGGGGTAGCCAAGGTATTTTAAGTGGCCTGAAGTCCCAGGGAAGAAGCCTGTGGCACACAGAGGCCCGCAGTCCTCTATTCAGCTTCTAAACTTTACAGGCCCGGCTGCGAGGTGCGCCCAAAATGGCGGCCGCGGCACATTTGGATTGAGTTTCCTAGGACCAGCAAGCCTATGCAAGGTTCCTGAGGCCCTAGCCTCAAAAAGACACCGAAAAGTTAAATTAAATAACAGTCGGATCTGTTCCTAACGTTAAAGGAAACCTCTGTCAGGTCCGAGATTCGGTAGCCACCCAAAATGACAGCCGTGACTTTTGGGCCGTTTAAAACGGCCTCCGGAGGTGCCGAATATGAAGGAGAAACTCTGGGGCTGATTGTGGCTGCAGCGCTGAGCGCTGCGTGGAAACACCGACAGGGAAATTGGAAAAGGATTTTTCTCTTTCCCCCCCCCCGAGCCCTAGGGAAATGAATGGGAAATTGCTTCCCCCCCACACACACTCAGAAGCCTCAAATCAGCGGATTAGAGGCTGCGCTGATTCCAGCATCTTGGGGGGAAAAATTTGGGGAAATTAACTTTTTAAGGAAAATCACTAATTAGGGAGTATGCCAATATCAATTTAAAGGCAAGGAGAATCCAACAATGGGCATCTGACTGCTAACTTAATTGAAGATCTCTAAACCAGAGAGCCAACCTTGATACGTCTTCAAGAGCTTGAGACCAAATCAAGACTGGATCTCCTAGCAAGAGGGGGCGTGTCAAGTTTGGCTACTTGGTCTCAAAAGCAGGCAGACAGTGAAAACCCATTGGTGGATTCTCCATCTCCTGTACTGGAGAAGTCAGTATTCACACCTGGAATACTTGTCCATTTCTGGATGTCATATTTTTCAAAAGATATTAAAAATGTATATCCAGAAAAATAATCAATAGAGTAAAGGACTGCAAAGGAAAATATGAGAGAACATTAGAGGTGCTGTGCATATTTAGCCTGGAGGATAGAAATTTGTGGAGAGATACAATAGTTTTCTTCAAATACCTAAAGGGCTGCCATGTAAAAAAGGAGGCAAATTTGTTCTAAGTTGTTCTAGAATCCATGACAAGAACAATGTTGGTTAATGTTAGTTAGATTATGATTATTATATTTGTTACCCTGTATTCAGCTCTGGGAACTGGGGGAGGGGGAGTGGAGGGGGTAGGGTGGGTGGGTCTTGGGGTATATTTTGTAATTTTTGTAAAACTTTTTAATAAAAAAAAGAACAATGGGTTTAAATTACAAGGATGAAGGTTTTGGTTGGATATCAAGAAAAAAATCTAACTGTAAGAACTATTTAACTATGGAATAGATTTTCTCAGGTAACAGATTCTTCAAATCTGGAGATATTTAAACAGATACTGGATATGATCTGACGTGGATAATATAGTAATATGAATTTTGGCCCTGGACAGGCGATTGGCCTAGATGATTTCCAAGAGCCCTTCAAATCCTTACATTCTGCAGAATAAGATTTTCAAGACTTATTTGCAAAACTGAAGCTAAACATAATCATTTTCTATACTTATTACATATAATAAGCACATAAAAGTAAACCATAAATTCAGGAAGAGTGATTTGCAATTATGAAATAACATTTATTAGCTAATTCACAGAGAGTTCCTAAATCTTAAGAGAATTATGAATATGAATTATAGTAACCACTGCCAATTTAACGTTACATAAATTACAATTCATATTTCCTTCAGTCTGCATAACAATTGTAATCTGTAGATGTGGATGGGTCAAGTTTGAAAAAACAGAATGATCATATATTACATAATACCACATTTTTTATTCTTTTTCATTAACAGAATCTAAGCAATCTAACCACTCATGTATCTAGCCTATGGTTATCACTAGTATATGTATATGGAAAGTATATGGAAAATAATTAATGTTCCCAACAAAATATTTTATTTCTGATATCTAAGAATATTTTGATTGGTATTCCACATAGTACACAAGCTAGGTCAAAACTTTGGTTAGTTCTTTAGTTTTATTTTCTTTTTTAAAAGTCTACAATCTGAACTACAGGAACACTGAGAATGACATAAAAGTCTATTTTCCACGATGGGAAAGTTAAGCAGGTTAACACTAATTGGTTTGGATACAGTCATATTCTAGGCATTATTTTATATTCAAATTAGTGAAAGTAAACCAAAAAAATAAATGCACAGATTTTTAGACTGGGTGGTGGTGTCTATTCATCAGTTATGTAGGTATACAGATGGCAAAACTTTTTAATGAGGATTTTATAATAGTTCTATATCATCTATCCTACTCACATGGAGATCAAAATAGCATTTGTTTGTGAACACTAAGCTCACTTCCATAAAAACAGAGATCTTAAGACAAACTCAGGCTAAAACATAATTTTAAGAATGTTCTGATTTCAGCTGTTCAGGAAATTGACAACATGAACACAAATTGTCCTTTTGAAAGAACATTCATTTATATGCAACTGCTGTTATTTAACCTGATCATTTGTTACATGTCAGAATATATTATAAATATTATACTATTACAAATTCTACCTTTCCAGGAAAAAATGGTTTCCCAATGAATTGCAGAATTCAAGAATGTCAAAGGAGAAGGAACATATACCCTTAGCTGTATTCAAGTCTGTCTCAGGATAATTTATGTTTGTTGCCATGCAACACAGACATTTCTCATTGTAGAAAGCCATACATCTGTAAGAAGCATTTTGAACATTTTTTTTCACACAGCATTGCAACAAATAAACTCAGCCAATATGGTTTACTTACCGTTACAGACTTCAAAGTCATTCCATGGTAGGTGCCCATAGTGTCAATCTTGAAACCTTCCGTCTCTATCAAATTAAAAACAAAAACAAAACCCAAAAGTTTTAATGAGTATTCTTATATGTAAATCCTATAGCAACTAAGACAAATCACAATAAAGGAAACTGATCCAACGTAAACTTTGGTTTTGTTTGCAAGGAAAAAAGGCCACATAGAGAAACAATATTCTTATGATAGTTAAATATATCTCAAACAAACTAAATGTTCAGATGGTTTGGAACAATGGATATTAGTAATCCATTTCTTTGCTTCTCTATTCTCTTCCATCTCCAGTAATAGTTTTAGAATTTTTTTAGATTCATTAACTGAAATAAATAAATAGTTATCATATTGCTAAGCAAATTCCAGTTTTTTAAAGCATTCTTAGAAATTGGTAGGTGACTGTCAGACTTCATATACTGGTTTGATTCATTACTCTTCAGATATTTGAGTGCATACCATCCCTGAACTCAGCAACCAGCAATGGCAGAAATGTCAAGAAATCAACAATTTATACTGTTGATTACAATATTAACTATCTAGAAATCCTATCTTTGCAGAATTGCAGAATAGCTGCTACAGAACACAATAATCCAGCCATACATACACATCCACAAACATGCAAACACATGCTTACTCTTAGCACATACACAAGTGCATGTGTGTATCTTGAGTTTTGGAAGGGTAGTAGAGAACAACCTTACCAGCTTAACTTCTGATAAATGTTTGGCAATCAACCATACCTATCATGGAAAACATATTGTGAAAGTCCCCAAATTATGTTCTTAAATTCTAAATGTGCTCTATATGCCATAAATTATGATTTAGACATCATAATGAATAGGTTCATACATTTTTAATTAACTCAAAAAAAAGGTATGTTTAGCTGTTGTGTCAATCGAGTGTTGCTTTAGGCCCAGCTTTCCTTGGTTAACAGCAACGTATGTCGTGCATCACAATGTTACAAATAAGGCAATATTTTACAACAAGTACAGCCAATTTCATGAATATACATATTTCCTAGGAAATGAGAGATTTTCCTGGGGAAAAAAGTATTTAATTGCCTAACAGGAAAAATACCTAAAAGTAATACTTGTAGTACAGAATGACTTCTTCCAGGTTTCTCCTATCCCTTTCTATAAGGTAACTATGACCCACAGTACCATTCTTTAAAACATGGTTGTGACACGCAAGAAGTATATACCAGCTTAAACAACAACAAAACTAGAGAAAAATGAATACCACAATCTCAACCCAAATCAAGAAAAAATGGATGTCAAACAGTATTTTCAAAGCAATTCTCAGCCTCTTATAATAAGAAATTTACCAGTTTTTAAAATTATTTTTGCCATCATTTTCCCAAATATCATCTGAATAACAATAAAGACTAGGATACTATGATTTTAGAATACATTAATAAGCTAAGAACAAGATAGTCTTACAATCTTTTTTGACAATATACTCAGCAACTTAGAAAGCCTTTTTACCAGCGTCTAAGTTACTATTTTACATAACTTTTTGTTGAATGAACAGTCTTTATAACAAAGGTTATAAAGTTGAAAACCCTCAACAACTATAAATATTATTAACCCTGTTAAAGCATTTTTTTTCAAACATCTTAGTTGAGCATATTCAGTTGTGTAGACTCAGATGCCAGAAAATTTATGTAGCTTATCTGAACAAGTTATAACAGTTTATATAAATTTCAGTATTATGACTTTCTTAATCAAAGATACAAAAGTGTTTAGATATGACACATAATCAGTTACTGTTCTCATGCTTAACAACTGATTTTTCTATTTGCATTTAATACTTGCTAATGGAACAAATTTACAGGTTTATTCATCGTACCATCTAACCTTTAGTTTAAGGCATGTCTCAGAATGTAATGTTTTATATAGTGAACATTTGCTTCTAAGGCCAATTTTATCTATTTTAAAGTGCACTTAATAATACAGTACATTAGATATACTGGGAACGTAAAATAGATTTTAGAAACAGCTAGTGATTCAATATATATTTGAGTGAATATATGAACATAAGAAGCTGTCTTATACTGATTAAGATAGTGTTTTTAAAGAAATAAACAGGGAATAAATCGTAATCAATCCTACTACTTGGGTTCTATTTTCTGGAATTGTCTGGAACTTACTCAAGATTTATTTATATGTTCACATCAATGAACCATGGTATTCTTTTTTTTTTATTTAAGAATTTTAATTATAATAATTACAAACCAATACAAACCAAAAAGAGAGGGAACAGAGGGAACAGAAAAAATAAAAAGTACAGTCAAAGAGAGGGAGGGAAGGGGGAGGGAAGGGAGCTCAATCTTTATCACAAGTATAAAGAAATATGTAAGTTTCATCCCATGTCCCATTCTTTATCTATAGGAAAATCCATAAAATATCAACTTTTCAAACCTGATGTCAGCAAAAAAAAAAAAAAAAAAGTCCAGAAAGAGTTGCTAGAATACTACAAAAATGTTTTATTTTAATCTTGTTAAACCAATTTTATATTCCCTCCTTTAACTTCTAACAGTCTTAATCTTTAATTCAATTAAACATTGTCATAGGATTTTATTTCTCTTCAATTCTTTATCCAATTGCAGTTTTCTTCAAGGCTTTAAGAAGCCTCTTTTGTAAATTCAATTACAATTCAAAAATATATATATTTTTCAGGTCATTCTCTTGGTTTTATCATTTATAATTACTTTTTAACTTTTAAAAATTCAGCCAGATTCTTTCCTATATCCAGTAAAATATACTTTTCCAAATCAGTCTCTTGGTCTGTCAGTTGTAGTTCCACATTTCTTAGTTTCTCTATCTCATCTAATAGCATTTGTTCTACATCTGTCATTCCTTCATTAACATCTTTTAGGCACAGTCTACCCATAAAAGCAGAGAACATTACTGACAGTGTTGACATTGTAATTATTGTAATTTCCAACATCTGATTCCATTCTTTAAAGATCTCTTTTAATGTTCCCTATGTTGTCACAGTAGTCTCCTCCACTGTCCAGTGTCTAAAATTTCATCTATTTCATTCAGAATAGTCAAAATAATTATGTTTACTAGGAGACATGATTTTTTTATTGTTAATTCTAAAATATTATAGTAAAAAAAATCTATTTTCCAAATTTATCTGGCCCTTGGATCTGTTTATAACTTTCTTTGATCAAATCATATTTAGCTTTTTGTTGTTTATTACAAACTCCAAATTCTTAAGCATGTAATTATTATTTTTAATTCAGAATTGAAGATAAACTCAATTAACATGATGAAGACATTTCAATCCTTTCATTGTAAAGATTTCTAATTCAGAGGTCCCTAATCTTTTGGGCACCAGGGACCGGTTCCACGGAGAGGACCGTGGACCAGAGGGTGCGTAGTTTTGTGTGCTGCCTGTATCTTGCAGATGGGGCTTTGCTTGTTTGTGTGGACCATTTGCTAGCATGCCGCGGCCCAGTATTGGTCCACGGATTGGACCAATAGGTTGGAGACCCCTGTTCTAATAGTTTTCCAATAGTTAATAGGAAATTTCCAAAAGTGATTGGAAAGAT
The DNA here is from genome assembly GCF_016545835.1 of Crotalus tigris. Lineage (NCBI taxonomy): Eukaryota > Metazoa > Chordata > Lepidosauria > Squamata > Viperidae > Crotalus > Crotalus tigris. The sequence continues at coordinate 745,939 of NW_024097532.1, read as the reverse complement.
AGGTTTGCGAACTTTTAAAATCTCCATCATAGTTGTAGCAAGACAGCTGATCCCATTATCTCCTGGCAGAAAAACACTGTCCTGAGGGACACATGTGGGCAATCTCTATCTTCTCCTTTTCTGGAAAGATTCAAGGAAATTGGTCTACTCACTAGGTCCTTGGTCTTTGCTGTGCTCATTCGTTCTGTTTTTACAGAGCCGTTTTCAATTTGCCATACCTTCCCCAGAAATCCTCTATGGCATTTTTCCAATAAGTACATTTTCTGAATATCCATCTACCCAAATAAATAAATATTACTTTAAAATTTTGTGCTTGACAAAGCCACATATTTCCACAATTCTTCTCAATGATCCTATGTGGATTTTTTTTCATGTTTATTTATTTTATATATTTATGCTGTTGAATTCCACCAGCATTAGAATATCTTAAAATTTCCTGCTCATTTTCCTATCTTTAGTAAGTGGTACCTTTCTACCAAGATACATAAATACATTTATTTGGTCTAGTTTTTTTCCAGCATCTAATTGTTTATTCCATTTTCCTTAACTATCTTGCTCTCTGATACATTATTTTTCAGATGCATGACATTATAATCTATTGTTTCAAATTATTCAGATTCTTACTTGACAATATGGCAAAATTTGCATACAAAACAAGAGATAAATTCATGTCACCAACTAACATATATCCATGCACGGAACAGAGTTTGGATCTTCAGGGTGGCATTATATATTTATCTATAAATACTTTTAACGCATACATAAAACATTATAGGTATTCCCCAACTTACCATCACTGAACTATGTTCAAAGTTACGATAGCTGTAGAAAGGGTGCTTTACGACCCATAAAGCACATCTAACTGTTGCAAAACACTGCACTGTTCCTCTCATATTCACATGATTATGACCTGGGTGCTTGACAACCTGATTGCACTTACAACTGGTTGCCAAGTGCTCTGCAATAACAGAGCAGTCATCTTCTGCACATAGAAAGGAATCAGCTCCTCTGATGTGATAGAGAAACAAAGTTCAGATCCCAAAGATCCAAGCTCCATATTTTCTGTCCACTGTTCCTTCCTGTGTACAGAGGAGAGTTAAACTCTTTCAGCAAGTGGAGAAACATTCTTCAATTCCCAAATATCAGAGTTCCTTTCCTGCAATCTATCACAGCAGATCCCTTCTGTGCATGTAGGGAAGCTGAACTCAGCAGGCAGCTCTTTCACTCATCTGGTTAACAATCCAAGTGATCATTTAAGGACTGCATCTGGAAATGTTGAGATTGCGGTCATTTACTGAAGCAGTAGTATGGGCATCTTGGTTAAGGACCACTTTGTTCAATTATCTAATTGTGTTGTAAATTGAAATCTAGTTGGACCACATTTTAATTCCTCTATTTTCTAAACTCTCCATTTACTCTCACATAGACGATTGCAGGGGCATTTCAATTCTCCCCCCAACCTATCTTCTTCCCATCTCTGTCCTTTTTGCTGGCTTGCAGAGTGGCACATTTCAATGGTGGTGACAGCACTGGGGCTGAAGTAGAAGTCGAGGGCCTTTAGCAGTCTTGGCCAGCTGCCACTTCCTCCAGACCTATATTTCCCTGCACTCTCATGCAGCCTCCCTACATCTCATTGTGCCTATCTCACATTTTGAACATTTCCTTACACCTCTGCACACATTTACCCTTTCCTCTCTCAAACTCTTGCACTTTCCTTGAGACTTGGAATACTTCTCTTGCATCCTCATGCATCTCCTTCCCTAAGAGTTGCAACTCTCCCATACCTGGGATTTGCAACTTCCTGCCAGCTTCCCTTAGTTGTGGAAACCTGGCAGGAAGTCACCTCAAATAATGATTATAAGATTCGGTTAATGACAGCAACTCAAACTACAGGGATTGCCATCACTAATGTAGTCACACTTTACAACTGCATTGCTTAGTGATGGAAATTTACTCCCAATTGTTGTTGTAAGTCAAGAACTACCTGATCTCTGAATGGCTACTTTTTCCCTACACTTTTGTCCCATTCTCTCAGAAAATCATTCAATGCTTTTCTCTCATTCCCTTCAACTAAAACAATAATTCCACCCTCCTTACTCTTTGAGTAGAAGTTATTGTTTTGGCCCTACTCATATGATATGTAGCATTCCTAGCTAACAGTACTGGTCAGTTTCTGGCACATTTGAGCTATTATAAGTGCACATATAGAGGATACCTTTCTTGAAGGAAGGATGGCACACTTGCATGTAATTATAATTAAATTATGACTGACCCCCAAATTAATTGCAATTATAATTATACACAAAGTTCTATTTCAGCTGGATTTATTTCTACAAATAGGCTATAAGACAGGGTGGCTAGCAGGGTTGGTATAAGTAATGAGACATCCTTTGTCTAAAACTGTGAATAGGCAGAACTTTTTAAAGAGCAATTAAACTAAACCTGGAGATGAACCGTAATATTGGCCCCCATTAAATAATAATTCTTTGTGTTGATATAACAGAAAGCATTGGATAATTTTATTCAACAATTCAAAAGCATAAATTGCAGGTAATTATTCAGGATAGATGAGCTTGCAATATGTATGCACATTTATTTCAACAATATGAAAGAAATAGTATTTTCTCTAAGTAAGACTAGCAGAAATGAACCTCCCTTAAGAATTCTTTCTTACCATTCTTACTAAAAAACAGGCTGGTGTACAGTAAATTATGATAATAGCTATAAAACTGGTGAAATATGTTAGAATTGGCCATGAGAATTTATAGGAGTTTAAAGACTATGTTCTCTTTGGCTGAATTAACCATTTAGTTTCTGACTGTTGTCTAAAAGCCATAAAGAAAACTTATTTTGAAGTTATTTAACAATTTAGATTTGATTTGATCGCTCACTTTGATTCCTTCTATTCTCTGTTTTATCATCAGCATAATTAAACCAGCACAGTAATTTATCAGGAAGTCATGGATTGTGATAACTTGAACAAGCTTGAACTGACACATTCTACCTTCAAAATACAAACGAGCAAAACATGGAAAAATTGTCATCATGCCTTTGAATGTGTTTCATCAAACATATGAAACTATGGCTTCTAACTATAGACAACAAATCAAAATTGTATTTTAGTTGACATAACACACCTCATTGTAGGATCTGTATGTAACTAAATATGGACATGGATATCTAGGTATCAACAATGTAATATTGAAAATAAATAAAAAATAAATCCTTTGAAATCAAATATTTATTTATTAATTATATTGGCTCGCTCTCTGATATCATTCCAGGTGACATTAAGACCCTTAAAATAGCCAGTGAGGAAGGTACCCCAGAGTCCCAGCATAAAATTTAACTTAATTCCTGTAGTATTATTGCATAAATCTTGGTTGAACATTACAAAAATTGTCCCATATTCTATATTATCTCAGTTGCAGCTTTTTCTAGACCGAACAAGGTTAAATAAGACATCAGACAATGGATAGAGGATACCAAGTTTCAGAATGACTTGAGCCAGAAGACACACAGGCTCACCCCTGCAAAACATCTGGGTGGACTTGGAAACTTGTTCTTCACAGTATTCATCAAATGAATTAACCATTACATGGCTTGAATATTACACGAGTGAACATTTTATCTGTATGTGGATTTAAGAAAACAGGAGAGTCTTAAATCCTTGGACTATTGTCCTGGTGTTAGAACTGGCACTTTTTTTAAAGTTCTGTGTCACAATGGAACAGTAATATGTTCCATAGGGTTGTGTATACTACAGCTGTGAAGATCTTCAAGGAGATGCTTAATTTGCCAAAATCTCAAGAGAATGAGCCTTCTGAAACCAGTTTCTGGAACAAAATGATTAAAAGCAAAGCAAAATGGTTATTCTCTGCTGCAATCTCCTACAGCCTTATCTTTGCCAGAAGAGATAAGAATTTTGTTGGCTTTGCATTATGAAGAACTTTGCTGAGGTAACCAAAGCCATTTTCCATAATCTATTATCAATGCAATTGCTCTCAATTTAGAATAATAATCGTTTAGTGCTATTTTAAGAATTTAACTAGTTAATAAAAACAATGCTAACTAATATTATATAATACTTGTAAGATTTTGAGATTTTTTTAGTGTGGATTATCAAAGAAAATGCTGAATGTTTCTAAGAAATATGAAAAGTTGCAATTATATAAGTTTGGCCTAATAGGAAATTTTCTATTTTTTTTTTCCATCGCGTATGCAGCCCCTGCATCCATAGCAGGCTGGTGCCCTTGCGCACAGCTCAACTTCCGCAATGGCAGGCTGGGACACACCAGTGCACATGCGCGCCGGCCCACTACTAGCATAAGTTGAGCTGCGTGCACGCACACTCTGACCAGCCACACATGCAGCCCAATTCCAAATAAGCTACAGCTCGGTAATGAACTGCAATCTTGTGGTTGGGGACTCCTACTATAGAGTACATATTTCTTACACAATCCTTCAATGTTTCACAAAAATTGTTCAGTCATAAAAATGTGGATTGTCTGCTTGGCAAAATCCTTATCAAAGAAAATATGACATAGAAACCTTATAAAAATAACTGTTATAAATTATATACTGAATGTATACAGACCATTTTTTATTATTCCATCAAAAACATGAAACAAGTCAGAATGAGGCTAAAGAAACTTAACACTACTGATCTTTAATAGCTGAGGCACCATAGTAGAAAGCAAAGTTCCCCGTATCCTCATTCCAATTCATTTACTTATTTCTATGTAGATAAAGCTGCTTTCATGTGTACAGAGAAACATAAAAAAAATCTGCACACAAGAACTTTCTTCCAATGTGGGTAAAACTCCATCTTCAAACATTGAGAGAAAGAAAAATCTTAGCTTGCTGACAAGGATCTAACAGAGGAGCAATTTTAATGTACCTTAAATAGACTGCTTTACTCCACTGAGCACATGCAAATATATGTCCATGTCATATATTCAATAGCTGACTGAAAGAAATATGGAGCTTTTTATTTCCTTATCCTTTTTTTCCTTCTATCTATTTTTGCATTCATTATAATATTTTGTACTTGTACAGCTTCACCACATGACTTTTCATAAAGTGAACAATTAAATAAAACCATAGATGTTTGAATTGGCTTTGAAGATAAAAACAAAATTTAAAGCAGTTAAGAAAACTATTAGAATTAATTTGTATGAAATGAGAAGATGAGATAAAAATTACCGATAATATAGTACTGAAAAGATATAGAAGTAACAAGACAGTAAAAGCAGCAACAGCAGCACTGACAATGAGGGCAGTAAAACAAGAGATGATAGTTGTAAGTCTGTACTGTTTTTACAATTAATCCTATTTTCCATACATTTGGTGTGCCACAGAATGAAAATTATTTTTATTAGGTAGCAACTATTCCTATCCCCCAATTTTAAAAATGTGTTTTTTAAAAAATGATGAGAGAGGAGAAGGATACCACATCATCTATCTCCAGTCTACAATACAATCCTTTCAACACTTCCAAGAAGGCTCTACACCCATTTGCACTACTCAGGTGATCCTGACGACACAGATAAGTCTTCAGGGGCATCAACTCTAAAAGAATACAAATGACCAGCTGACTGCAAGGAGTATGAATCTTTTCATTCCCCACCATTCAGTCAGAGCTGAAGAAGCTTCTTGGATGAGAAGTGAAATGTCTTCAAAGAAAAAACAAGAAAGTCCAGTTGCCTCTTGAAAAAGCACCTTTAGGACAATCATGACCTGGAGAACTGAAAATCTCCATAGACATTTAGATTCTAAAATAATTGATCTTTTAAAATCTTTTTAAATAGTGTTTGTCTGAATTAGTAAATAGAATTGAGTAGGAAGGCACTTTAAAAAATTACAAATTCTTGCAGAATTTATAATGTTTAAAAATAAATTATGGAACAGAATCACAACTAAAAATATCAAATATAAAATCCCATAATGGAAAGAAAAGTTGCATATGAAACCTCTAAAGAATGCAAAATTTTGGATCAGTATTGAAAGACTATGAGATACTACATGACCACTGATTAAGTAAATTATCCATGACATACATTAATAATTTACAAATGTATTCTGAAAATCTAATTTCAAGTTGTCACAAATGCAGCAAGGGTACATTCATTGCATTGATTAAAATATTATTTGCTTCTTTATTTGCAGCTTCAAATAGAAAATTCTAGGCAGGTGACAATACAGTAAAAATATAAAACAATGCAAAACAATACATGAATTCAAACACATTCCACCAAGATGGATGTCTTTAAGTGGCAATTGAGATTAAAGGTTGGGTGGAATAGGTCCATTGTGGCTGCTTTTGAAGTAACATGACGGCCTTGTATAGTCTTGCCCAAGTACAAATTTCTTAAGTATGGGGGCCATAATAATAAAAAATAACGTAAAATTATATCACCATTACCCAACAGATGAAAAATGAAATAACAAATGAAATTGTTCACCAAAATAAAATAAGCAATCAGTATTTTTAAGGCACCATGATGTTATGAACTTTTCATTCCAAACACCCTCTTCTTTCATCAGTTTTATCTATGTTTACAAATAATGTACAAATCACCGTTTTAATCATCACAGAGAAAAAAGTTAAGAATTGACAGATGTTCCAAACAAAAGGAACAAAGTTATTTATGCCATACTATTTATGTGCACATCAAATCCTTGCTAGTTTACCAATATTATAGATAATAAGGCAAGCAGGACATTTATATGGCTAGGCCCAGAATAATAAGTTTAAAAATAAACACATTCATTTGGACAAATGATTGGTTGGAAATATATAATTGTTTGCATATGTATGCACATAAGCACATAGAACTGAATCTGCTAAAACAACATAGAAGAAAAGATACATAGTTTTGACTTAATAAGCAGAAAATAAGAAGGCATTTTTATTAAATATATGCTGTTTGATTTTGAAACCACTTCTTCCTATTTCCCAGCTATTGTGTGAAAATAAAGTAATAAAATATCTATTATGGATATTGTTCCAGAATCTTCTTCTTTTCAGTTCGTAACTTTAATCAATCATCCATAAGCCTCTCAAGAAATGATTGCAATATAGAACAGCTAATTGGTCGCATCTCGTATATATACAAATACACTAGGAAAATGATAATAGATGAACTTAAGCAATTTAATGGTTATGCTTTCTGAAAATCAGAGTGTTATATGCATGTGGTATAAAGGCAGGATTCTGTTGAATAACAACTTAAAACATCCTAGATATATCACTAATAGAAAAGTAAAACATAAAAGATCACTCTGGTTTTTCTGCTTCATACTCCCTCCCCTCAAAAAAGCAACCCCCCCCCCAGTTGCTCACTGTTTTTAGCAGAGGTGAAGTAGAAAGATGATTTGGGATTGCATTTAAATCAATACCGTATAAAGCACAAATTTAGGAGAATACTGAGTTCTAGTATCATTACAGCAAACAATAAGTATAGTGAAAATAAGAACAAAATGATAAAGTTGGCATTTAATTGTTTTAATTATTTCAGTATTATTTTCTAGAGTCAAAACTGGCAACTCCAAAAATTTCAAAATGTATGTGTTTCTTTCATTGTGGTGTACGCTCTTACCTTCCTTCCCTTTAAATCTTTCCTGATCATATCTGTTATAGGCAGCTGGAATAGGTTGCTTGTTTCTTAAAGTTGGATCCTGAAAATAAAGGAAAAGGTGATTTGGTATCAGTTACATTTGTTTGCAAACATTTTATATTTATGCCTGAATAGTATAGATAACACACAAATCATTTAATATATAGATACCTTCAAAGAAAGTTAATTTTCAATCTAATTTACTCTGTGAATAGCATACTAACACTGGTTATAAGTCTCCTTGTTCAGTGTCTTCATAATTTTGGTTGCTTAACAAGTGGTCACTGAGCGAACACACACACACACACACACACACACACACACACACACACACACTTTATATAACAACAACAACAACAATAATAATAATGTTGGAAGGGATCTTGGAGGTCATCTAGTTCAAACTCCTGCTCAGGCAGGAAACCCTATACCAGTGGTTCTCAACCTTTTTAATGCCGCGACCCCCAACCGGTCGTAAGTCGAGGACTACTCAACCGGTCATAAGTCAAGGACTACTCAACTGGTGCAGCACCAGTGGGACTTTTGGCGGGCTCAGCAGGGCAGAGACAGCCTGGACAATTCCTATTGGCTTTTGAAAGCCAATAGAATTAGACTCTATTCAAGAGAGTCTATTCTATTGGCTTTCAAAAGCCAATAGAATAAAAGGGAGTAGCACAGCTAAGGAAAAGGAGGAAAAAATGGAGGACTGCGTTTGGTGACCCCGTGAAATGGTCGTTCGACCCCAAATGGGGTCCCGACCCACAGGTTGAGAACCACGGCCCTATACCATTTCAGACAAATGGTTATGCAGTCTCTTCTTAAAAACTTCCAATCCTGGAGCATTCACAATGTCTGGAGGCAGGTTGTTCCACTAATTAATTGTTCTGTCAGGAAATTTCTCCTTAGTTCTAGATTGCTTCTCTCTTTGATCAGTTTCCATCCATTGTTTCTTGTCCTGCACTCAGGTGCTTTGGAGAATAACTTGACTCCCTTTTCTTTGTGGCAACCCCTGAGATATTGGAACACTGCTATTGTGTCACCTCTAATCCTTCTCTTCAATTCCAGCAACTTATATGTTTTAGCCGCCAGTCCCCTAATTATCTTTGTTGCTCTTCTCTGTACTCTTTCTAGAGTCTCAATGTCTATTTTACATCTTTTTATATATAGTATGTATGTATGTATGTATGTATATATGTAGAAAGATTTCTTTCTCCCATATTTGGGCTGACAGGGTGCACCAAAAAAACACTCAAGGTAACACACACACACACACACACACACACACACACACACACACCCTTCAGCAAAAGAATTTCTAATTAAGCACTATGAATTTAGGTGTGCAAATTGTATATAAACTTTGAAGAGTGTAGATGCTCATTCTAAATACTCAATACATTTCAGTTCCTCCATTCTTAGGAAAGCATTTATTTTGAAATCTCATGCATGCAGTATTTATTCCTAAGTAAAGTGATTATTTCTACTGACTTAATTTATATAAAATATACCAAAGCCAATTGCCATGACAAAGCACATAGTAAAGTGTTAAATACAATATGTAGTTCACAATTAAATACATGTACTTAACATTTTTTTTTCTTTGATTAAAGAAAAATGAAGGCAAATAAAAAAGAATTCCCAATTTTATTTATTTATTTTTTTAAAGTAAGATTTTATTTTCTATTGCAGTATTACCATTGGTGCAGTATTTGGTGCTGGTCGTTGCTCAGGTGCACGGCCTTCTTCTCTAGCTTTGACTGACTGAAGAATTGCAAATATATTCTTGGCAAAGTTCTAAAATATGTAAACAAATAATAAATAAATAAGTAAGGAAATAAATAAATTACTGTATTTACTTTGTTTTACATCATTTCAGAAGCCACCAGTTACACAAGTAACTGATATAAACTATAAAATGAATATTCTTAATAAATCAGAATATAGGTAGAAAATATAGCTGTAAGAGTAAAAATAATTAAACATGTAATATGCAGCTGACATAGAAAATAAAACTGTATTCATGTGTGTATTTCATGGATGAAATACAAGGTGTTAAGTTTCACTCCTAGCATTACTATTATATTGGGCAAGGTGGAATAATTCTACAAATCCCATAGCTCAAGTTGAGCAAAATTTGCAGAACAGTCATATGCCAGTTACTTAAAATACACTGAATATATTCTTAAGCTGAATCTAACCTTCCCACTTTAGATCCTAAATTCTGTATGTCAATAGTTATGGCTAAAATACAGGTATGTCAATGGAGAAGTACACAATTGTACACAAGCCAATGGACCAGTGAGTCAAGGATCGTCAATACAGAATATAGGAATACCTACACACACACACACACACACGGATGGTGGTGGTAGAATAATTTTAAATGCAGCTGAGAGTGGAGACATTCTATTTTCAGCAAATGCAGTCTAAGAAATGCCTTTCTCTTGAATTACTTCGTCCAGTGTTGCTAATTCTTTTCTTTACTATGGACCCCCTTTAAATACATTTTGTGGCCATGGGCCATCAAGATTTAAGATTTAAATCATAATTTCTCTTCAGTGGCTCATAGACCTCCTGTAATGACATCGCAGAATCCCAGGGGTCCATGGACCACAGGTTGAGAACCACTGAATTAATCTATTGACTAGCCTACATTTCTTAGACTATATTTATTGAAAATAGAACATCCCCATGCCCAGCTACATTTAAAATTGCTCCCCTTCCAAAAAGGATGATATGACAGTGGGGAAAAGTCCTCTTCTGCATGCATATCATATTTTCAGCAAAGCTAAGCCTGTTCGATTTGGGGAAAGATAGTCTTTCTTTCTTTTGAATAAAGTAGAATCTACTGTCAATCATTTAAAAAGTATGATAAGGTAAAGTACAGCATTATCAATATGCAATTCTATATTATGAAATAAGTTGATAAACTAAGTATAATGCTTAATTTAAAAAACATATATTCTACTCTTTTTCCAAAACCAGAAAAAGGGTCCCAACTCAATATATATACAAACAGATAAAAGGCCAAAAAAAAAAAAAAATGTAAGCCTTGAGGGCAAGTTAAAAACATGTAACATTTAAAGTGAGGAAAAAATGTTCTTTTAACTATGCTGACAGAGGAGCTGCATAAGTGAAATGCATTATTCCTTTTAGGAGAAGCTTAAAAATAACAAATTAGCATTTTATAAAAGGCACATATTTAACCAATTTGCATCAACTCTCAATATGCACTTCTTCTTGAATGGCATATGTACACAACAGATGTCCTTCATTACTGTTAATTCTAAGTAATAATGAACGTATTCAGCAGCTGAGCTCTATAAAAACATTTGTAATATACTAAATGGCTCTATCTTATTTATTATCATTATGAAAACATTAAAAGCATAACAAGTAGATACATACTATAAGTTTACATAAACATCAGGGGATCTCATGTTTGGTAATCTTGACTATTTAGAAATTTGGATTTCTTGTACTACTTTACATATTTAACTTTCCATTTTTTCCCCTTCTTCAAAGTTAGGTAAAAAGAAGTAAATTAATTACAATCTGCTAGGAACATATCTCTAAGATTAAATGATAGATAAATATTCATGAGAACTTTTTTTGATAATAGTAATATAAAAAAAATAGATCTAATTTGTTGTGCCAAAATGTAAAGTTCTTACTATGTCAAAAACTTGTTTCAACTTCTCAAAAAAGTAAACAAGAATCAAATATTGAACATCTTACCCAGGTCAAACCATGAAGTAATTTCCAAGAGTAGTTGGAATTAATAGCAGTGGCAAAGGAATGAGTAAGCACTGTATTATGAAGCTTATTGTAATGCAAAAGCTGTGTTTTATTAAACAGATTCCAAAGTAACAAGATACCATATTTTAAATCTCTCTGGGATAATGGAAATACAACTGCTAACTGAATTTATCAAACAAGGAACCATCCTAAGACAAGCCTTACTCTTCAGAAGCAGATTTTTTTCTTCCAGTTTAATTACATTTAAATTAATTTAGTGGCCCCAATATTAACTGCACAAGGAGCTAACCATTCTGAACAAAGAAATTTGCTCAAAATGCTGCCCCTATTCTTAATCTAAATGTTAATGTACTGAACATTAATTAATTCATTTGTTTGTTTAAGGCTAATGTCAAACTGATTTTAAAAAAAAAGAAAAATAGATGAAATGCATCCAGGAAACCATACAATTTTTTAAAAAAATAAATCTTATCATGGCTCACCCATCATTCTGCCCCAAGGCCTGGGAGAACAGCCAGGTTTTCAATGCCATTCTGAACATCATCAGGAGGGAAGCAATAAAAACAATGCTGTTCCAGAGAATTAATGCCAGAACAGGGAAGACATGCCAAGGAGACCTTTGACACTTTATAATTGAGGAGACCCCCAGTACATCCATTCTGCTCAGCCCTATTGGATAGCAGACACTATTAGAGATAGGCGCTACCCAGTGTTGCGATTCAAATACATGAACAACCAGTTCTCTGTATGGATGCTACTTCCGGAAGTCCATTCTGGGCCTGGGCCACCGAGACCCAGAACAAACTTCCAGAAGTGGCATCCATGCACTTTTGGAGGGCAGTTCTGGGCCTTGCAAAAAAGGGCTAGGGCTTCAGTTGGTTTGCCAAAGTCAACAAAAAATTAGCTACTGGTTCTGCCAAACTGGTGAAAACTGGCTGAAATCCACCAGGGTGTTATAGGTAGTATATAATACGTATTATAGTTAATCCTCAAGTTATAACTGCAATTTGCTGGGGTTGCTATCACTAAGCATTGCAAATAGAATAGAATAGAATAGAATAGAATAGAATAGAATAGAATAGAATAGAATAGAATAGTGCAGCTCCCTGCTCAAGCAGGAGAACCTATATCCTCTCAGACAGATGATTGTCCAGTCTCTTCTTAAAAATTTCCAGTGATGGAGCACCCACGATTTCTGGGGGCAAGTTATTTCACTGGTCTCATATTCATATGTATGTATGTATGTGTGTATGTATAATTGATTTTTTAATTTTACAATTGGATATTTAAAAAGCAATGTTATGACTGAGTTAATCAATAGTTCAATAGTGTACATAAATCTTTAATATAAATCTCATGTTACAACATCAGATATTTCCTCTCTTTTTCCATTAATAACTGTTATCTCATATTAGGCTAATACAATTCTTATTGTTATCAACTAAATAAAAACATCTTTATTACAGTTATCAATAATTTTTAGCTTATATGTATCTTAATCGCATTTGCACTTAATCCTTGTATACAATCAATGTCCTGTTATTGCTTTTTTCCCCAGGCTTTAATTTCCCATCAATATTCAAAGTAACACTATTATTTATGATTTCCAAGTATTTTATGTTTAGGTGACCAAAAGTTTCCCTTTTCTCAACTTTTCCCTTTTTTTCCTTTTCATACTAAAGTCTAATATTTTGGTTATAATCTTATCTATTTGATTATAATATTGCTGTTTTTTAAAAGTTATCTATTTTCCACCATGTTCAATTGTCTAATTGATAGTACAATATCTCCTAATAAATCAAAACCAGTATAGGTGTTGTCTCGGTTAATCAATAATTCAGTAATATACCTAATTTTTTGTTTAAGTCTAATATTAGATCATCAAATACTTCCTCTCTCTTTCCAATAATATCTGTTATCTCATATTGGGCAAACACCATTCTTATTTTCAACTAAGTACAAACATCTTTGTTACATTTATCGATAATTTTTAGTCTATACATATCTTGATTGCATTTGCACTTAATGTCCTTGTATAAGCAATGTCCTGTTATTGCTTCCTCCCCAAACTTTAATTTCCCATCAATATTCAAGAAAACACTATTATTTATGATTTCCAAGTACTTTATATTTAGGTGACCAAAAGTACTTTATATTTAGGTGACCTTATCTAAACTTCTCTCTTTTTCCTTTTCATATCAAAGTCTAACATTCTAGTTACATGTCTTATCTATTTAATTATAATGTTACTCTGTTTTCTAAAAGTTATCTATTCCACTGGTTGATTGTCCTCACTGTCAGGAAGTTTCTCCTTAATTCCAGGTTGCTTCTCTCTTTGATCAGTTTCCAATCATTTTTTCTCGTCCTTCCCTCTGGTGCTCTGGTGAACAACCTGACCCCTCTGCCTTGTGGCACCCCCTCAGATACTGGAATAATGTGTGACATCACATGACCACATAGCTTAGCAATGGCAATCCAGCCAGTACTGGCTGTTGTCATTACCTAAGATGTGCAGATTGTTAAGGGAACAGCAGAGAGTGTCTCAGGAAAGAAGTACTAAGATATCACAGGGTTGGGGGTATTGATGGTAAAGGCCCTGAGAGGTCCAGCAAAGGGCATGCATGAGTTGGAAAAGTGTGTGCTTTGTACAGTGCAAACTCAGAAAATCTGGGAAATTGGGGAGCAGAGTGCTATAGCAGGAAGGCCAGGGAAAGAGGGTGTAAGCAATGTGTGTGTGAGCAGGGGAGGCCAAATAAAGAGGATGCAGTGTGTGTGATTGCAGGGAGCAAAGGAACATGGATGTGTGTGGATGTGTGCATGTGAGTGCAGACAGGTTGAGGAAAGGGGCTAGGGATATTTGTAAGTGCAGGGAGGCTGAGGAAAGCCAAACCTAGTACCCAAGTACCTAGGTAGGCACTTCTTTAATAACAGAAGTACCTCCATTCATTCTTCCCGACTCATTCTTAAAAAAATCCAGAAGCTTGAATAACTTGCAACAATCAACAATTTGCTTTTAATAGCTTCAAGTTTACTCTTGATTACTCTACAGCTTACATACTTTTTTGTTTGCTGTCAAAATGAGAAAAAAGACACCACATAGCCATTAATTAGAAATCATTAAAACATTGTTGGCTTTTCCTAGATTTGCTATAAATTTGAGAGCACGCCAAATAGTTGATTTTTCAGATATCACAGGACACTAATTTAGATTGGGAACTGCTTCTTTTCTTATGAGTGCTTCTTAGGGATTCTACTAAAATAAGGCCTACAACTGATTGTCTTTCTGAGATTTAAGCATTAAGCGATTGGAGATGAACAATATTTTATAGAACTGAAATGCCTTCTCAAAAAGTGGGATGGAACTACTAATTGCTAGGAAAGGGGAAAAATCATGAAAAACTACCTAGTGCAGTGGTTCTCAACCTTTCTAATGCTGTAACCCCATAATACAGTTCCCCATGTTGTGGTGACCCCCAAGTGGGTGTGGCCACCAATAAGAGGGAGTAGGACAGCTAGGGAAAAGGGAAAAAATGGCGGACAGCGTGGTTTGGCGACCCCCGTGAAATGGTCATTTGACCCCAAATGGGGTCCTGACCCACAGGTTGAGAACCACTGACCTAGTGTAATTCTTATAATCTGTTACCTTTAGGATGCTCGGAGAAGGGATATTTCATTTAATTCATTATCCAAACAAACCCTTCATTCTCACAATCTAAAGGGCCTTTTAAAGTTTCAGAAACAGCTTGTAAAATATTCTAAGTATCTGTGGGGAAGGGACAAAAGAAAAAAATAAACAAATTTCTTTCTGTGATAGTTAACATTTTGGTATTCAAAATCTGAATACTTCAAGAGTCTTTTGTCAATGCATGCTGTACTTTCTAGTTGCAAAAATGTTTCTTAGATCTACCCTGGAAATCACAGTATGACATGAGATTCTAAATGACAACAGAGAGGCCAGCATTAAATGTGAATCACTTCCACTGATTTTTTTACTTTCTCACAGAATGCTACTCTTTGAAATGCTTTCCCATTTGCAAGATGTGTATGTTATTGTCACCAAAGGAAAAACAGAAACTTCATGCTTATAGTACATCAAATATAACTCTTCTGATTCCAGCTATCACTTGTAAAATAATAAGCGAACTGAACTTTTACTTCAGTGATGACAATGATGCATTTCACAGGCTATGTAAAATCAAAACTCTATAATTTTTAGTAAGGATTTTGATTACAATAGTAAAAATTAATATAAATTAAACTAAAAAAAGCAAAGAAAATAATATGAAAGAATAAAAAGTAGAAGCAAAAAAGAAAGAAGAAAATAAATATATAAAGAAAAAAGGGAGGTTAAGAGACAGACTAGGTATCATAAACACTGTAAAGGTTTAAGATACCATTGTATCCTAAACATAAGAACTTTAAAAAAAAATCTTCCAGAAATGGGCACCTTTCCCCACCCCCTTTTTAAACATTACCCTTAGCATATAACATAAAACCTCCACGTAATATTCCAGCCAAAGGAAATAGTGTATTCTAGAGTCTACAACTGAACTGAATACTGGATATAAAAGATTTTTTCAAAAGCACAAAACAGCATACCATTTTATATCTACTAATCTTATTTAATTTTTAGCTATTGTTGAAATTAAACATTATTCCATTCTATAAACAAAGCCTGATTTAAGTTTTCTGGATGAAGACTTTTCTCTCTAATAAATTTCTCCGGGATTACTGTTACTATATGAATATAGGATTTGACTGTGATACTTTGCACACAAAGTCCATACCTTATTTAGCATGCATTGTCACATTTAGTGTATTATATTTTATATTAAAAGTGCTCAATGTGAAATAAAAAATGCATTAATTTCATAAGCATTGTACCTAAAACAATCAGGAAGATACTGCACAGAAATTAATGCTCATTTCCTTTTCATTTACTGTATACAATTAAGACTTGTTTTTAGTAACAACAGAACTTTATCTGATCAAAAGTGAGGCTAGCTGAAAATAATAGGGAAAATTTCTAGTAAATGTTCTTAAAGCCAAAAGCTTATTTTTAAAGCCACTTGAGTTCAAGTGATGGATTGAAAATATAATAATGGATTCCCTGAATTTCTAGTTGTTGTTAGGTAATTAATTCTTTTCACAAATGGAAATGAAAGTGGTAATTAAAAAAATATCTTTCATTCCGAAAAATGCTTGAATGCTCATTCCTTTCTATGATAACAGCAGTTTAAAACATTTAAATAGTATTAATTTTTGTAAAATTGTTAAGCAGTGATCAGAAATAACAAAAGCATAATACAGCTGGTAGAAGAGCTCTGATTTTGCAAACATTCAGTAAGTTTTGTAGTTTGATCCTATGCATATTTATTCAAATGAATTTTGAGAATTAAATCCATGCATCTAAAAAACAACTATTTTGAAAATAGATTTTTGTTTATTGGTCTATTTTTGTAACATAATTTTTTTCATCAACAGGGTAATTTAAGTCATCATTATCATCATCATCATCATCATCATCAAGTTGGAAAGGACCTTGGAGGTCATCTAGTCCAAGCCTCTGCTCAGGCAGGAAACCCTATATCATTTTGGACAAATGGCTGTCCAGTCTCTTCTTAAAAACTTCCAGTGTTGAAGCATTCGCAGCTTCTGGAGGCAGGTTGTTCCACTGGTTAATTGTTCTAACTGTCAGGAAGTTTCTCCTTAGTTCTAGGTTGCTTCTCTCCTTGCTTAGTTTCTACACGTTGCTTCTTGTACTGCCTTCAGGCGCTTTGGAAAATAGCTTGACTCTCTCTTCTTTGTGGCAGCCCCTGAGATATTGGAACACTGCTATCAAGTCCTCCCTCGTCCTTCTCTTCGTTAAACTAGACATACCCAATTCCACCAACCTTTCCTTATATGTTTTAGTCTCCAGTCCCCTAATCATCTTTGTTGCTCTTCTCTGTACTCTTTCTAGAGTCTCAACATCTTTTTTACATTGTGGTGACCAAAACTGGATACAGTATTCCAAGTGTGGATTTATACACACACACACACACACACACACACACACACACACACACACACATTCTCTCTCTCTCTCTCTTTGTCTGTATGTTGTTATCTATCCCCCCACTGCAGGTTCCTAGCATTCTTCCCCTCCCCTTGAATGGGTATTGAGGGTGGGAGGGGGGAAAGAACACGCGGACCCTAGGAACCTGCAGTGGGGGAATAGATAACAACATACAGACAAAGGGAGAGAGTGGAGGAAGGGAAGCAAGTAATGGGTATTCTTTCCCCCCCCCTTGAATGGGGGTTGAGGGTGGGAGGGGGGAAAGAACACGCGGACCCTAGGAACCTGCAGCGGGGGGATAGATAACAACATACGGACAAAGGGAGAGTGTGGAGGAAGGGAAGCAAGTAATGGAGCAGCAGACCCAAATAACATCAAGAAAACAGCCAATACACAGTTTAACCAAAAAGGACTACTAAGTGGACCGGTGATGAGGTCCAGGAGCCATGCGCAAAAACTTACTAACACTATAAAGGAGACTCCCATCGACCTGTTTTAAGCTCTGATGATGTTGGCAGTTGGCCGACGAAAGCTTGGCATTAGATTAAACATTTTTAGTTTAAAATTTTTCCTGGTGTTCGTGTTTATTTGTTTTTTATAGTATGACTCTACCCAGGATTCGTGTTTTTAATGAAATTAGCAACATATACATACATACATATATGTATGTATGATGTATGTATATATATATGTATGTATGTATGTATGTACGTATGTATGTATATGTATAATATATATAATATATAATATATAACTGACTTTGCAGAAGCAAATTGTGATACCTCTTTTCTGTACAGCAGATACTCCTATCCTGAAAAGTACTACACAGCCCTGAAATACTGAGTATTCTAATCACAATCCCAGTGAACAAACATCAGGGTGCTTTAACTGTTTCAGAAATCAACTGGTATTTATAGTTCAAATGACTGAAAGACAAAGCTACAAAAATCTGGCAATAAAGACAAGAAAACTCTATAGTAACTGACTGGATTTTTACAGTTCAAATCTTATAGCTCTATTGAATGGTAAAAATGATTTAGATGAATTATTATAAACTCACTTTTTCTATGTGGTATTTTAAATCACCTTAATATAAATGTTCATACAAAATGTTAATGTAAAATGTTTGAAACTCAAACACATACAGAAACTTATAATCTGAATGAGTTGGCAGCAGGAACAGACTTAGTACTTTAAAACCTTGGAATTACAATAATCACATATGAGAGTTATATTGCTGGTTAAAAATCTTCACAAATATGTAACAAGGCTACCATCTAGTGGTCTGATAGAAAATAAATGTAAAAAAATATTTTCCTTTTATATTTCCTAGGGAAAAACATAAAACTTTTTACTATATAAACAGGTTTTTAAGAAATATTTCCCACACAAGCAGCAAAATGAATTAACTGCAAGGACTTTTCAAGAAGCAAAGCTAAATTAACCAGTACTATAACATATTACGGATTCTTAATAATCATTTGAAATATTCCAGTCTACAAATCAAAGTTAAGATTGCTTTAAAAATTTAGATAAAACCACAGTAATCAAAGGATACCTCCTTAGAGAACCATGGGAACTGAGCAGAGATTGTAACTTTCCATCACTATTCTGCTAGTGAACTAAGATGAATTAAGGTGAACTTGCATATTATTCAGAGGAGAATACGTGCCTTGTTATAAACAAGATACTTAAACTAGAATAAAGTGGAACATAACCTGTAAATAGTGTCATTCTGAAATAAATATGAATAATGAATACAAAACAAATCTTAACACTAGTTTCCAAACCTAATAAATAGTGAGCATTAAGAGACTATCCTTGTTCTCTTGGAGCTAGCCATGGTATCATTTGACATAGGTAATACTGCACTCGATCATTTCAAGAATAAACAATAACACATACACACACACACACACACACACACGTATATATGTAGGTAAGTAGGTAGGTAGGTGGATGTATATATGCCCAAATGAAGCCAAATTTAATCCCACCCAGGATAGAACCCAACTACAATGTACAGATAATCATCAACTTACAACAGGTTGCTTAGCAACTATTCAAATTTATGACAGGATCCCGAAAAAGCTACTGCCGCCTGGTTTCAAAGTTCTGACATCTACCATACATACATCCCTGGTCACTGATCACATCTTGGGCACTCAGCAATTATGCAGCTGCAATTTATCATGTCTTTGTTGGACACGGCATTTACTTCCAAATTCTTGCAAAAAATACCTCCTAGTGTAGAATGGTTTTGCTTAACAACCATGGCATTTGTTTAACGACATTGGTGTTTGCTTGTGTGCTATTGCATTTGCTTAATGACCGCTGCAAAAAGGTTATCAAATCAGGTGCAGTCAGATGGTGACCTGCTTTATCTTTTATGACTTATGGCTGAATTGTGGACTTAATTATGTTTGCAAGTTGAGACTACCTATACAGTCTTTGATAGGTATTTCTCAAAAAGATATATAAAGACTGCAATATTACAAGTTGATTATTGTAATTGTAAACTTTGTTCAATGCCTATTGTTAAAAAAAGTAGCCAATTTTTATATTATTTAGGTTTTAAACAATTCAAATAGAAAGAGCAAAATTTCAGGCGTATCTTATCAACTCATTGGGTGACACACTGCTGTAACTGTAACAAGTAGACAATATTACAGCTACATGTGAGATCTAGTCTAGTCCAGTAAAGTCTCAATGGAACATGGGAGTTTGATAGATTTATTTCTGAAAATCAGCATTTTAAATTCTTAGTGACTAAATATTAAAATCTAACAAAAGGATCACACTTTCCTCCAAAAATGTATTTGAAGTGTTACTAATATAATCACTGTGAATTGCCTTAGTGAAGTTTGTTTAGTTAAAAAAAAATGTCATAATTAACCTTAAGTTCTAAAGAACTGTTACTAGCATATTCCCAAATTAATAACATTGTAACAGATAGTATTATAGAAATAAGCTTATTTTAAGCCATTATTAGTTTTCATTCACAAGGCATTCATACATGTCTTTATACAGAATGCAAATTTAATCTAGGATGATCCAAAGATAAACCACATGGACTATAGTTTATTTTTCTATCATCCATTAAAATATGAAAAATACAAATTCCAAATCCTAGACAGCATATACTATACATACAATTTAATCATCTGTCAAATTAGATCCTGAGTATTTTTCAGAAACTATTTTTTTTATTTTCATCCAGTTTTGTAATCTAGAGCTACAGTAATTCTCAAGATGGAGCTTTAATATTTCTTAGTTTTACCTATTCCTCTTGCTATTTTGCATAAATTTTCTCTCATACATTAACGTGCATTGTGTTCTTCCTAAATAGTGAGGAAAGAGCATCTACTTGAAATCAGATAAAAATATAATAAACCAATATTACCTTGCCCGTGCTCTGTAAGATGGTAGTTCTTGTCCTCCACACCCTTTCCCTGCTGACAATATCTCTAGTAACATCAACTTCTGCATCAACAAAACTTCTCTGTTTAAGAGCAGTTATGTCATCATCTAAATCAGTCTTAATTGTGGCCCTTTTCTTGGCCATAATTTTGGCTTTGATAGCTGCGATTTTTTCCACAGACATGGCTTCAGATAAGGATCTAGAAAAAGAAATGGATAGAAATTGGAGCAGGTAGAAATTGGCATTGACAGTTCAATCATGCTACTAAATGAATATTTCTTGGAAAACGATTAATTACCAAGTTTTATAATAGAATTTAAATTCTATCACTAGGCAATTCCAAAGATAAAGCTGCAAAAAAGCTTGTCTTCCCTCCTGAGATCGTCCTTTAAATACTTTTATTCATGAGTATTATGAAGAAAGCATAACTAAGCAAATGAAATAGACATTAAATAAGAATGAAAGAGAAGGGTATTTTATGATTGTTATCTTAATTCCATCATTAGTCTAAAGATGTAAATATTCAGGAATACCCTACAGTATTCCTGCTGTTGCTCAGTGAGAACACAAGTGGTAAAACAGCAATTTTCTGATCGTTTTCAAGGGATGCAAGGTTTAGCTAATATTTTTATAAGAATGGGTAAATAATCTAATATTGGGTAAGACAAGTGACAAGCTCAACAAACAAGTAGTTACACATTACTTTTGAATATAGTCAATATCTTACTTCATCAGGTTTCTTAAGGACTTTAATTATTTGGGGGCTGACAAACCAGGATTTAAAATAATTGTTTAAAACAGTGGCAAGCTGCAATTTGTAAAGTATATGATTCATTCTTACCATTTTATTCAACTAGATTCACACTGAACAGCCAATATCAAAAATGTCAGGGTAGGTACTCTTTTAAATGAAAAATAGCTTTTTAATGGGACATCTAGTGGTATTTCTAACTGTATATTCTAAAATGATATAAAATATCTGCAAGTTATTTTCTACTGTTACCATGTTTTTAATCCCAAGGTTTGCTGAATTTTAACAATTTGCCATTTTTGCAAGGACAAATTTCAGAAAAATTTAGTAGCCATGCTATTGTTAAGGTAACTCTTAAATTAACAATAGCACAAACGAAGCAAAACTTGCCTGATCTGCTCAGTCTGCACAATGCCTTCTTTGTGTCCTTCCAGCCGAGCTGCCAACCGTTCTTTGTCAAGCCGCACACACTCTTCATCCTTATGAGAATATTGCTTATAAGATATCTTTATTTCTTACCAGAATAAACAACTAAGAGTTGACAAACACGTGAAACTGGACCATTTAAATGAAAGACAGTATGGTCTTAATTATTTTTAATAGCCAGTATTATCAATGTTTATATGAACTATTTACAAATAAAAATCAGGTTAAATTTCACTTGTTCAATCTACCCAGAAAGAGTTCAGAAAGTCTTAGAAAATATTGATCTCACACTGTGCAATTGAATTGAGTAGAAATTACAGTACTGGCAGTACTAGTTCCTTTTCTTTAATCATTTTCATTGATCAACAGAGCTAGTCTACCCACACTGACTGTCAAACTAAAGGAAAAAAAATAAACAGGGTAATGCAGAAAAATTCAATGAAACTAATTTTGGTACTTTAATCAAACACTGAATCTCAAGCATTGCTATTTACAGTTTTTAAGTTGTAGTTCAAAAGGGATTACTTGCCTTCATATTTACAATACAATAATTATACCCTATGGAAGATAATATTGGAAGAAACACATCTGAATAGTTTTAAAACCATCGAACAAGCTTATTCCATAAAAACCTTGCATGAAACCACTTTACCTCTATTCTCGGTTTCTTAGCTTCTGCTAATATTTCATCAGCTGCTCTTTTGACTGGAAGAAAAAGAGAAATTAATAAGGATTAAGGAACAGCTTTTTTAAAAATCCACTAATAAAATATTTAATTATTAAACTAAACTGTACCTTGAGTAGATCGCTGGAGACCTATTTCCAATGGTGCACTTCTATCTATACTTGACGATGTCGCTAAAAATTTATAAGTACAGAAAAAAATATGAATAAATGTTTTTAGAATGTCCAAAATTAAAGCAGACAGGTGAATAGAAAAATTGAAGCAGTAACCAGACTATATTAAAAATTAGAACATGAATTCCCTATATGATAAGTAGGGTTGCCTATGTGCCTATGTAAACATCCCTTACTATCCACCAAGCTCCAAGTTAATTGTAGGCAAAATGTTCAATTCGTGCCTGATGTTTTCAACATCTAGCAGAATATCCCCATTAGGCTTTTTCAAGTACTGAACAGGACTGAAGGTACTGTGAGACCTTCCATGACATAGAACTGGCTTTAAGCATTTTTCTACTATCAGCGGAACTGTCTTGGTACCCGCCTACCAGGCTTCACTTCTACCTCATAGTTTTTTTAAAAATTACTTTAATTAAAAACAGTAAGGAATCTAACACACTATAGAAAGAGTCCACATTAAGTATAATTGTTAGTTACCAAAAGAAATACTTCTGAGTTCCACATAGTTCTTGCTGGTATTCTTTAAAACTAAAATAATAGGAAACGGCAGTCCAATGTTCTGTCTGATAATCTTCCCACTAAAATGAAAGGGGGCACCCTTGGAGGTCAAGGGGAGATAACGGGAGAGAGTCAATATGGTGTAATGGTTAAGGTATTTGACTAGTAACAGTGTGACAAAAGTTCTAATCTACCCTCAGCAACAGAAACTTCCTGGGTGCCTTTAAATCAATTATTTTTTCATAGCTTAATCTACCTAGAGAACTGTTCTTGTGATGAAAATAGGAGGAAACACTACAGATGTCACCCTAAATTTTTCTAAAAAACTTGGGATATAAATCAATCTCATTCATTTATCTCCTAGTAAATGTGTTGTTTTTGACCTCACAGCCTTTTAGGGTTAGAGTGCACCCAATAGGCTCTAAAACTGCCAATATAATGAAAGCCTCACACTGGAAGCTCCTGAGTAAAAACTAATTCTAATACTTGATTGACCAATATCTGTATAAGAAAGTAAATAGTTTTTCTCATCAAGAATTCCACTAATATCTGTGGCTGACTAAAGATAGATAAGAGGAAAATATTTTTTTTTATTTTCCTTTTCTTTTTTTCTGGGCCTTTGCATTCAATTATTGGCTTTTTCACATAGATTTTTCTCAGTAGTTTCTTCTTTGGGTTTTAAATCAGGGCCTCAGAAACACTCAGTGATAGAAAAAAGAACTATTCAGAATTTGATTTTCTTTTTTAACCCCAGTTAGTTTTATATTTGACACCAGATTCAATTAGTCTTATCTAATCAAATTAACACTTGATTTGGTATTTTAATTTCTGACAAAGGGACTAAAATTATTCTGCCTTTAATATAAGAGAAAATAGTTTATTACTCACGAATTCATAGTCATATATTTATGTTTTTGACTCACATGTTTCTCCATTAAGATATGCAAGGAGATCTTTTCTGTCAGGTCTTCTTACTACAGGAATGTTTTCAGTCTGAAAGGAATAAATAATTGGCTTAATTTCGTAATCTAAAAGTCTCAAAATTGGTATTTTGCTATGAGCCGACTTAATATACTTAAATCTTAGCTAGACTTTCAAACCTAACATACAATAGATAACACAATATACAAAATGCAATGTCAAATCTTTAAAGACATATTACTAAATATACTATCATCTACATGATCACATTTTGTCAGCAGAACAAGCTAAGGGTAATTACATTCATCAAACAATTTTGCTGACACTGGCGCTAAGAGTATTTCTGTATTGCTTAGGTATAACATTACAATATTTCATTTTAAAATATATTTCAAGAATACTAGCAAAAGTAATTCACAAATTTCTTCTGTTGTTTTAGCAAAAGTATCTTTTTTTTCTCATCTAAAGTTTGTAGATGGCTTGAACTAAGTCACCATATGGTAGAGGTACTATGCAACTGAGACAGAAAAATACAGTTGTTTCAACAAAAACAATGAAAACCTTACAGATCCCTGTGCTGAAGGTAGTTGTAGAACAGTCTCTTTCAAGTGCAATTAGCATGTTCAACTTGTGTATGCTGGGAGAAACTTCTCGTGACCCCTCATTACTGAGAATTATAGTGAATGAAGGCTTGTAGGTGCTGCTTCTGAGCAGCACCAGGAGCTATTTTATGGAAGAGTCTCCTAATAGAAGTCAGATTGGTCCCCACTGTCTTGGTCTTCCTAAAACCCGAGTTATTTCAGAGGACTTTGAGTAAATGACAAGATGGCTAGTTTGATCGTTTTTATGATATGGTTTATGGTCCTAGAATAAAATACAATTTAGTTCTTACCATGAACATTTTATTTTGATTACTGTGTTGCTTGTAATTACTATAAAGGGTTTAGTTAAATATTGGTTTTTTTAGTGTTCATTACCATTATTTTAAGAAAGTTTAAATACCAAATATTCATTTAAACTACAGAGGGGGTGTTCTTTGTATGGAGGCCGTCATTTTTGTTTTACATTTATTTGATATATTGTTGTCACTTTTTAATCTGTTGTGTTACTGCCCTCCCCCTTTTTATTAAAATTATATTTCAATATGTTTGTTACAAAATATAACAAAGGTATTTGTAAAAAATATTTTTTGACTAATGAAGCTTGAAGAAGTATTATGTAACCCAACATTGTAGCTTGAATAACTATAGCTTGAATAACTAACAATCAGTTACAGGTAGTACCTGACTTACAACCAGTTGCTTAGCAACCATTCAAAATTATAACAGATCATCCAAAAACTACTTATGACTTGGTTTTGAAGTTACAGCTGCTGCAGCATCTCCATGGTCATTCGCCTTATGACCATAGCATAAGAGATGCTTCAACAATCCCCCTATGTCACATTACATCCCGTCAGCTGACCACAGGCCTTGAAAATAAGACAAAAAACAGTAAAAAAAGGAAATGGTTTAAGAAATTCTCACTTTTACCCCTAATTTTACCCGTAATATCACTTTAAGGTAGTTATTTACAAGAGGATATTTATTCTGTATTATAGAGTCTTTTTTCTTTTAAAATTATTATTACTTGAATAGGTAATATATTGTTTATTAAATTTATATGTTGCCCATTTCACTATTGAGAAAAACTCTGGGAAGCAATATAGCAACAGAGGTGTGAATGTGATATCATTATGTGATTTGTCTTTTAGTATAAAGTATATAGTATGCTTTATTTTTATTGTTCTTTTCAACTTCCTGTTTGGTTTTTACAAGACATAACTTAGACAAATATTTTCATGATTTCAAATCTGGACACTGGATGGGACTAAAGATTATACATAGAGACTGTAAGATGGTGCAAAACATTAAAAAAATAAAAATACTGAAGATTTCCTTGAAGAATGGAATCAGAAAGTAGTAGCACAGTATCAATAACATCTGCTACTATATTAAACTATGTTTAATAGTTTATAGAATTGTCAGATGTAGAAGAAATGGTACCCGACAAGATAGAAATGATATTGAAAGTAGATTTATAACTGATAAGTCAGGAGAATGGTTTAAAAAACATGTTTCACTATATCTAAAAAAGAAACTGGCTGAGTTTTAATTTAATTTAAAAGGAAAATACAAATGACAAACCAAGAGAATAACCTGGATAGTTTTTCCAACTGGATTTACAAAAGAAGCTTAAGACCTTGAAAAACTCTGCAATATGACAAAAAAAGAAATGAAATCAAATATTTGATTGAATTAAGGATTAAGACTGTTGGAAATAAAAGGAAGGAATACAAAGTTGGTCTATCTTCAAACTAAAATTAACATTATCGGTACAGACAACATAAAATGCAAGATTAAAATTAATTTTAATGACATGCTAAAATACATATCAACCTTTAAATTTAGCCATAAGCACATAGTTCTTTTCTTCTGCTAAGGCTGCAAATTTAGTTAGAATATTCAATTCAAGTGAGTATAATGTCAGGCCTAGGACATAAATAAATTATAAGCAGCTTAGCGTAGTTTTTGTAACTAGAGTTAATATGCTCAAGACCAAACTGCAGATGAAGTAAAAAAGGATGAAAGTCTCAAAACTATGAATCATTTTGCATATTTTTAATGCTGTTGAAACAATCTCTTTTATTTCTTTTATATGTGTGTGTGTGTGTGTGTGTGTGTGTGTGTGTGTCTGTGTGTGTGTGTGTGTGAGAGAGAGAGAGAGAGAGAGAGAGATTTGGTTTTGATTGAGCTTTAATGGTAGTTAATATAATTCTGACAAGTCATCTTTGGGCAGGAGTATTTATTGAGCAATATATTTTCAAAGCTGGCCCAAATCTTTTATATGCAATTAGCATAAATTTGAAGATATCTATAATATCAATAAAATGTACCAAAATATGCAATACAGTTTCAATTACATTTTTGTATGCTTTTAAATGACTGCACGTGATGGGCAGCTGCCTCTCTGGTCAGAGGATTAAGTTACAGTTATTATTATGCTCCTGTCTTTCAAAACTTTTCCAGAAGATTAAAAAAAAAAGTCAAGCGAAACAATTCCTAAAAATATAATCATAAAATGGTTTGATATTGGTTCAATAAAAAGAACGTATTATAAGGTCATGATTTGTTCAATTCCTTAGCACAGAAATTCATATTCAAATGTTCAACAAATAATTGGAGAAATGGAAAACACCATTACAAAAAGTGAAATTTACTTACTGCCGCACGACGGACATAAACAGGATGTGAAAGATGTACATTATTCAACAGGAACAAAATTGAATCCAATGTGTAGTACTCCCTGGGCTGGCCTTCTTTTCCTGTCCTGTATAGGACAAAATGAAAACTGGTTTACAAAACTGCTATAAAAGGAACATACACCAGCTATGTTTCTGACCATAAAAAGCAAGAAATATGAGCTAATAAATGACTATCACTACCAGTACATATTTTGTTTCCTCAGTACAGAAGCCAGTACAGAATCCTTATGATCTCACTCAAAAGATAAACGTATTTTCTTGCAATTTCTCTCTCTTTTTTTTTAAACAAACACAAGACTTGCATTCAATAAAAGAGTGCCCTTCAGAAATTCTCTTCTTTATTGGATAAAATGGCTAATAGTACTTTAAATATCTGGGGGCTTGCAACCTTTCAGTTTGGGAGCCAAGTTTGGCAATCTAGAAGAAAGGTGATCTGGTGTCCATTTTAAATATCAATAAAATCTAAATAAAATCTAAAGTATTATTAAATTGTCTCCTATCTTGTGCTTTGAGGCAACTCAAGTTTACCATTTTTGTTGTAAGCTGCATGCTTACTTTGTTACTATATTACATACAGAATACTTACATTATCATATTCCTAGTAATTGCTGAATTAAAATATTATTATTCCCAACTGGATTTGAAAAATGTCCCCCAAAAATAGCTACAAAAATTCCATATCACTTTTACAGCCTCATTTAAGTAATCAAACAGATTAAACAAAATTAATTACTACAACGAGAACAGATATCTATAAATATTGACTAGACCTGTGCCTTGATGACACAATTCTCCACAAAGTTGTTTGGGAACTCAAAAACTTATTGTTCAAATGAATGTGATTGGCAATCAATGTATTAGATATGGATTAGGAATAAAAATCAATTGTTTTTTTCTGGACATGATTCAGGGAAGTCCTCTATAGAATTACACACAAGTAGCATCTATCAGCAGAATGCATACTTCTCTTGCCACTGATGTGGATATTTGAATGAGTATTATAGCAGATCAGAAAGAGCAAAGCAGAAGAAAAAGTATTGTTTTAGAAGAAGGTTTATTTACATATTCATTTATAAGACTACATTAAAAAAATTTAAAAGCCAATTCAGTATGCATACATAAATTCCAAGGATTTATCTGTGTATCTCTCATAATATATGGCAACATAAAAACATTATTTTAAAATATTATTTTAGCTCATGATGATATTAATAAAGATCAATACATTAATATATTAAACAGATTTATTTTCCCAGAGAAAAGCATTTTCAGCACTGTATAGCGTACAATGATAAAATAAAGTGGACACTTTTTGCTGTTTATTTTTTCTACATTACTAGCTTTTCTATACTTTCTTCCCACAGAGAGAAATGATAAAAGGACTCTAGAGCAGGGGTTCTCAACCTTGGCAACTTTAAGACTTGTGGACTTCAACTCCCAGAATTCCTCAGACTCAGTTGAAGTCCACAAGTCTTAAAGTTGCCAAGGTTGAGAACCCCTGCTCTAGAGGTATAAATACACTTCAGACAGGGATAAAAATGTGGAGGAAACATTTCAAGGAAAATTTACAGGTGATAGAAGTATTAAGCACCTCCTCACTTCTGTAATTTTCTACCAGCTTTTTTTAAATAAAGTTATCTACTAGAAAAAGTTGACCTGCGTAATAACCTACACACTAAGTTTATCTAAGCTGCATAAAATATTCTTCTAAAAGTTCAAAATACTAAAAATATCAACTTTAAATTCATCAAACTGTTGTGGTAGTGGATGTTATGTGGTTGCACTAAGGTTAAATAATTTACTTTTTTTGTTCTTTATAGCTTAGTCAATTTTACAAATTCAAAGTAAACAAGTTTGCCATGATTCAACAAAACTATATTAATAACAAAAAGAACACTGTGCATAATTAATATTTTCTATGATTTTTTCCAATATTTCATGTTGATTGATTTTTCAGAATAACTTTTCAAATATCAACAGAAAATTGTTTGCACTCTGAGCATGGAGTGAAATTTGTAATGCAAATTGGTTCTCTGTATGCATCTGCAGAATATAGAGAATTTAAAGAAATCTTTTAAAAATCTTACACACTGCACTAGGTTTTCCTTAAAGAATATTATTTCAAATTTAATTAATAAATTTACTTTTATTACATTAACTTAAATTAGTTTATATTTGTTAAAACAAAGTAAAAAAAAACTGTATGGAAGCAAATCAGCGCAAGATTTATATCCCTAAACTGGGCTGCACACATTAAAATGTGTGAAAGAAGTACATGGTGGGAAGATGCAGGACCATCTTTAAGACAGTCACATAATTTTTACACTAAAGTTAGGCTGAAGAGAGTCTCAACAACTTTTGAAACACACACAATCTTAATGCCTTATTTCAGATATATAAAGTAATTACACTAATGTAGATTCAACCTGTTACTGTACCTGCTTTTCAAGTCTTTGTTTGTATGAATATCCTAACTTGCATCTATATACTTACTGTATAAGTTTTTTTGTAGAGCAATGCAAATATATTATACATTATACTAGGATAAAACAATCAAGTTTAGGTCAAATGGTACAGGCCTTATCACAAATCTTTAGAAGAGAAAAAATGATTATAGAATTGTAAGTAAGTATTATTGTACAATCTTGGTACAGTATTTGGTAAGACTACACTTGGAACATTATATACAGTTTTTATGGCCACGATGTAAAAAAGATATCAAGACTCTAGAAAGAGTGCAGAGAAAAGCAACAAAGATGATTAGAGGACTGGAGGCTAAAATATATAAAGAATGGTTGCAGGAATTGGGTATGTCTAGTTTAATGAAGAGAAGGATTAGGGCTGACATGATAGCAGTGTTTCAATGTCTAAAGGGCTGCCACAAAGAAGATGGATCAACCTTTTCACCAAAGCATCTGAAGGCAATGAAACTAAGAAGCAATGACTGGAAACTAATCAAGGAGAGAGCCAACTTAGAACTAAAGAGAACTTTCATGATAGAACAATTAATCAGTGGAACAATTTGCCTCTAGAAATAATGGTTGTTCCAACACAGGAATTTTTAAAGAAGAGACTGGACAAGAAAGATTTGTCTGAAATAGTATAGAGTTTCTTGCTTGAGCAACAGGCTGGAGTAGAAGACCTCCAAGATCCCTTCCAGCTCTGTTATTCTGTTATTCCATACTCTTGGATTTTTAAATTATTTTTAAATTATTTCAAAATCAATACAATGAGAATAGAGTATTATGAGTCACTAAATAAGGAACAAAAATGTGCTATAGAAACTGATAGTTTCTGCTCAGTCTACAGTAATCCTTGTTCATTGACCATTCAAAATTATAATAGCACTTAATGAGGCGGCTTATGACTGGTCCTCATTGTTAAGTTGTTGCAGTGTCCCTGCAATCACGATTGTGATTTGGGTGGTGGCAGCTGGATGACATTAATGACAGTTGGAGCCTACTGTGGTCACGATTGCCATTTGCAACCTTCATTGCCAGCTTCCATCAAGCAAAGTCAATAAGGAACACAAAAGGAAGTTGCAAATGGGAACATGTGACATCATGCCTAACAAGTGTTCTGGATTTACCTAACAATGCCAATCAGAACTGCTGCAACTCCTGCCAAAAGTTGGTGAAAATATGTGGTTATACATTATGGCCAAGTCACTTAGCAATGGAGCTGCCAATCCCAATTACTATTGTTAACTGAGGAGAAGGCAATCCATGCTCTTGGTCCATCAAACAATGCCATATTTCTGGATCCAGGAGTTGTACATTCTCTCTGATCCTTTCTGCCCCATGGAAAACCATTTCTCTGGAAATACAGATGGCCTTAATCCTGTTCGCCTTTTGCAAGGCTTTGAAGGATGTTTTTCCAGGCATTTGGCCCAGGCATTTAGGTAAGCTCTGCTATTGACATGGTATTTTTGATTGGGAGCTTGCTTTTTTTTTTATCTTGGGTATCATGGCCTGTGTCCAGGTGCTACAACTGCTGTTTCAATCCCTGTATACTAATCAGACTCACTACTGTGTGATTGATAGCCCTATAAATTATTTAAATAAAGAAACAAACAGCAAAGTCTTTTTTGGGGTCCTAAGCAAAACAGGGATCAACTGGATTTTGGTGCACAGAAAACACTGAACACATTAAAAGCAATCATCAGAAGAAAGAGATATAAGGCTTTTTCAAAGTTAACTTCAAAGTTAAGGCAAAGCAGAAAATTTCAATTCATTGTGGATATACTCTGTCTTCCATCAGCTTCAAAAATCATACCATTTCAAGGGGTTTTTTGGGGGGGGAGAGATAAGATTGGAAAAAAAGTAACGTTTTTCCTTGGGTATGCCAGGTGAATTTGGATTTTTGAATGTTATTAAGCTTACAAACTGATTTTGCCTATGCTTGGGTGATGGTCTGACTCAATTAATTAATAGATATTTGAAAAGTGTGGTACTACCAAATAGGCTTTTAAATTGTTCCAAGCTTCTTATTTATTGTGAGTCTTTATTCAGTAGGCAAATTTTTTTTAAAAAAAAAAACAACAGATATCTCTAAGTTCATTTCTGAAACTTTAAGAAAATGTGAAATTCCTATTAAATTTAAAGAACATTTTAAAACTTCGTTTAGATTAAAATCATTTTTTTAAAAAACGATATCTTTTACCCCCACTAGTAGATTAACTAATTAAATTCAAGGGAAATATGAAGCATTAGATTGTGTGTCCAGTCTGAATTTCCTAATGAACATGGAGCACTTGGTTTCTGGGGCAATTTAGGGTTAAAGGGAACAGAACAAAAGCATCTTTGTTCCTTATTGCCATGTGTTCTTTATTCATCTACTGTATATTTTCCAAAATAAGACATATTAGATGAATAAGATGGAAATAAGACAATATTTCATTGGACAATTTTTAAAATCAAATCCTTCAGCCAAATATTTTCTGGCAAATCCATTTCTACATGGAATCCACACTAGCTCTAATCTAGACTGTTCACTTGCACAGAAGCAAACTCAGGTTTTCCTTTATGACTTTAGCATACATTAATGACTGTTCAACTATTTTCAGCAGAGGGAAAAACCATTAATTATAAATTTATAACCTATAAAATGTTTATTTATCCTCAGAACTATTAGCAAGATTGTCTAGAACAGTGGTTCTTAACCTGGGCGATATTGCCCCCCAGGGGGCAATTTCATTTTTCAGGGAGGCCATGGAACAAAAAGGGGCGACGTGGGGGCGAAGGAACAAAAAGGGGGCGATGAAGCGAGAAGTTTTGGGGACACTTTTGAGACTTTTTCATACAG
Organism: Crotalus tigris; assembly: GCF_016545835.1. Taxonomy (NCBI): domain Eukaryota; kingdom Metazoa; phylum Chordata; class Lepidosauria; order Squamata; family Viperidae; genus Crotalus; species Crotalus tigris. The sequence continues at coordinate 713,017 of NW_024097532.1, read as the reverse complement.
TGAAACACTGTATATCTGTCGTACAAAAACATCAGATCGCTCGCTATTAGTGGATTGAATTGTGTTTTCAAATGTTCCTCCAGCTAGCTTCAGTACAGAACGCTGTACATATGTGAATACACATCCCTTATCTTCATGTGCGTTGCGCAGCAGCCTCTATCCTTTTTATATATTTTTTTGCGTCTTAAATTTCACTTGTAATTCAATCATTAAATATTACTGTTTTTCTTTTCGGGCATTTCACTTTCTTGCAATTGAATTTTGTTTTCAGTGGTCATTACATTTAAGTGTCTTGAATAAATAATAATTAAATACATGTATCACGAAGTTTGGGAATAAAGTGACAGGTGGCACCAAAATTTTTCACACAGTTGAGATATGGGAAAAAGACTGGAAATAAATTATTTGCATCAATATGTCCTGATGACAATTTTAAAGAAAACAAAACAAGTGTTTGCATAAATTGAAGAATTATTTCCTATGTTGTGATTGAGAGGTTATGTTGGGGGAGGGGGGCGATGACAACTTCCTCATTGGCTCAGGGGGGCGATTCGTTCAAAAAGGTTAAGAACCACTGGTCTAGAAGCATCAGAATGTATATTGGAGTCAGCAACTTCTTCTGAAAAGTTACTTTCTAGGCTACATAATTAAGTCCTACTGTATCCAACACTCGATCACTTCAACATTAACTTCAACAAAATGCTTGTGGTTTTGTTTTTGTATGATTTTCTAGTTTTACATTTGATTATTTGTTTTAAAAATGCAGACAATTTTTTTTAAATATTAAATTTGCAAATATAAGTACAAGTTCAAAATCTGAATGTATACTTGGTTGTATCAAAATTTTATTGACTAAACTTAATTTATTTTAAATTTACCATGACTTAAATTCTATTCATTTCAAATGATTCAAAGTCAGCTAAATGATTATTTAAATACAAGCAAAGAATTTTTCCTTAAAGCATTAAAATAGCTGCATATTTAGAAAGGTTTACAGCTTCAAAGACTGGTTGTCTGACTATGTATGTTCAAGTGAAGTTATTTCACTGGTAGTTTCAGCAGAAATGCCTGTACATGCATACACACAGACAACTGGAACAATGTTTGAAGCTGCCACATAAGTAAAATCCATGGTCCCTCAGGAGCTATTGTTTATCCTAATAAAAAATAATTTTACTATATGTTCTCAAGTTTGACATTACCAACGGATATAAAGGAAAATCAGCAACAAAAAAAAAATCTGACATAGAAAAAAACAGTTTTAAGTTTCCTACCAAGTTATTTGACAGAGAAATAGAAAGAAAAAATATTGAGTCTTGGAATGCAAACTTAAGAAAAACACTATATGAAAGAAAAAAAATGTTTGACAGAGTACTGAGTATTTAAGAACCTTTTAATCTTATCTTTTAATTAATCTAAACAACCTACAGTTTTCAGAGCATACAGCTCTTTCACTGTAAGCTCTGGTTTATTTTGTAATTTCATCAATTGGAAAAGCGATACATATGACAAGGATATAATCAATGATTATAATAAAAATAGAATGAACTCAAGCCCAATTATAATAAATCTATTATTTATTAGGAAATCTTGCCAATTAATACATCTATCTTTTCCATTACCTTGTTTAAGAACAGAAGGGATTTAAAATGTACTGAAACATGCTGAGAATACCAAATGGTAAATGCCAGAATGAACACTGAAGACATTTTAATCCAAAAATCTTGCTCAGTCATGAATGCATTAGACTGCCTAGGTCCAGACTTCTTCATATCTTAGACCAGGGGTAGGCAACCCAAAACACTCAAAGAGCCACTTGGACCCATTTCCCACCAAAAACAAAACACCGGGAGCCGCAAAATCCTTTTGATATCTAAAATGAAGATAACACTGCATATATCCTTTTTTACCTTTATTATAGGTGTGTGTGTGTTTGTGTGTGTATATATATATGTGTGTGTGTATATGTATGTATACACACACACACACACACATATATATATATATACACATACATACACATACACATACAGGTAAAAAAAGGATATATGCAGTGTTATCTTCATTTTAGATGTCAAAAGGGTCTCTCTCTCTCTCTCTGTCTGTTTCTCTCTCTCCCTCCCTCTCTATCTGCCCTTGGTCTGCCTGCCACTCCTCTTCCCCCACTCTCTTTCTTTCTCTCTCTCTCTTTCTCTCTCTCTCTCTCTCTCCCTCCCTCTCTCTCTTTCTCTCTCTCCTATCTGCTGCTCACCTGGCAAGCTTCAAGCTGTTGTCCAACAAGCTCAGGGTAAGCAACCTCGTCTCTTTTATGACTCATGGACTTCAACTCCCAGAATTCCTGAGTCAGCCTAGCTGGGCTAGCTAGCTCTCTCCTGCCCTTCCTGCTTCCTGCAGAGACGCAGCAAAGGGAGGAGCTCCGTCCAGAAAGCTTTTCAGCTCCTCGGAGAACACTGTGAGTGCAATCTTTTACACACACACACACAGAGAGAGAGAGAGAGAGAGAGAGAGAGAGAGAGGGAAGGAAGCAGGGAAGCGCAATTGCCTGTCTCTGCCTCTGTCTCTCTCTGCAAAGGCAGAGGAGGCTGGGAGCCACCGGGGAAGGCTCAAAGAGCCGCATGCGGCTCCGGAGCCGCAGGTTGCCGACCTGTGTCTTAGACTAACTGTTGCAACTGTTTGCTTAAAAAAAGTTTCATTTTTTTAAGGAAAGACTTACAACTAACAAATACATTTATTCATATTTAGAATTGAATAAGGAACAGCAGCCATATTTTGGTCAATCTCACAAGAGACCAGATATATAGGCAAGTATTATTGTACCTATATTACAAATGTAAGGGACAAATAGTTAAGAGAAACTTCCGAGTGAGTTAATAGCAAAGTCAAGACTTGAATGTAAATCTCCTGAATGCAACATCTTCATAATAGCAAAAAAATATTAGAGATAATGGACTTTATATCTAGTTATCTAAAACAGAGAATGAAAAGGCAAGCTTGAAAAGAATGATACAGTTTTTCTAGAACTATCTAGAAAAAATTGTGGATGTCAAATTCGGGGATTTACTAAAAAAAGAATAAGCCACCTATAATTAAATTGGTTTAATTGTTCATGTATATGTATAAATTAGAACAGGGGTCCCCAACCCCCGCTCCGTGGACAGGTACTGCAGTATGCCAGCAATTGGTCCACACAAACAAGCAAAGCCCCATCTGCAGGATGCAGGCAGCACACAAAACCATGCGCTCCCCAGTCCATGGAAAAACCTTTCTCTACGGAACCAGTCCGTGGTACCCAAAAGATTGGGGACTTCTGAATTAGAACCCTAAGATCCAAGCAACATAAAGCTCAGAGAGACCACAAAAGGTTTTTAATACAAAAAATGGTGATTATCCACTATATGACTATATTTCTATAGAAGATATTCACTATATATGCATACTACTTCTTTTAAATTTAAACTAAAAGGACTAAAATCAAATTTAGTTTTTGTCATAGTTTCCTCAGGTACTGCTTTTTATAATATTGCTTCTACCCGAGTTTTGTCAGAGAAATCAAACACCATGCTTATTGGCAGAATTCATGAATTAAAGAACAGAAAGTGTAGCATCAAGCCCAGGAACACAGCTCAATCAGTGCTGTGAAAAAACATAACAGTTCACAAAATAAATTCATAAAGGGAAGGTATTTGAGAATACAGAACAAAAAACAGTGCCTGCACGAAATACATGCATTCTAGATCAGGAGCTCCCTTTAATCATGTAAATCACAAACATATATAGTAATATGGAGATGCCTAAATCACCCTGTCACAGTGTCAAACTCACATCATGTGACGTGTCGCGACATATCGCAATTTTTTACCCACTGCTGGCAATGGGGTGGGAGCAGTTTTGGCGTGATGCATCCGGCCTGTGGGCCGGCAGTTTGACACCCCTGCCCTATGTAAACTGAAGTCTTTGTAACATTTCAAGTTTTTAATCTTTTGCTTTGCAATGAACCCTTGAAATTCTTGTTTGAGTCTCCAGACTGTTTCTGGGTACCTTTGTATAACTCCTTTGGATTTAAAGAGATAGATCTGTGTTTTTAGGCTTTTTCAACTTTGGGGTTCATAATTTTATAACTGATTATATGTAATGTTCTACTATTAACATTAAATCATAAAAGAAATTGAAGCAATAGTAGAGGCAAGATATTAAATTCCCAGAGCTTACTTAAAAAATCATGAAATAGATGCATGTGAAAGTTCATAAAGCACTCATACAACTGCTGTCCTTTTAAGAAAAATATGTAAAAAAAAGATGAAATTTTCAGAAATCACAACCCTATGGAGATAAATCAAATGAAAAAAATGTTTTTAAATGTTCTAAAAAGAATTTAAAAAGTCTAACAGAAAAAGTCTAATGGCTCCTATAGCCTTGTAGGCTCTCAAAGAGACATGGTGGACTATCAGCAAAAGAGACATAAGCTTTAACTGAATCTAACAAAACTTTACAAATTGTTACTGATGTTCAAATTATAAAAACAAAGAGTAATGTCAAGTTTACTGGTAAATTACCTTTCTATCATAGCCAGCAGAAAAGTTGTATTAGACTAAAGTGTTGTTTCCTTCTACAAACAGTACCACATGAATTTCTTAATTGACAGATGGCAGTCCTTATAAGATGAATAACATCCAGATCACCCCAATTGTTTATGTGAATCAAATGTGAAAAGTTGTATTAATTAAAAAATGATGGTTTGTCTGTTCTTTCAAAGATTCCATAAAAGTAATGGGGGCTTAAAAAGCAACAAACAGCAATGGTTTTTTTTTCCCCACCTGGATCCTCAACTATATTTTCAAGGCCATTTGGGGGGAGGGATAGCCATTACTATCACAATACACACAGGCAGAAAGAAACATACAAAAACACAATTTACCCACTGTGGCAAGCAATATATTGTTTCAAGCTCTGAACTCTTGCATCTTTACATTCTGCTACAGAACACAAAACTCCCAGATAATAAAGAATATACAACTTCTGTCCAAGTTGACTAGACGTACTTCCAAGAGAACCCATACACAGGATGCTCACTTTATCTGCTCAGGTCTTTCCATGGACCCCTACCCATGAGACCACTTCCATCCTTTGCACTTTGACACCTTAAACACCACCAAGTAAATTCATTATCTTTTGACCAGGTTTTATAGAATGCCTCTCTTCCCCCCCCTGCCCCCCGCCCACCCCCACACACGTGTCTCCCAATCACTGACTGTTGCTCCAACTCCACAACCCGTTTCGGAGAACTACTTCCTAGTTAACCTGGAGGCAGCAGGTGCGGCCACGATCGGCTTTAGAAAGACCCAGAAAAGCAAAGGCAACGCTGGCCTCACACACCACCTCCGACATCCTGAGCCCCAGGCGGCAACAGCGTTAATCAGGGCTGGGCAAACTAACCCGCCTGGCGTTCCCGGACGGCTTGGGAGCAGCTCTCAGGGGGGAAACCATCGGCGGAGCAGAAAAAGCTTCTTGGTCCGATCCTGCAGGACCATCGCTGCTCAGAGGTCCCTCCCTATTAAAGTGTCCCCCTGCCCATCCGGAGCCCCATTCGGGCGAAGCTTTCGCGGACTTACCCCCAGATGACATAGTTGGTCTTGACGTTCTTGGGCCAGGAGAACTCGCCGAAGATCACTTCGTCGCCTTTCACCACAATCTCTTTCTTCTGCGTGTTGTACTGGCGCAGCACGCTCAGGACGTCCGCCATCGCCTCAGCCTGCTTCGCTCGCTGGCCTCGAGACCCCGGGAGACCGCCCGCTCCGGTGACTTCCCTCGCGCCTTCCTCCTCTCGCTCTCTCACCCCGACAGCCGCCTCACCGCCTGACTGTCAGGCACACAAACCGACCGTCTGACCAACCGACCGTACGACGGACCAATAGCCCCAGCCGCCGCCGCCGCCGCTGCTACCGCACGCGCAGAAGGAAGAAGAGTCAGAAGGACCCTACCAGTCCGCCTACGTCTGCGCCTGCGCTCAGAAGGGAGAAAAAAAACAAAAAACACTCCTTGACCCCGCCCACGACTCGTCTCCTTTTTGATTAGGTACACCGAGAAACTAGGAGAGCTGTTCTCTTTCAGCACTGCATCCCGCCTCCCTTCTGCTCTCTCAACCGCTCACCGTCAGACAGAGCGTGATTGACGTGAGGAAGAGCCTGGCGCAACGCTCGAAGGAAAGTCGTGTTTCAAAAGGAAAGAAAACAAACAGGCAATGGAGTAGTTAGCCCCTGTTGTTGAGGGCCCTGGAAGAGAAGCAGACCCGTCTTCCGGAGGCGGAGTTTCGGGGTTTGCTGTTCGCATTTGGCTGATGGCTGGGAGGGCGCTGCAGAGGGTTTGGGTGCTCAGGTTGGTAAACGCAGGAAGGCTGTCCGGGAAACGAAAGGCAGCTTGGCTTGATTCCAGTGGTTTGGCTTATAGAGATGCTGTAATATTACTTTGTTCTATTTTGCGAGTTAAGGCAGTTTGTAAGAGATTAGCTGTATCGATTTTTGTAACATTCACCTTGAGTATCCTGTAAGGTTTGTTCTTAGTCACCTTATTCTCCTTTTTTGGATGTTCATTCGTGAATAAATAAAACTTGTGTTGTATGCAAGTGAATACTGTATATTCGGCCAGGATTTCGTTTTGAACCTTTAGGGCATTTCTTGTCCTGCACAGAAAACAAAAAGCCATTCAGTGGAGTTGCTCAACTGCTGATGTGCAGCTGTTTGACTAGGCAGCCCCCATTGCAAGAAAGAATAGGAATAGAATAGAATTGTTGTCACTTTAAATGTAAGGTACACTGATCAGCATACATGAAAATGAGATTTTGTTGCATTCAGCTCTCAAAAAATACCATTATGCATATACCCACATACACCCACATATGTGATGATTTTTGGGATGATCCTGTATTGAAATCCTTCCCGCACACACAAAGGTGCTTTTGAGGGGGGAAACTGGCTGCGGAGATGCATATTGTAGTCATATGTTTAGTCTCCTGGGCTTTCACACTTTTATTTGAGTCTCAAATAGGGCTGCTGCTCTAGAAGTGTGGCTTTCATACTGGCTTTGGTGATGGGTCTCTCTGATTTTACTATCTATAATGCTTATGAGTTAACCATTGTTAATATTTTTATGGAGTCTAGCTTGTCTCTTCTTTTTGTCATAAATTGTTATTTGTTTAGTATTCAACTTTTAGAGTTAGAGCTGCCTATGTGTTAATATGTCTAGCGTATGTTTTAATATGTCTACTGTGTACTTTACTGTAATCTACTGCACAAAAAGTGAATTTCTTTGTAACCTGCAATATTGTTACTGAATTTTATTAAACCCTAATTTTCCATGCAGTATACTGAATTTGATTTGTACTTGTTAACTGCCACAATGATACTGTTTCTTACTAACAGGACATTTGATTACCTCTGTGGAAGAAAGACTGTATATTTTGATATCCAAAATATTTATATCTTAAAAGTAAATGCAATAGAGTGTAATTCAATTGGGAAACAATTTCTAGATTACAGTATTTATGTTAATTTGTATCACATTCAAAAATTGGTGCTTTTTACATGATATTTCAGCTTTATAGGAGCTTTTAAATCTGGATACATTTTAGTTGTATAGATAAAATATATTGTAATTTATTACTTAAGATAATTTATGATCTCTACTATTTTAACTACAATTCCTGGTATTTATGCTCCTTATAAAGTCTTATGATGATATGTTTTTAAGATTATATTATATAGACATTTATGTATAATCAACCATTTATATTGTAATTACAGTAATGAAATTAAAAACTTTTTCAGTGATACATGTAAATCTATGTATATGCCTCGCACTACCACTTTTTATCTTTTTTATTTTTTTTCTTTAAAATGGTTACTAAAATATATATTTTTAAAAAGGTTATGATATAGTAATTTTTAATTGTCCTGTTAATCTAAGGCTTTAATCAAAATTAGCTTTTATATGTGTCCAGAAAGATTATGTCACTTAGTTGGCTACTGTTATGTATTTACCAGTGTAATTGGTTGTAAGGCTGATCTTCAAATACATGATTGTATTATAAGCAGTCTGTAACATTCATTGCAATGGCTTTTTTTTTTTTTTTTTTTTTAGAATGGGGAACAATGCATCTGCTACTACAGCAATATCTAATACTGCTATAGCAAACCAAATAAAAGTGAGTAAATGTAATTGGTCTAAATGTTGCCTCTTGTGGGGCATATTTTTTCTAAAGTATAAAATGTAATTGGGAGTCGTGTTCTAGACATGCTAAATGTTATAGCTAAGAAGTATGCAAAAATTATTCCAGATGTTGGTTTTTCAGTTTTTCACCCTTTCCTGTTTCAAAACAGCAGGAAATTGTGTTGTCCATTTTTTTTACAGTCATAATCAACCCCCCCCCCAAAGGCAGCATAGAGAATTTGAGAGCTAGATATGGTCTTAAAACAGCTGTCCATTGTGCACCAATATCTTCTAACAGTACTGGAAGTGTGTTCTAGTAAAATAATTCAATCTATCTAAAAGGTTTGTTCTAATTTGTATCAAGAGCTTAGACTCAAACTATAGCAGAAATACAATAGACACTAACAATTTTAGTTGGGAGAGTTAACAATCCTATTCAAAATTAAATGGTGAAACTTTGAATGAAAAGTGGAAAGTCATGTTGGCAATATAATAGTACTTTGCCCATGCCCTGGGTTTAGCTGAAAACATGCTAGCTGATTCATTTATCAGCATAGGCTCAACTGGAACATTTTAATTATTTGTTATTTTGGAGGGGAGGGTGTCATATTAAAGTCTATAGTTATGTATTTTTCTTTTTAAACACAAGTATATAGAATGTATTTTCTTGAAAAGTTGCTTTTTCTCCATTATACAAACATTACATTTAGTGCCAGATGTTAATACTGGCCTGCCAAACTTGGTTTAATCAGTGTGTTGAATAACTTACAACTTTCTGGATTCACATAAATCCTAAACTTTGAAGTTGTTTTGAATTTCGAATTGATTTTGAATTAACTTTGGATTTCGAATTCACTTTAAATTCTTCCATATTCCCTCATGCATGCTTCTCATCATGTATTTTTTTTTCAACATATAGGATGCTATATCAGATAATTGTGTTGTGATCTTCTCAAAAAGCACTTGTTCTTACTGCAAAATGGCAAAGAAACTATTTCAAGAAATGAATGTGAATTATAAAGCCATAGAACTTGATAGATATGAAAATGGAAGCCAGTTTCAGGATATCCTTCATCAAATGACAGGCAGCCGGACAGTGAGTTCTTTTTTTTTTTAATCTTTCATTTATAAAACACATTTCAGAAAGTGATTACTCCATTTTTGGGTATTTTTGAAGCAGTACATATTTTATGTTTTGTTTTTTTTTAAAAAAAAATAGGCATCGTACTAAATATTTTTAGATTACAGAACAAGCTACCATTTTTAGTTTGGGTGAGATGACAAAGTCTACATAGATTGTCCCATGGTCTTCTACGTTTTCTAATTCTGGACAGACTCTAGTCCACTTGCAAGAGAAGTCAAGAATGCAAGTGGAGTAGTTCAAAGTTAGCCCAGAATTTTAGTGAATTTTACCTTACCATGTCATTCAAAGTGGTTCATAATGTAGTAGTGCTACTGTAATAGATTTTTTTAAAAAAATAAAATTTAATATGCAATCCATATATTTATGCAATCTATTTCTTGCAATAGCTGCTGCCTTGAAGAAATTGCTGGGATGTAACAATAAGAGAATGTTGCTTTATGTTTTATTTCTAGCATTAAAGATCCTGTATATGATTGGGCATTTAGTGAAGAGAGATTTTATCTGGTAGAGTAAAATTTGTTTTGGTCCTGTTTCTACCAGATATTAAAATCAGCGTTATATATTTAGGAGTTGTTTTCAGGTAAACAGGATTTCATTATGAATCAGGTATATGAGTGCAGCATTTTGATGTTTTAGCAGAGTGAATTTTTCTTTACGTAAGATTACAATCTCTAGCCTTGTAAAAACTAATACAACATTATTGTAAAACTATCATTGTTTTCAGAATGAATATTTATTCTTTGCTTATATATGTCCTTGTTCAGCTTATTTGTTTGGGTTACAGTTCTCAGTTTGAACTTGACGATTTGTATCAACCTTGTGATTCAAATTTTCAATTTTACATCATAGTTAAATACTGTCTTTAAATAAACATTAGTGCTAAATTGAAAAAGAAAGTTATCTGTATTTGGTATTTCGCTTGAATTCCAAAGGGAATTTTTGATAAAGAATCCAAAGAATGTTCACTGCTGGAGTTAGATTGGATTATATAAGATGCTTCTTGCAGGTCTCAACGTTTTTTTTTACAGAGTCTGGTTCCTTCAATTTTTGTAAGAGTATTTGTCTTGATTCATTAATAACATAAGTAGAAGCAGTATACTATAGTGCATTTCATCAGTGTTTGAACAATAAGTTTATCATATTTATTTATATTTTAACAGGTTCCCAGAATATTTATCAATGGAAATTTTGTTGGAGGTGCTACAGATACTCAGCAACTTCACAGGGAGGGTAAACTGCTACCATTAGTTCACCAGTGCCAGATCCAAAGAGAAAGAAATTCAGTACATTCATATGGTTTTCCTTGATATTTTAAATAAAAAGTGACAATCTTTAATTTATAAATCCAGATTTAACTTTAGCAACTTATCTGTAAAAAAATGCTTCAACAATATTCAATTGTCCCAAAATATATTAACTAGTAAATATGCAGATTGCAACCATACAAGGGTTCCTGATAGAAAAATAAGCAGCTAGACACACAAATGCTGCGATAAACCTTGTCCCATTAAGTCAATTCTGGAAATTTAAGAGCAATGCCACCTGCACTCAAATATATAACAATACTCCCAGGATGATTTTGGTATACCTATGAGCACGTGCACAATAATCAGCTGCCATCCATGACAATTTGCTCATTGTTTGATGTTCCTGCAACTCTGTACTATATAGCTAAATTGTGAATGCCCCCTTTCTCTCAGGAAATTGGGCATTGGCAAATTGATATTATCAAACAGAAAAAGTGAAGAGAGACCTGGACAACACAAAAATCAGAAGATGGAATGCTGGAAACAGACATGGAGCGCAGATAAAGCAGTCATTGGAAAGGGAGAAGCTGAACTCAGCTTAATTCTTCCTTTCTCTTCAACGTATCTCCTCCTTTTTGTATGCTTTCTCTCATCGTGGAGCTTGAATTTCTGGTTAGCCCCTAGCCCATGAATCTTTGTGCAGTCAGATACAAAGAAGGTCTCTGCCTCTTTTTAAAGTTATACAGAAAGGGAATGCCAGCAAATGGGCAAAAAGTAGATCTGAAGAAAGCAGAGAATGTAGATTGAATAAGCCTTTTGGGATGAGATATATAGACTACTTTTATATATGTTAAAAGTTCTACTTCACTTGAACCTACGTGTGCGTAACTGTAGTTTTTACTGTCAACTTTGCTAGTCTTTGTGTTTAGCAACTGGTATTCTGTAAAATCGGTGTTCATTCTCAGTAAAGGCAACATCGCTGCCCTTTTCCCAGTTTATGTCCAAGCTAATCTAGCCTTGCCCGATTAATTTTGTAGTTTATTTAGGCAGTGTATCAGAATCGCCCTTTAACAACACATAACATGAAGGACTTTTGGAATTAGGTATCTAATTCTGATTAAGTAAAAAGGACCTCATCAGCTATATGTAGCAAATATTAATAAATGATTTACAGATGGGTAAATATTTTCAAAAACCTTGCAAAAATTAATATGCAAGTCAGATTGAGTGTTTTTCTAAAAGGGTGTTGTTCTTATCCTAATGACAAGAAAAGATTTTTGTCAAATAGAAATTTATACTGTCCAGATTGCTTCTTGAAAATGTGATCTCTTTGTGGCTTGCAATTGGATTGATGTTTATGAAATAGAACTTTATGTGTATATGACAAAACAATTACTGTGACTTAATGTCCTTCCTCTTTGTGTAATATATTTGCATTAAACAATACCAAATATTTATCAGAATTTTACATTCATGTGTTATGATTAACTGTATTATAAGCTGCATGCTCACATTATAGAGAACCAGAATGTCTTTTTTTATTTCCATTTTTCAGTCAAATATTGTATCCTAAAACAGACGTACAAATTTAAAAACAAAATTATATAATATAGTAATAGCCAAATTGACTGTTTTAATTAAAAGAGAAGAATACATATAACTTTGTTTCTATCTGGAAATCATGTCTGGATTTTGTAGTTGAGATAAAAAATATTTTGGGATTTAGTGATTAGACATCTTTTTTTAAAAAAAGAAATGACTAGTATATATTGAGTATGTAAAGGAAAAAGTTGAGGCTGTAATTTTATGTTTATTGTACTGCACTGAAGAGTCAGAAGATAATGGTTTTTTTCTCCCCCCCCCCTTTCATCCTTCACTCCCCTCTTTCCCACTATTTTCAATTTCATTTTGTATTTTATACTCTAATAAGTGCAATAAAATTATATTATAAAATAAGAGATTGTACTATAAGGGCAGAGCAGCTTAAAATTTTACCAATACTTCAACATGAAGCACCATATTTATATTGTGTTTTTATTTCCTGTAAGCTGCCTTGAGTTGCCGTGAGTGAATAGGCAGCAATATAAATTTTCCAAATAAATAAATGTCAAGCTATGAATGGAGCAACAAATTATATAATGATGTTTCTTAGTGCTAAAGTCAAACTGATAACAGTTTTATTAATTTAAAAATATAAAGTTAAAGGGATTATAGCATGCTTTGCCTCCAAATTTCTTTCATACAAATCACAATATAAGTGAACAGACAGAGAAAGCACTCAGAGACTGACTTACTTATCCATCCATTTATATACATCCCCCAAGTAATTAAATGCTTAAGAACTTAGAAGCAAATGCTAAGAACAAAAGCATCCACAGGACAAATAAGCACACATCCAGCATTCATAGAACCTCAGTTCCAGTTCACCTTTTTAGCCACATATAACACGAGTAAATAACGATTATTAAAGATAATTTAAATGATGAAGTACATAGAATTTATTTTGCACTTGTTCTACAAAGCATAAAACACTTAGGAACATTTCATTTACACTTCTATCAGAAAACAGTCATTTATTTATTTATTCAAAACAATGGGTAGGATTTCCAACAAACCCCCTCTTCTCTGATATTTATTAATAAAGAGATTGTTTCCTTAGCTAAAAACTTAATACTCTTTAAAAGAAAACCCAAGGCTGCTTATTTTAAAGGGGAAATCACATACCAAATACTCAGTGTCTATTGTAACATTTTGGCAGTGAAGGCATTGTTTTGCTTTTTGGGAAAAAAATAATTATGAGCCTCCGAAGAACATGATTCTAATGAGAGGAACAATGGCTAAATTCTTTTTCTTCTAATAATATACTACATTAAAAATTGTACATGTTTCACAATATTTCTGCCTCAACATTTTTTTTCTACAGCTAAAGATCTACAATATTTTTTTTTCAAAATGTTAGCAATGTAGTGTATGGATTGCCACTTAAAAATACAGATTGTATAAAACACAAACAATAGATGATACTGTGCTATCCTGGTAAAACTACAATAATGTGTAAAATTAGTGTTTTCAAAATGTTACATTTTTAAATCCTTGTTTCACAAAAAATTATTTCATTCCAATATAGTGTTGACTGTATAATCTCCAGTCTCAGAATGGATCAACTTTATGCAAAAAGTAATTATTCTTGGGAAAATTTACACCTCTACAGATACAAATAACTTTCATTTCTTATGATCATGTTTAAGGTTTTCAAAAGGCAATGGTGACACTTGATAAAAGTAAAATTCCCCATCACAACCAAAAATTAAATCTCACCCTATTACAAAAATCCCACCTGTTGTTAATCTTTTAACAGCATAATGTGAGTATCTGGATATAAATACTAGGCAACATTTCATTTGAACTACATATTGTACAAATAGCCAGTTAAACCCAAGTGTTGCATATTCCATGCTAATATGCTATACAGCAATTTTTCACTGAAGAACTAAAACATTGGGTGTTACTTTGGTGTTAAGAGTTATTCACCTTAAAGTACAAATGCAAGATCAGGTTATTTCTGAAGTTAGCACCTTTTAATTAATCTCTGCCACTCCGGCAAAGAGAGAATTCATATATTCTTCCTTGTCATTATTTCTTTACAAGAACAATGAAGTTAATTAGTCTTCTTTCTGAGATAATAGTTTACAATGTAGGTGAATGTTGCCTTTGTATTCAAGCATAACGTCATGCAATTTGATAGCTAGATCATACATTTATATTGTATTCAACAAGATACAGGTAATCGATTTGTGACCCAAAATTTCCACTGCTAAGCGAGAGAGGTGTTAAGTGAATTTTGCCCCATTTTATTATATTACTTGCCATAGTTGTTAAGTGAATCACTGCAGTGGTTAAGTTAGTAACACAGTTATTAAGTGAATCTGGCTTCCTCATTGACTTTGCCTGTCAGAAAGTTGCAAAAGGTGATCATGTGACCCCGGGACACTGCAACCATCATAAATACATCTAAATGCCAGCATCCAAATTTTGATCATGTGACCATGGGGATGCTGCAATGATTGTAAGTATGAAAAACTGTCATAAGTCACTTTTTCTGGTGCCGTTGGAACTTCAAATGGTCATTGAATGAATGGTTGTAATTCAAGGACTACTTTACTAGTTTAGCATATATAATAAAGGTTTTCAAAAATCAATAGAATTTCTATATGCCTGTAAAAGACCACTAGATCTGGGTATAATGGGCCTTCAATATTGTGAAGATGACGCTTTGATTCACTGATTGTGAAAACAGAATTCAAAACCAGGCCTATAATGACCCATTTTGCATCAAAAATCGTTAGAAATAATACTCACGGCGAGCACTAAACAGAATTCCACTTTTGTGATTAATTCAAATTAAATTGAACTGTGATTAGAGAATATACCAATGTAACTCCTAATGATGGCTAAGGTGAACAGAATATACAGCACATGATCCCATGGTATCCTTTCACAAAATAAATAATGTTTCATTGGCATTAAGCTAAAGGTACAATCTAATTTAACTAAATGGTATCAAAGACTAATTCAAAAACCAGAACAGCAGCTATTGTAAAAAACGTGTTCTTTACAAGAGGCACTCCTGAAAGAGACAGCAGTGATAACTAAAACAAACAAGGTGGAGTGGAATTAAGCTGATGTGGGTAGGGAGTACATTTGAGTGTCACTATCAGGGTATGAGGTAACTTTCAGAAGTTAAAACTTTAAAATTAAGTAAATCAAGAGTTGTGTTAAAGTGCCAGTGAAGGAGTAGGAGAGCAGTGAAGCCAAACTTTGGCCCCCAACATTCTCTCTCTGAGTGATGGGAAATTAAAAAAAAAATACTTATCTACCATATGAAAATAAAAGGAAACATAAACAAGAAAAATAATTCTTTGTATATTAATATTTTAACAAGCTTCGTGGTAGGCTCTTTCTGAAAATGCATAATTCTCAAGTGAGACTTTGGAAAGGTGCAAGCAAACAAGACAATTATAGACAGTGGTTGGATTCAAATAAGTGAACAACCAGTTCTCTGTGTGGATGCCGTTTCCAGAAGTCCATTCTGGGCCTGGGCAACAAAAAAATAGCTATCGGTTCTGCCAAACTGGTGAGAACTGGCTGAATCCCACCACTGATTATAGACCAATATTGAATAGAACTTACTTGGATTCATACACAGAATACACAGTATTGGGGAAAAAATCAAATTAACTTTGGTATAGTAGTAGTTGTAATAGTAGTGTAATTTATTATACACTCTGCTCATATCCAATTTAAAAATGATCAAATTTATCAGTTTTACAGTTGACGAACTGTCTAAATCAAATTTGGGGTATTATTATCAAAAGGAGCAGAGAGAAGGGGGAAGTCATATTGTATTGGCTATAACCCCAAATTAATTGAAAAAGTATTTCATTGCGATTAAAACCTATAATCACACCCATTTTTAACACAGAATGGATTCAGTTTTGAAGCATGCTATATTTTTAAGATCCCAGTTCATCTTGCGCTCTCTTTCATAGCAACTCGTTACTATGCAAAAAGTCCTTCCAATACACAGAGGATCTTTTATTTCATATTACTAACATCTATTGTCAAGAGTGATTTAAATAAAGTGGATTATTTATCCATGGATACATGCAAGTTAAACCCTTTCTCCCCCCCCCCCATTCTCTTGGCCTCTTCTCACTTTAAGTAAACATGTTCTGTTCAAACCTCTTTCCTACTTAAATCCCACTGCCACCATTTAACAAGATATCCTAATCTGCACTAAAATAGAAGTAATATTATAGGAAGCAATATATTGATAAAGGAGAGAATGAAGCCACCTATCTGCTATTGATATATCTCTAGATTTAATTCAATCCAGAGCACAGAAAAGAACGAAAAAGTTAAGATAAAGTAAATACAATTGACACCTCATTTATTATAGCTGCTATTCTATTTCTATTGCCTTACTTATTCGAGATATGGTCTGGAAAAAAAAATCCAATTTCATTTTAACAGCAAAACTAACATATTTGTACAAAAAGCTAATGGCTACACTTTACTACCTTTATAACAATTTGCTATCACAACTGCTTGTTGAAAAAAAGAATTCAAAGTAGATTGAACAAATTCAGAGTGAATGTATTTTAGCAGGCAAGTCAGTATAATTATATTATATTATAATTATATTATTCAGTGGCATATAATCAACCTGTTTGAAACAAAATTATAAAGGAGAAAGATTTTTTTTATAAAACATTAAAATCCAAATGTTAGTGTGTGTGTGTGTGTGTGTGTGTGTGTGTGTGTGTGTGTGTGTGTGTGTACTAGAAATATAAAAAACTGAACTCCGGGATAAATATAAAAAGTTTTATTACTAAGCTTTCATCAGTC
Source organism: Crotalus tigris (assembly GCF_016545835.1). Lineage (NCBI taxonomy): Eukaryota > Metazoa > Chordata > Lepidosauria > Squamata > Viperidae > Crotalus > Crotalus tigris. The sequence goes on along the minus strand of NW_024097532.1, from coordinate 696,016 downwards.
CTCTGCCGACATCGTCAGAGTAAAAGCTGGAGAATGGCTAGCCTGCTTATATAGCTGGCTGTTTCAATGATCTGCTCATGGAGCGAGTAATTGGTCCCTCCTCTCCTCGCCCCCTCCTAATCAACCATATTGCTCCTAATTCTGTCGTGCCTGCCTCTGCACATTTGAATCCTGGCGCTTTTTCTCCCCCCACCCTCCTTCTCCCAATCCGTTCCGCTTGTGTGCGGCTGCCCAACGTCATTGCCGAATCATCCTCAGGGTTTCCTCGTCCTGTAGCTTCAGTAAGTTGTTGCACAGTCGCGTCCGGGTCGCAAAACGACACATACAGATCGGATCCTGCACTATGGGAATAACCACCCGATGTCCCACAAAATCAGCTGCATCCGAACACTATTCAGGAAGATAAACACCCATTGCAGCACAAGAGAAGCAAAAAACAGAAAATGGACCTACCTCTATCGTATATGCAAATGCAATGACTATCCGATAGATTTCATCTGGCAATATAGCAACAGCATGGATATTGGCACCTCAATGTGGCGCATAAACCGAGCCAGACGCGTCACACTAAAATAATGCGCCCTAAGGACCTGTTGCCAGAAGACAAAAGATCATCAAGGGTGTATAAAGTTAGATGCAATGATTGCCGTTGCAACTACATTGGAGAAACCGCCAAGCGACTCAAGACCAGGGTCCATGAACACAGGTTGGCGGCTAGACAACATGACAAGCACTCACAGGTATGGATGCACATGGCTGACAACAACCATTCATTCAACTTTGCGGGAGTGACTACTAAGAGTGACCGTTTGCTCAAAGAAGCAAACATATTTGATTTAACCGACATATAGATCTATTGCTGGCTTACCAAACATTAAGGAAACATGAGCAACGACGCAAAAACTTACAGCGAATGCAACAAATACCACCCATATATAGGAGGAAGGAGGATAAGAAAGACCTAGGACATCCACTCATAGAACAGCACGAAATTACAACGAGCGGAGAGAGGGGGATGCCAACACAATCCACCTGGGCTGTAGGAAATGAATAGACTAGCAAAGTCAAAATAGGACACACGACAGAAGGAATACCACCGGACGCGACTGTGCAACAACTTAATGAGGCTACAGGATGAGGAAGCCCAGAGGATGATTCGGCAATGACGTTGGGCAACCGCACACAAGCAGAATGGATGGGGAGGAGGGCAGGGGGAGAAAAAGCACCAGGATTCAAATGAGCACAGGCAGGCACTACGCGATTAGGAGCAATACGGTTGACTAGGAGGGGGCAAGGGGAGGAAGGACCAATTACTTGCTCCATGAACAGATCGTTGAAACAGCCAGCTATATAAGCGGGCTAGCCAGCCTCCAGCTTTTACTCTGATGATGTCGGCACATGACTGACGAACGCTTAGTAATAAAACAGTTTGTTTTTATATTTATCCTGAAGTTCAGTTTTTTATATTTCTAGCATGAATATACCTGGGATACACACACACACACACACATTCATGGGGAAAATAAATCAGGATGAAAAATCATTGGATTTTTAGGCTAACATTTGAAGAAAAGCTTTGATTTACGTATTTCTTAAAAAAAAAAGTTGTCCAATTCTCCTGGGTCAGGAGGCCAACAACTTTTGTAATGGAAGAAAAGTCATAAGAGCCATTTATAATAGGGCAGGAAATATGTTGTACATTCAACATTGCAGACTGAAATACTTTTGCATGACATATCTTTATATTGGTCTTAGAGCTTAAAGCTAAATTCATGCAACCTGTTATAGCTTTCCCACAAAATTATGTAAATTATGCATTTTGACTTTTTAAATGTCATTATTCTGGTACTGGCATTTCTCCATAAAAGAACTATAAAAATCACAACTATTTATAAAGAGGATAGGAGCATGATTAAGTATAGCTGTATAGATTAAATATACAAGATTAAGTATAGATTAAGACATATCCTTATGTCAAAAGACCTATAAGGTAACTTAGGTCAATTTCCACAATGAACTTATTCTATCAATCACAACTATAATTAGATCTTTGCAAATGTCTTAAAAGCCACACGTTTATAGTTACAATTCATATTTATGTGTAGCAAGTCTTTCCAGGCTCAGCAATATTTCTATACTTGTCAGAAATTGCCTGTAGTATCTATACATCAGTTGGGTGTATTACCTTACGTTGAACATCTCTCTCAAAAATGAGTCATAATAATAATAATACGAACCATGATTTTTATTTTTTTTACAGTTAAATAGGAAATGCAGTAAGAATCCCCTCAAAAAATAGACAAGAAAACTACTTTAGAGTACATATTATTACCCAAGGTAAAACGCCTTGTGCGGCACTGTAGAAACCCATTTAGATATTTAAATATTCTTTAATAAAGATAATTTACAGAAAGGTCAATATAGCTACAAGTTCTTTAAAATTCATGATTTTAACAGAGCAGCTGTTGATCAACTGCTACTTCTGTAAAGAACAGAAGAATAACTACAGATCAGCATTTCTAAAGCAACCTCCTCCTCTCTTAACTATTATTACATCCAAATGCTGCACGAAAGGACTTGTATTAAAAATAAATCTCCCTTCGATCCACTCCAGTATTTCTTCCAAAATGCCCCTGGTCTCCAGTGCAAATTTGTTACAGACAGGAGAGCTGAAGTAGTTGGGGGAAGTTTAATTAACAAGTCTTCCAAGCAAACCAATATTACAAACCTATATCATCACTTTTTTTTTTTTTAGTATCAAGATTCTATAATCTGCAGTGCAAAATTTTGCCCAGTATACAAAATCTGATTTTTTGTTTCGGCACTTTTAATTGAGTTTCAGGAGTTTTCCATAATTTTACCTGATGTGCTGAACCACAGTTTCTATCACCTCACATCCAAGTTGAATCAAAACAATTTCTCTAGCCATTTTTATCTAAAATGGATATCTTAGATAATTAGATGTCTGTAATTATGAAAAAAAGGTGAACAGCTATCATAAGTATACAGTGAAAATCTATGGGTAAGGAGTAGACAATTGTCACAACCTTGATTACCAGCTGTTTACGAGATTATCAACTTGAATTTGTTAAGAGGATTTGGTTACAGAATGTATATAAATGTGTATACATTAGCCAAAGGTGGAGAAATTATTCTTTCCAGATGTTACTAAATTATAAATCTGGCTCACGATGAGGGAGGCTGGGAAGTGCACTTTAACAGTTTAGAGAGGGGGACAGATTCCCCATTCAGCACTAACATTTGGTTCTTCTCAATTTTCTATGACAATGAAAAGTGTTTTTCAAAGCAAAGGATATGTTCATTTGCCACAATACCCCATTAAGCCTGGTTTAGTGACAAATTTGTCTGCAAGCACCATATGCTCAATGAAAATGCAAATGTAGCTATTAAGTCATCTGTGACTCGGCTAGTCGAACTTGGTTAGTTTTCCTCTTCATCAGTTTGCCAACCTTGCATTACAGTAAACACTGCCATAAAAACTGTCCCGATTTTCCTGCTACGGTATGTCATTAAGAATTGCAGCAAAGGAGAACTGCCCAAACCAGGAAGAGTGACTTTGTACCAAGCTGAAAGTTTATGCATTGGGCTAAGAAGCCTTAAATATAGGAAATTGTTTTCACATTATTGCTCATATGACACAGAAAGGTTTCCTGATCTATAGAGAGTTTAGTTTAGAGCAGTGGTTCTCAACCTTTTTAATGCCGCGACCCCCAACAGGTCGTAAGTCGAGGGCTACTCAACTGGTCGTAAGTCGAGGACTACTCAATTGGTGCACCGCCGTTTGCAGAATGGGACTTTTGGCGGGCTCAGTAGGGCAGAGACAACCTGGACAATTCCTATGGGCTTTTGAAAGTCAATAGAATTAGACTCTATTCAAGAGAGTCTATTCTATTGGCTTTCAAAAGCCAATAGAATAAAAGGGAGTAGCACAGCTAAGGAAAAGGGGGGGGAAAATGGCAGACTGTGTTGTTTGGCGACCCCCGTGAAATGGTCGTTCGACCCCAAATGGGGTCCCGACCCACAGGTTGAGAACCACTGGTTTAGAGGACTGTAATATAGGAAGAAAAGGAACAGCAACATCAGTTGTGAAACTGTCTTCTGTATAAGCTGCCTGTCTTGCTCAGCCCATCAATTCACTACCTTATAACTGTTCTGTTCAATTTTTGAAAGAGAATGTATTGTTTATATGAACTTATTTTCTAGGATAAAGATGGACAATTTGGAGTTCAGCAACATCTGGAATGGCACAACTCCCAGCAGGCCCAACCGGAATGCCAAATTCAGATCAGCAACAGGTTATATCCTTGCCAAAATTCTGCAGCTGGTCTTGATCTTGATTTGCCTACCAGCAGTGATGGTCCTCGCATCAGGAGACAAGGGAATCAACAAAGGGTGAATTTCATTAAATTACATGCTTTAGGAACATGTGATCCCTAGGGGGTAAAGCAGGAATAAGAGTCTATATAAATTAAAACAGCAAGTAATCAGCTGGCTTGCTTTCACAGCCATCCTACATTTAAGTAGATATGCTGACACAAAAAGACTATTCTGCAAATGTTAATATGTTCAGAAAGACAGATCAGTCATCATGTTAAGGTGGGCTAGACATGTGCGTCCTTTTCTGATTTATTGTGTTAACTGTTGTACAAGTAACACATGAATATGGCTAGTTTTATTAATAGTCCTTATCCTTGCTTCTTTTTCCCTTTTTCTCCTCTTGCTTCAAGAGATATGATAAACAAGAGATATGATAAACCACATTTTCTATAAAGAACATCAGAATATTCTTTATTTTCTGATATTCTGATTCTATTAAAAAAAAAAAAAACTTGCTTGAGAAACCTTCTACTATCCACTGTCAGGAAGGAATCTTCTTGGGTTAGAGCAGGGGTAGGCAACCTTGGCTCTTTTATGACTCGTTGACTTCAACTCCCCAAATTCCTGAGCCAGCATGGCTCAGCTTGGAAACCTCTCCCTTTCCCCTCAGCATGGCTGGCTCAGAAATTCTGGGAGTTGAAGTCCACGAGTCATAAAAGAGCCAAGGTTGCTTATATGGTAAGAAAATACTTATAGTGGGATTATATGCACCAAACCAGCAACAGGAACAATTTTACAGATTGTTACATCAGAAAATAACTCTGTTGGATTATAGGTCAGTGATATTAATGGGAGACTGGAATGGTGTTTTAGATACACAAAAGGACAAAAAAGGTTTTTCTACTTTCTTCAAACAGGTTAAATTACCTAAAGCTTTTTTTGATTTGAAAGAAGATTGGGAATTGAGAGACTATTGGCGTGAACGTAATCAAGAGGAAAGAGACTTTACTTTCTTCTCAGATAGACACCAATCTTTCTCAAGGATTGATTTCTTCCTGATTACAACAGATTTATATAACAGGGTGAAGAATGTAAAAATTTTTCCTAGGTCATTGACAGATCATAGTCCAGTTTGGATGGAACTGGTTGCTGAGAAAGAGGAGAGGAGATCCTGGAGGTTGAATGAGAATTTATTTAAACAAGAAAAAAATGTTCAAAAATTAAAGGAATGTTTAAAGGATTATTTTGTTTTAAACATGTATAAGGGAACATCAATGTCAATGGTATGGGATGCAAGTAAAGCCTTTATGCGTGGGATTTTGATAAAAATGAATAACTTTCATAGACGAAAGCAGACTCAGAAACATAAAGAATTGGAAGATGAGATTAAATTAAAAGAGAAGCTTTTAATTTCAAATCCTTTAGATGAAAAGGTGAAAGGAGCTATAAAATTGTTAAAAACACAATTTAATATGTTGATGGCTAATCAAGCTGCAACTAATATAATGTTTATGAAGCAAAATACATTTTGTAATGCTAATAAACCAGGGAGATGGCTGGCTTATCAGTTAAGAAAGAAACAGAGACAGAGAACTATAGATAAAATAAATTATAATGGTAAATTGGTTTATCAGAAAGAATTGATTAAGAAATCTTTTTTAGATTATTATCAAAAGTTATATAAGAGTACTAATGTACAAACTACAGATATAAATAATTATCTAAGCAAAGCTAATCTTCCTAAATTAACAGAAGATCAGAAAAAAGAGATTAATGGTTTAATTACCAATGAGGAAATTGTGACAGCAAGCAATTAAAATTAGGCAAAGCGCCGGGTACGGATGGCTTGACAGCTATTTATTATAAAACCCTAGTAGAAGAGATGATTCAACCTTTATGTGAGCTTTTTAATAATATATTACAAGGTTTAGAGATTCCTCCGTCATGGCGCAATGCTTTTATATCTCTGATTCCAAAAGAGGATCAAGATCTCACACTGCCCAAGAATTATAGGCCCATATCTCTTTTAAATGTGGATTATAAAATTTTTGCAAAAATTATAGCTAATAGGTTTATGGGGGTCTTGCAGCAGCTTATACATAAGGACCAATCGGGTTTTATAACTGGAAGATATATGAAAACTAATGTTAGACAAATTATCAATTTATTAGAATATTTAGATAAAAACAACCAAGTCTCTGCAGGGCTGATATTTTTGGATGCTGAAAAAGCCTTTGACCAATTGAACTGGCAGTTTATGTTATCTTTAATCAAGGAGATGAATTTTGGACAAAATATACTACAAGCTTTATCTAACATATATCAAAAACAGACTGCTCAACTTATTGTTAATGGGGGTTTGTCAGAGGTTTTCACAATAGAAAAAGGTACAAGACAGGGATGTCCATTATCTCCATTATTATTTGTTTTAACATTGGAAATTTTGTTGATTAAAATTCGGGAGTCTCAAGAAATAAAAGGAATAGAGATTAATAAAAAAGAATATAAGCTAAGAGCTTTTGCAGATGACTTGGTTGTTACTTTGTCTCAACCTACTTATTCGGTAGTAAAATTATTACAATTGATTCATCAATATGGGTGTGTTTCGGGTTTTAAAATCAATAACAATAAGACTAAAATACTACCTAAAAATATGATTAATCGTGATAAACAGACCTTGGTTAACTTAACAGACTTTGAAGTTGTTGATAAGGTAAAATATTTGGGGGTTATATTATCTGCTTCTAATGTAAAATTGTATAAAAACAATTATGAAAAGTTGTGGATTGGGGTACAGAAGGATTTAAAGAATTGGGATAACTTACAGTTATCTTTTATGGGTAGAATTGCAGTTATTAAAATGAATGTCCTACCAAAATTTATTTTTTTGTTTCAAATGTTACCTATCTTAAAGAATGAACTTAATTTAAATGAATGGCAGAAAGGTATTAATAAATTTATTTGGGCAGGGAAAAAACCAAGGGTAAAACTTAAAATTATGCAAGATTTTCGTGAGAGAGGTGGACTCAAGGTACTGAATTTGAAACTATATTATGACGCTGTGGTCCTAACATTGATTAGTGATTGGACGAATTTAACAAATGTAGAAATACTTCATTTGGAGGGTTGGGATTTACTTTTTGGATGGCATGCCTATTTAATTTTTAATAAAAAAGTGGATCGGGTTTTTAAATCTCATATTATAAGGATTTCTTTGCTTAGGGTGTGGAGGAAATATTATAAAAGTGATTTTAAAATACCATTATGGGCTATACCTTGGCATGCGATAGAGGGGATAAAGAGAGGAGTTAAGATGGATACGGTTTCTTATACACAACTACTTAGATGGGATGGTCAAAATTGGCAGTTAAAATCTTTGGAAGATTTAATACATGCAAACATTACTTACTCATGGTTTCAATATAGACAAATAGTGGATAGATGGAAGACGGATCGTAATATGGGTTGGCTTAGAGAAGATGAAAATCTTTTTAAACAAGTAAGGGATCAAAGACCAACTCATATTAAGAGGGTTTATGGGGTTTTAGTTGAAATGGATTCAGAATCTGAATTAATCAAAGATTGTATGATTAAATGGGCACAAAATATTGGTGAACCAATCCCATTGGATACCTGGGAACTTATCTGGGTGAGGAATGTTAAATTTATACAAGCGCAGAATTTAAGAGAGAATTTTTACAAAATGTTTTATAGATGGCACCTTGATCCACAAAAAATGTCTATTATGTACCCTGATCTACAGCCTAAATGTTGGAGATGTGGTTGTTTGGACGCTACTTATTACCATATTTGGTGGTCGTGTAAAAATATAAAAGCTTTTTGGATTAAGATATGGTGGAATATTCAAAGAATCTTTAGAAGGAGGGTTAAATTTACCCCACAATTATTTTTATTAGGTATTGTTACTGATTGTGATGCTAAGGAAGTTATATTGATGTTAAATTTGATTACAGCCGCAAGGCTGTTAGTAGGACAATATTGGAAAAAGGAATCTTTGCCTACTTTACAAGAGTGGTTTTATAAAGTTTCTTACTTGGTGGAAATGGCAAAGATTTCGGCTTTCTTAAAGGAGCAATCTCAAGAGAAATTTTTTGTTATATGGGAAAAATGGATAAATTTTATACAATATAATTTGGATATGGAAAAATATCATTTAGCTTTTTCATAGTTTGTATAGATTGTTTTCTCTTTTCTTTTTCCGTCTTTTGTTTTCTTTCTTCTTTTCTTTTTTCTTTTATTTTTTATCTTTCTTTCTTCTTTTTTTCTTTCTCTCTCTCTTTCCTCTCTTTTTTATTTCTTTTTTAAGTACTTCTTTAAGTACTTCTTTTTTTAATGTTCATGTTATGTATACTTTATTATTAATTATTTTATAAGTTGTAAAAGGTTTTTTAAAATTTTAAATAAGCCTATATTCAGTTCTGGGAAGTTTGGGGAGGGGGGAGGGGGTGGGTTTGGGAGGGATTGGGTGAGGGTTGATTTGTAAAACTTTTAAAAATTTTTCAATAAAAAAAAAAAAGAAGAGCCAAGGTTGCCTACCCCTGGGTTAGCGGAACAATCCAAACACAGAGATGCTCCAGAGCTTTCCTGATGGAGGCCACTGACAGAGGAGCAGACTTTGTAGAGGTCTTGAAAACCATCTATCCCAAGACAACTACTTTTCATGGGAATGCCTTTGACTGACTTTTTCTGTTCCTGAGACAGAACAATTTCTGGAATAGTTTTGCAACACACTTGGAGAAGAGAATGTGCTGACTCCTACAGAACTAGAGGCCTATGAGAAACTGGTAATTTCTGGGAAGCCTACTTTAGAAGGTAAAGCATTGGAGAAAGTGTTGAGAACATGTAGCCAGTTTTTTCAGCTGAACAGTGAGTTACAAGAAAATGAAGCCCTACCGCTTGATTTACTTGAACAAGAACTATCAGATGCTGAAGAATCAATATGCATGTCGAGTAATGCAACGTGACAAGCTTCAGATTTGTGCAGATAGTCTTTGCTGGCATGGTGAGTTTCTAGGTGTTTCAGAACTGTTGGCGAGACCATTAAAAGTTGTTGGCGCTGTTTGAAATTGTTCTGCCAGCAGCAAGGTCTGACTGCTGGCCCAGCAACGGATTCTATTGCAAATCAGGGCTGTTTCCAAAGGAAGCCGAGGAGGAGAGGTCCGGGGGCTTACGGAGCGAAGGAACTGGATGAGGCTGTCGGCAGGCCCAGAGGAAGAGAGAGAGGCTTTTGGAGGAGTTGGTGGCAGTGGCAGCCTGCTCCAGGGGCGAAAAGAAGCAAGGCCTCTTTAAGGAAAAGGTGGAAGAGTCAGGATCAGAAAAAGGAAAGGAGGCAAGGTTGTGCAGGAATACAAGCTAATTTGAGGACTAATCCACATGGAGCTCTGTTTGCCATCATTCACTCCCTAGAGACTAAAATGGACGATCTGAAACTTGAGCTGGCCACGAACAAGGAGTGTATATCGGAGGAGGTGACCCTTTGAGAGCTGAATGCAATGAAATTTCATTTTGATGTATGCCAATTGGTGTACATTCAAAGTGACAATAAAGTTGTTGTTGTTGTTGTTATTATTATGATCATTGCACAGTCAGCCAGATGTTCAGACTGGATTTGGCATTTTGTCTACCTATCGAGTCCTTACCCAGGACCTGGGATAGGCAGATGTGGATGTGTGATGGTATTACAGATATCGTCGCATGATGGAAGCAGTTCTAGTAAATTGACTAATGGCGAATTTGTCTATGCCAATGGTGTTCAAGTGGTGCTCCAGTTGTTTTGGGATTGCACCCAAGGCGCCTATTACTATTGGTACTACCCTTGCTTGCTTTTGCCACAGTCTTTCTATTTCTATTTGTAGGTCTTTGTATTTTGTTATCTTCTCCAGTTCTTTCTCGTCTATTCTGCTGTCTCCAGGCACTGCCATGTCCACTATCCAGACTTTTTTGTCTTTCTTAACGACAATTGTGGTTGTTGTTATTGTTGTTATTATTATTAAAACAAAAGCTTTGCCATTTAGCAGGCAAAAAAAAAGAGAGCAAACAGAGAACTAAAGAAGGTATGAGCAAGAGAATTTTCACAGCAACAATATCTACAGTGAGGTTTGTCAGATATCAGAGAAGTTAGCACACTGGCATAAGGGACTTGGGTATAAATAATTAACTTTGTCACGCGATCTAGGGCATTACCTGGAAACAGAAGAAAATTTCACAAAAGCTTTTTTGCGATTATTTCCAAATGTTGTGAACATTATTATCAATGATATGTAGGTCGATTATGAAAAAAAATGGGCAAAGTGATATTACAGAACAGCTAACTTCAGAATCTACAGCTAAACTAGCTGAACAACTGCAACTAAGACAAGAGCTTAGTTTATGTTGGTAATTCTGATAATCACAAAATAATCTTGGAGATTTTGAAGAGCAACTGCTCAGCAAGAATAAACCAGAATTTAAACAGAAAGACTTGCTAGAAAAAATAGATCAACCAACAGCAGATTATTTCAAGAGTGAAGGCCTACCTATTCAGGATTTCTTTCAAAAAAGGCTGAAGACACAGAAAGAAATTGGCCAAACAAAGCACTTTAAAAACATGGAAAGTTATAGGGAAGAACTGGGACACATGGAGTTAACATACCTTGGGAGCAAAACAGTCATGACTACTGCTAGAATTACAGCACTTTCATCTATCTTGCAAAAGGCAGAAGAAGTTTTAAAAGTCACTAAAGAGAACAAGGTGAAGGAAGAGAAGAGTGAGTTAAGTTTTTGTGTGACTAGATGCCAGGAACAGTTATGCATTCTCCAAAATAGGATAAACGAAAAGACCCAATTGCCTGTGCCCTTGCTTCAAAGCATTGCCCACCTTGTTTGTTTGCCTACAATAAATGGAGAACTAGACTTGGAAAACACGAGACTTGAGTATCTTGAATATGTATAAGAAGAAGCTATTGACCAGTTATTGGGCAGCTCAGCCACTTTGAGGTGCTGAAACTCTTGCTGATGTTGAAAAGAATCTGCAATGGACTGGAACTAAGCTGGAGGGACTGATGACTGTCCTGAAAAGAATCTCAGTCTAAGTTAGAAGAATGGCCATCCTGCTCTGAGGATTCAAGATTCTCCATTAAGCAATGCCCATGGATTTTGATAGATCCTAGTGACCTCACTACCTTACGGTTGTGGAGTTGCTGGGCAAACACAATCAAGAGAAACAATTTTCACATTCATATGAGACTTTGGCAAGCACAGGTTCATGATTGTGCCAGGAACTCCGAATGCTTCAAGTACAGCTAGCCACCCTATTTACTCAGTATCTTAAACTAAAGTCTGAGAACAAGGCACTGTAGTATTTGATGTATGGTGACTCCAAGCAGCTAATGCTTCGTGCTCAGGAATTGTCAGATCCTCTGGAGCAACTTAGCATCACACAAGCTAAAGTCTGTGAAATTCTAATGGACACCCCGATCAACTTAGAGACCCAAAACAAATTATCTGCAGGGCCACTTCCAGAAGATGGAATGCAAACTCTACATATACTTCTTCAGCGACCCAAACTATCTGAAGAAGTTGGTTGAAGAAGTTGAAAAGCAAGCACTGGCATCTTCGTGTACATAATGGCAAGAGAAGAAGAAAATAATCTTGCTCCGAGGCGCTTTTACATAAATTCTGTCTCAATGAATGGAATGCTTCCAAGAGAAGCATTCGGGAATTGTTAGGAGGGTAAACTTTCATCTTCCTGCCATCTCTTCTCTGAAGAATACATTAATATCTATTAAGGCTCTTTTCTAGGAGTTGATTTGATGACATGTATCTATTACCATGGGAAATATTGTATAGTATAAGGATTCTGTGTATGTTCCTTTTTTTGGATCCTTACTTTGCTACAGTATAGTAGAGTAGAATATATACATAGTGGGGGGTGTTCAGAGGGGGGAGGATGTTATGCAGAAATTGAGATGGAGTGCCTAAAACTATGAATACTTCTAAGAACTGGAATAAAAGTATCTATTGTCAAGAAATAAAACACAGACCAGTTAGATCAGTATTTCTCAAACTTGGCAATTTCCTGGTTGGGGAATTCTAGGAGTTGAAGTCCACATATCTTAAGATTGTCAAATTTGAGAAACATTGAGTTAGACTATAATGTGCACAAAATTGATGGGCTTTGCAAGACTTTTTTTGAAACAAGAATTTCAAAGGCTAAAGTATAATCATTAAATCAATATCCTTGGGAATAATCTGTTGTTTCCAGATTTCCCAACACTGCTTAATACAAAATGTTTGCTAAACACAAGGAGAACATCAAGTTGCCAGTGGTAAATGGTAACCATAAAGTAATAGGAACTAATGAGCAATGATAGAAGTAATATAACCTGTAATGCATACGTGGCTCATTTTTCTCAGATAATTGAATAAGTTATTCCAATCAAGTTATTCCAATCAAACAGTTGTTAACCTGAAACAGTGTAAAAAGATGAAGCCCTGTCTCATCATTTGATTCGCTGTGATTAACACCCTAAAATCATTCTAGGAAAATAAAATCTTCAGTAATGGAATACATTGTCATAGTTAAACTAATATAAAAAATTAAAAGCATTCACTGTATTCCATATTTAGTTCTAAAAAGCAATAAGAAACCTAAAATTATGCACAATAGATGTAAATAGTATGTTCAGAAAGTAGAGTTTCCACTGGCTGTTTTTACATCTCTTTTAAAATGTTAATACTCCAACAGGGGTATGAAACTTAGCCTTGAATTAATAGAGTCTTGTTAATTCAATTGATAGGTCCCAGTCAATTCTTCAGGAAGTTAATAGCTTTAGAAAAAAGGGTGCTCACAGGTTTAGATCAAATCCAAAATGAAGTTTTGAATGACAATGGGTGTTCCTGTATCAAAACCACAAATATCCAGCATCCCTCTGTCATCTGGGTCTGCAACTGTAAAGCCACTGGATGTCATTCCACAAACAATTAGCTTGGATGGAATACCCATTTTCTACAATCAGATAAAAAGAGAGAGAGAGAGAGAGAGAGAAATACTTTTTTTTTCAGACTATACTTGCAAAACAACAAATTATTTATAAAAGCCAAGTCTTACAGACTTTATTACTGAAGTGCACAATCCATATTCTTGTTATCTTCCTGTGAAGTGGGAAGTCTTATTTTTTTTTTCAGTATTTTGCCAAGATTTTTGATCCCAACTATCACAACTACAATTAGGGAAACCTGAATGTGGCAAATAGGGTTTTTCTTAAAAGTATGCTTTCTGTCTTATCTATGGTAGTCCTTTTCTTTTCTTTGTACTGCTCATTCTTTCTGCTTGTCCTTAAATAGCTTTTTCTGCATCCAATAACAAGTACTGTTCCACTTGTGGATCGCTTATGTGAACCCAGTACGCTTCTAGATCAGATCACTGTAGTGCAGATAGCTAGAAAGTCACAAGCAGTGCTGATATAACACTAATATAAACAGGACTAAACTAGTATGCACTGAACACAATATTAAAAATATAACTTTATATATTTATATTTCATTCTACTTTAGGATTATAATTATGTTGTTTGCCCAAAACCATTCCAGAAAATGGTTCTCTGTTATAACATAATGTAAACCATCAGAAAGCTGTTAGCTACTTAAGAATGCAAAATTTTATAAAGAAATATTTTTCTTATTTTGCATTATTTAAAGAATACTTACCTCTCTATACTGTCTCAATGCTGTGGCAGGGTGAACATCTCCAGCAAAGGTCTCACTATCCACAAAGATAATAAAAACATCAACTGCTACACCTGTCTTTTGGGCCCAGAGCACTGGAGCAGAACAATTAGTGGCACCCCTTGGAATCTATAAGTAAAAAAAAAATATTAAAATCCAAACAAGCCAGCAAAAGTTAGCAATATTTCTGCCAGGGAACTAACAAAGGGAATGTAAATCAAAGTTTACATTTAAGATTGCAAACTTTGCTGTTGTATATATGTTACTGGCAATGTGTGAAAAACTGGCATTTTGTAGATTGCCTAGGAAATCTATAGAATGTGTGATTTTTTTTAGGCAAAGTATGAAGTGTCTGTTATTTTAATATGCTATACACTTTCCTTAGGTATTGTATATAATACCTAGGCAACATGCAGAATGACAAGAACCATTTAGGAAAAGTATGAAAAGAAAGCCATGAAAAGGGTTAGAGTTAGGGTTAACCCTAATCCTTTATTGAAAGGGGTTTATGAAAATGAAAGAAAAAATGAAAAAGGTGGTACAGGATTTTCTTACTGAAAAAACAAGAAAAAAAAGACCAGTATTGACCTACTTGTTGCAACAAGGCAGGCTAGAATGGCATTTTAATGGGAATATTTTATATTTTGCTGATTTGCCTTTTGGCATTGCATAGAATGCCTAGAAAATACTGTATGTAAAAAGTGTTTCATATTTTGAGGTCCCATTTTTGTCATTCTATAGATTTTCCAGGCATGCCATAAAATGCCTAATTTCACACATTAGTGATAACATATATATTCTACCAGACAATCTGTGACCTATTGGGTCATTGTTTCAGAGATATTTCCTTATCTAGAAAAACTCTGGGCAAAAACTCAGTGGGAGTGGGTACAACTTCTCTCTTCCTTTCAGCTTCCTCATCGAGTTTCCTTGTGGGAAGCCAGCAGTGAACACTGGAAACCTACGTACCTTTCTTCCTTATTCCTCCCTCCCTTCCTCCCTCCCTCCCATCTTCCCCTTTTCCTTCCTTTCTCCCTTCCTGATAAGGCTAGCAAATCACTACTGTTGAGTGGAGAAGGGATTAAGAGAGTGGCCAGAAGCTTTCAAGAAATGTTGACAGTGATGATCAAATCGTCTCAACAGCATGGTGGCAGCAGCACTGAAGCAGCTACAACTTTCCCAAATTTCATTCTCTCAGGGTAAGGAGTCACCCGCATTTTGTAACTTTACCCATTTGAGGTACCTTGACTGAAAAGGTTTTGCCCTACGTTGCAACACTTTGCTCAACTAAAGGTTACAGACATGAGAGTTTTGGGTAGTATTTTGATATAGCGAATGACGTTTTCCCTGGAAAGTGATCAAATATCAGCTATTTTTTTTCCCCCATCAAACTAATGTCTCCTGTGATTTGCAATAGCAGTACAGTTTCAGACAAAGATCTACACTACGTGTCCCTTGAGCCTGTCCTCTGGAGATGCCAAACTGACAGGCAAATGAAAGTACACAGCAAAGCACTATTATAGACAACTCATGCAAGCTACAGAATTGCTGTTCACGGAGAAAAGGAGAAAAATCCTCTGGCCTGAGGATTAATTTAGTGGCAACCTTTTTCATCTCCCACATATGCACAGACAAATCTACAGTCCCCACAGCATGCAAACAGATATGCATATATGAGTCTATGTCTACTGTAGGATAGGCAAAGTTTATAGAAGGTTGCATGACATGAAATGGAGAGGACTAGCTTGCCCAGCAATATCTCCATGTCCATTCAGATCCATGTTTCCTTTAAAAAAAAAAAAGTTATTACCAAGAGATCTTTCACAAATCCAGGTCTGATTCCCATCCTCTTCTGCATCTACCCTTAATACCTTAAGCTTACCATTAAAATTTTTCAATGTTTTTGCTGTAATCTTTTGGGTTTCATTTCCTTCTATAAATCCATACACTAATGTGATTATGAATTTGATCACAAAACCAATCTGATCACTTCCCAGGGAAATTATCATTCATTATATCTACTGTCCCAAACAAATTTACATGCTTTTTTCTATTAAGCCAGCTCATTTACTTTTTTTCTCTTTATCCCGTAACTCATTATGTAATATAATAGCACCTTCAAATTATATACTAACACACTTCAAGTAAAATCAAAGCATATCCATACACTCTTACATCTCTTATTAGTTATCCATTTTCCATTTTTCTTTCTAATGAAGTTTAAGTACTGGATTACTCAGGCCAATGTGCTTTCCTTTTTACTATGATATTAAAATTAACATGTGCTACATGCAAGAAAAAAGAGTCACTTGAAAATAAAACGCTTCCATGAAAAAGAATTACTTGTTTAAGAGTTAGTAAAATACTTCTTTTCATGATAAATACATTGTTAACTATTCTCATATAAAACTACAGGGTGACTTTAAGAATATTAGATACCTCAGACATTTTCTGTAATACTTGTGGTAAAGTCATATCCTCAGTCACAGGACTAGGAACTATATCATGGGAAAAAGCAACAATGTGGGAATCTTTTTCAGTGCGTGCCACAACCTGGTAAAAACCAAATGACCAAAGGTAAAGAATGTTATTTTCCTGTTTGTTAAACTAAAAAGCATTTCTGCACTCAAACTTTCTATGTCTAGTCTAGTTGCCTCTTGAAAAAGCACCTTTAGGTCAAGCTTTCTCTGGTTTTCAAATGTGAAATAGCTGTTTTTACAAGCCTTTTCTATTCTAATTCATCCCTTTTTTAATGCTCCACAATATGTTAGTCCTTTCTCCCAGACTTTCTTAAGTTGTTATTTTCTTTGGATACAAGTGCTGAAAATCTGATTACCAAATCTTGCATAATGGTTCCTTCTTGACCTATAGAACAGGCACTGAAGGAATGCATCATCTTAGCCAAACATTTGCTTTAGTTCAGGAGGCATTAATCACTGGAAAAATGATTTGTTGCCTGCTCTAACTAGAGCAACAGGAAAATTATGTATTGTAGACAAATGGCATGACAAGACTGGCTAGTAAGGCATGGAATGAAGGAAAGGTATCATCAACATGTGGCCAAATACTGTCCAGTAATTAAGTTACTCAAATTATAAACACAGAGAGACATTTGGGAGTCATTAAAGGAAATATGTCCTTATATACTTTTAGAAAATGTTGACCATATTATCTGAAAATAAACAGGTTAAATAAAACAAAAGTTTAATTTATATCTGAAGAAATCAGCAGAATAGGAATTAATACCTATGTTGATTTGCATGGATAGGTTTGTTAGTTTTGTTTTAAAATCATATCTATCAAATCATGAGGCAGATATCCTCGGCTTTACCAAATTACAATCTATTTAGTCTTGGAAAGTCAGAACAACGCCATCGCATCCCAAAGTTTGGGACCAAAAAATATCATAAAACTGAGATGTTTCTTACCATGCACATAGTTGCAGCAATGGTACTAGCATTCAGCACACTACCAAAAACCTTTTGTAACATAGAATCACTAACATCAACAGCAACTAAGATACGCTTTCCCATTGGTTCTAATGCCTAAGAAAGAGGCAATGAGTGGAAAGAAGTCAGAATATATAATATTTTTTTAACATTGTTTTAATTACATGACTTTTTACAGCTGTGAGTGCTTTCAGAATCAATGGTATTAATCAAAGAAATGCTAGTTGATTACAAAAATAATACAAATATATGAGAAGAGGGTACTAATTCACCACCCCACCACCACCACCATCTTTCCCCAAATGTACATTATAGCTGAGCAACCAAGTGCACAGCATAATGTGTTAACTAAATCTCCATGAGTCTTAAGAGGAAGGGGGGGGGAGGAAGACTACAGCCCTAGACTGTTATGGATTGATCATACAGAATACCGAAAAACAAATATCCTAGGAACATTTACCATCCTTCTTTTAGTCTTTATTGCCAAAATTGGAACTTCCCTAAAGAGATTTTGCTTAAATGCTTCAGACTTATACTGAAAGTAGTTAAATAAATATTCATTAACCATTACCTTGAAGGACTTGTAAAATGAAGTATTTAGAGCTTCCAAGATGTCCTTCTCTGGTTGCCAGTGCAGTTTTCCCCGATAACCACGCTCTCCTTTATAGTTTTCTAATGCAACCAAAATATGGAATGGGTGTATCTGAGCCTAAAGAATTTTGGAAAACAGACTCAAAATGTTAATTTCACCTTCCAGTGATAATTTCTGCTAATTAAGTAAGCTATAAGATCAGTGATTGTGGAATAGGAAATTATATTTATTTAAGTATTCTGAATATAGAGTGCAAAGCAACTTTTTAACATGTTTTCAAAGTATTATTGCTAGAAATAACTGCTACAGTATCCCTTAGATTTTTTTTCCCTTTATCTAAATGAGATTTTTTTTAAAAAAAATTCAGTTATTAATTCAATGGTTTATTTGGTTGATTTAGAGAGATTCAAATTTATATGGTGACCTCACAAACTTGGTCTGGTAATCAGAACAGTGCTTTTTTATTCTCTTTGCCTTCTGTAAAGCTATTACACAAGAAGAGAAATCCTTTCATATGACGTTTACAGCCAATGTTCCCGACAAAAGGATATTTTTGTATAGGTTTTTGTTTTGTTTTGTTTTGTAATTTACACTTGTTCAGCAAAACAATGATTCCCCCATTTTAGCAGTAGAGAAAGCATTGAAAAGGTTACTGATTTTAAAGGCTACCTTCGTAAAAATATGAACAGAAGGAAAGATTACAAGTATATTTAAAAATCTTGTACAGGGCTTACAATCATTTATTTAATGACCATTTGAAGTTACAACAGCACTGAAAAAAGTGACTTATGACCACTTTCCACTCACGTGACCATTGCAGCACCCCTGTGATCATGTGATCAAAATTTGGATGCTTGGCAACTGGCGTGTATTTATGACAGTTGCAGCGTCCCAAGATCATGTGATCACCTTTTGTGCCTTTTTTGACAAGCAAAGTCAATGGGGAAGCCAGATTCACTAAACAATCATCTTATTAACTTAACAACTGCAGTGACACGCTTAGCAACTGTGGCAAGAAAGTTTGTAAAATGGGAGTAAAACTCACTTAACAACTATCTTGCTTAGCAATGGAAGTTTTGGGCTCAATTGTGATCATTTTCCATCATCAACTAGAATTGCCAACTTCCCCTGAAACCAACCCCAAAGATTCTACACTCTGAATCAACCAACGTAGGACAGGTAATTTTTAATAAATAAGAGACTCAAGATCAAAACTATTGATTAATAAGTACTGATTACTTAATCCACTTAGTTTGGTGGAGAGGTTTAAGGTGCCAGGAAACTGCAAGTTCTAGTCCTGCGTTATGTAGAAAGCCAGCGGACTCATTTTGGGCCAGTCGCTCTCAGCCCAAGGAAGGCAAACCACTCCCGAAAATCTTGACAAGAAAACTGCAGGGATATGTCTAGGCAACAGCACAGGTCAGGAATGATTTGGAGGCACACATACATAGATACCGACCCCCCCCCCTTTAATTGCCTGTAAAATAATTCACCCCGTCTGTAAAACAGTAATAGCTGTATTTGTTAGGCACATAAAACTAGGCAAAAATAGACACTGAATAAAATGCAAATTGATACATTATACTATAATTCAATTAAATTGAAAGGTCCATGACATATAACATTATCCTCTATCATATAAAATTGGAAAATCAATAATAGTTATATATTTTAAAGTAACTTTATAAAATACGGTAAAAAAGATGTTAGTGGGTTTTTTTTTAAATAACTAGAATCTAAGTAGCAGTCCATTCCAACCCCCCAAAAAAACCTGAAGATAGGTAGATAGGTAGATAGGTAGATAGGTAGGTAGGTAGGTAGGTAGGTAGGTAGGTAGGTAGATAGATAGATAGATAGATAGATAGATAGATAGTTAGATAGATAGATAGATAGATAGATAGATAGATAGATAGATAGAAGCACGAAGCTGAAAACACCAGCCTGAAGATGACGAATGAGACTTCGTCGAAACGTCGTCAAGACACTTCCAATTTTACACGGGAGAAAACCTGAATAACCAAAGACCTACATAGATAAACACAGATCTGATAATCTTAAACAGGATGTGGCTATTCCAGTTTGTGGTAGGAATAAATAACTCTAACCCAATAAATTTGGTCAAGAGCACAAAGTCATCAGCAGATCTTTCTAATAACCAGATGTACAGGTAGTCCTCGACTTATAACAGTTCATTTAGTGACCGTTCAAATTACAATGGCACTGAAAAAAGTGACTTTTGACCATTTTTCATTGCAGCATCCCCATGGTCATGACTCATATTTATGATGGTTGCAGTGTCCCTGGGTCATGTGATCGGCTTTTGCAACCTTCTGACGAACAAAATCAATGGGGAAGCCAGATTCACTTAACAACTGTGTTACTAACTTAACAACTGCATTGTTTCACTTAACAACGGTAGCAAGAAAGGTCGTAAAATGGAGCAAAATTCACTTAACAAATGTTTCACTTACAAGGGAAATGTTGGATTCAATTGTGGTCATATATTGAGGACTATCTTGTATACAGGGCATGATTTCTGAACTCTATCAATTTGTCAAGAATGTCCATAATTCTTGACAAAAATCAAAAGGCATAATAAATCTT
This sequence comes from Crotalus tigris, assembly GCF_016545835.1. Classification (NCBI taxonomy): domain Eukaryota; kingdom Metazoa; phylum Chordata; class Lepidosauria; order Squamata; family Viperidae; genus Crotalus; species Crotalus tigris. The sequence continues at coordinate 675,307 of NW_024097532.1, read as the reverse complement.
TTGTAATCTAGCTAATAATACAACAGATTCTGTCAACATTTATTAAATGCAACAGAGTTCAATAGGTTTTTTTTTCTATAAAGAGCTTTTTTAAATATAGAAACGTTTACCACATACAGTGGGTAATACACAAATACAAAGAGTAAGAAACAAGAAAATTGTTGATGGATATCTGAATGATGCTTTTTTTTATGTAAGCATATTCTAGACCAGCCCTTCTCACATGGCATATCATAGAATCATAGGATTTCACGGGAGATTGTGATTGAAAATTAAAAATAAAACTTTTTTTCAGCTTTCTCTACTATGTAATACTAGCAGTCACAGTAGTTGAAATTTTTACACAATGGATCCCAGCTTTTAAATATTGTATTCAATTTTTCTAATATAAATAGCATTAAGTACAATCAATTTACAATATTTATTTTTTTACATAAAATCTACCAGAACTACCTTTTGAAAAATTAAATCCTATTTTGTCTCTTTGTCAGTTATTCAGAAATGCGTTTGTCTTGTAAGTTTTTAAAGTTTATGAAAGGGGGAAAAGATTAATTTCAATAAAAAGTAAGTTAAGCATAACCAGATTTTCTTCCAAGGAGGGCTAAAAAGTCATTTTTAGTTTCAAATAGGGAAAAAACTACTCTTGCACATACCATTCATCATTAGCATCTTGTGCATTAGAAATTTGGATAAAATTATAAAATGTAGAATATTTAAAGGGAAAAACTGAAGTTTCATCTACCCACATTACTGACTTACATTAGAATTAGTACCTTTGTGGTACAGGGGAAGCCAACAAAAATAATGCACTAATGAATTGGCAAAATAGATCCACAGAAAACTAGAATACAATACGCACAAGAACAATGCGTTAAAAAATCCTTACCTTTTTAAGAAGTTTTTCATTTTTTAATTTTTCACAAACCATTGCTACCTCTGAGCTTCCCGGTTCAAGAACAGAATTTGCTGTCATTTTCCCCAGGTTTTTCAATACTGCTGTTACGGGCATGTTCTGTAGCAGTGCTTTCCATACCTTATACAAAATGAAATTCAACGGTAAGAAAAAGTCATGTGTTTAAAGAAAAAGACATACTCAGTATAAATACGCATAACTGTACAGGAATCATGTAAATTTATTTATTCATTCGTCACATTTCTACAATATCCACTTCAGCTATGTAATTCTGGGCAGCTCACAATAAAAACATGTCACAAAGTATAAAAGCGTAAATAAGAACAAAGTTAAAAACAGGGATGACTCTCTTCTCATAAGGCAAAATTCTTTAACCAACAGGATCCACGATGTGCCCTCCCCACCTGACCACGTCGAATGGGACAATATAATTTGGACAAGCAAGATAGTTCCTCAGGTAACCTGGTCCCATGCCATGAAGAATACATGTAAAACTAAGAATACATGTAAAAATTGTTAAAAGTACTATAAAAACAGAGGAGTGATAAAGTGCAGAAAACAACATTATATAGTGTGATTCAAAGTATTAATGTTTCTCTAATTTCCTTACCTCTTTAGATTTCAAGTGACTTGTCAGGAGGTGTTCTCTAACTAAACTATGCTCTTCTATCAAATGAATCACTTCCAGTTCATCCGTTGTATGCTTTACCCTTTCCACTGCTTCCAAATACGTCAACACTTTTTCAGCCTCAGCAGAAAGCCTGCTCTCTTTATATGTCTCTTGGACTTCCTTCCATCCCTTCATTACATACTTAGTGACAATGGCCAGGCCTGTTGAAATACAGTAAGTTTTATTTCTAATTTAGAACATATTTTGAAAAGAAATATGAACTTCAAAATAATGTGAAGTTATCAAATATTAGGCTGGAAAGTGTATTTATTTTGTATTTGGTATTTTCTGGCATCCTAGCAAAACTAGCAATTTATTTATGTTACCTTGATAAATAGTGGAATATAATATAAAAGTAAAAGAATAAGTAATGTTACTATTTAATTAAATACATATGGACACAGACAATGCCTTTTTCACAATTTATTCATCTGACCCTCAGTCTTTAGGACTGATTGTGGGCATGCTTTCTGCTATAATTCTTCTATTGCTTTTGCTATTTGTAGCAGCAACAAAAATTACTTCTAGAAAAATTTCAAGCTTTTGATTTTAAAAAAATTAAAAACTATTAAAGATTCTCCCCTATTATAAAACAAAGCAATACAGGTTATTTGTATTGAGGCCCAAATTTCTGGTGCTAGGCAAGAAAGTGGTTTTGCTCCATTTTATGACCTTTCTTGCTACAGTTGTTACACAAATCACTGCATTTGTTAAGTTAGCAACACAGTTGTTAAATGAATCTGGCTTTCTCCTTGACTCTGCTTGTCAGAAGGTCGTAAAAGCTGATTACATGACCCCGAAACACTGCAACTGTCATAAATATGAGTCAGTTACCAAGCATCTGAATTTTGATCACGTGACCATGAAGACACTGAAATGATCATTAATTGTGAAAAATGGTCATAAGTCAGTTTTCAGCATTGTTGTATCTTCAAATGGTCACTAAATGAACTGTTGTAAGTTGAGGACTACCTATACGTTAATAAAAGTTTTTTTTTAAGTGAACATTCTATATTCTGTCCAATATTTTATACTTTTATATGTCAGTTTGTCATGGCTTACTTTACAGAATTACACTTCCATGTCTCGCTCCTCTATCTCTTTTGTTCAAATGTAAAGACAAAATCAACAAATCCTTGTTGACTCAGAAAATTGACTTGTTTTGTTATTACCTTCATTTGCAGGCTTTAGATGTGATAACCTGAGAAGGTCTTTATGACACCAGCCATTTTTCTTCTTGTATGCTGTCACCGCCAAAGCAATCGCCATGTCATTCTTTCCATTGTACCAAACTGAAACAGCTTTTCTCAGGGCCCGGCCCCACATGCCACATTTCATGCCTTCCTTCAGATCCTTTTTAAACTGGATGAAAGTGAAGAGGTGGGTTGGTATATGACAAATTTCAGGGACAGCCTTATAAGCTTCTTGTTTGGTTTTGGCATCAGAACATTGTGAACAAATGGCAAGCGCAAACAATACTGGATCCTGTTTTGCTGCTCTACCTTCCTGGCTGAATGTCTTTATTTCTTGCACTGCTTCATAACCTTTGCCACCTTCAATAAGCCTCAAAAGAGCATCTACACTTTCAAAGCTCAGTTTCTGTTCCTTGACATAGAATGCACCTCCTTCAGAACCAAAACACAAGAAACGGCGCAGTCTAGTCATGTCTGTAACTTGCCACCCACATCCATCTTCAGAATCTGATATCTGGTTTTCATTGTCTGGCTGCATTGGACTTGCTCCTTCTTCCATTGCTTCTCAGTATAAAGAAGTCCCCTGAAGAAACACAATAAAATTATTTCATTTATCTGGAATCTGGACTTTATGGTCAGCATTATTAAGACAATTACTCAAAACATTTCTTTCAGAATAAATGTTCGGCAATATTTTATGAAAAAAATGTTCCAACTTCAATTAAAACCTTCAGAATGAGAATCTTTTATATACAAAATGTACTAGATACAGTAAGTATAAGAGATTATCTCAATTTCCTAATAAATATTCGTTGACACGATTCTAAAAAAATCTCCCTAAATGAACCAATTTTCTTTGGATAATGCTAGTGAGTTAATATTTTACTCTTTTCTTCAATCCCAGAGGTTTTATAACTCATAAGGTCAATTGATTCAGTTGATCATATATACTAATAAATATATTTTTTGAATTTTTTCAAAGAAAAAGTAATTTCATAATTTCTTATCTATCCTATGCTGGTCTAAGTAATTAAAAGTTATTCTGCCATTACAAGCATATTCACTATACCTGCATCCAGAGACCAAAATATTTAGGCAACTATATGAAATTCATGTCTCCAATGCATTTCTAGTAAGCAATTAAGATTTGACAACTTCAAGCTGTAATTTCTAGAAGTGATTTATTTATTTGATGTAATATCTTCTGGTGTTACTAAGAATCCTATAATTACTTTTAATTTCTGAACTTAATAAACTATTTTGTCAAGTTTATTTTTTTCCTTTCCTGTTTCTTATTTAAAGATAATAATATGCATGTTTAATTTACATTACAGAACAAAGATTCTGAAATGCAATATCCTGTCTGAAATATAATGTTCTTAGGACATGCAATATTCTGCTTTTAAAAATAAGCTGTGTAAATATGCTAATGGAATTCCACACAGAAATACATATTTTATAATTTGAAATTGAAAAACACATTCCTCACAACACAATAAAATATTTTGAGCAGTAAAATTTTAGCACAATTTCTAAATTAAAAAGGTACTCTAAAGACCAACAAAAAAATAATATAATCAGATGTGCAATTTAAATGATGTAATTGTTTTATATAAAATTTCTAATTAGTTTTCAGTGATGAAACCACTTGAAATTGGAAATGCCATAAATCAAACCACAAACATGTCCTTATTAAAAAATAAAACAGCTTAAAATCTTGTAACATTGCCCAGAATTTGATATAAGATGGGCAGCCACATATTTTAAATATAGTTCGGAACCAACGTAAATGCATTTTGTGCCAACTGTTCACAGAAAAAACAGATATGAGTGCAAGATACAACACACTGCAGTTTTTCATTTGTATCCCACCCATTTTCCAATTTGTTCAAAGTGCTATATCTCAGCTTATTCAATATTGTCTTGCATACTAATGCTATGGAAGAAATTAAAGAAAAATAGCTATTTATTGAATCCCACTCAACACATTCCATTGTTAAGTTCCAGTTCAAGTGTAACATTTTCTAAAGTGGTTTGGGCTAAGGAATCTTTGTGACAGATTGTTCAGGCCAAAATCTATGATATAGAAAGAATGCCATTGAAGGTAGAAAAAAATGCATGTTTCTACTCAGTGTAATCAGGTAATTACAGATAACAACAGTTCATTTAGTGACCGTTCAAAGTTACAACGGCACTGAAAAAAGTGACTTATGATCATTTTTCAGACTTATGACCACTGCAGCATCTCCATGGGTTCATGATTTATATTCGGATGCTTAACAAGTGTCTCACATTTATGACAGTTGTAGTGTCCCAGGGCTTTCTGATCAGATTCACTTAAGAACTGTGATACTAATTTAACAATTGCAGTGATTCAGTTAACAAATGTGACAAGAAAAGTGATAAAGTGGGGCAAAACTCACTCAACAAATTTCTCACTTAGCAACATAAATGTTGGGCTCAATTTTGGAAGTAGGCTGAGGACTACCTGTACTATATATTCACTTGGGGAATTATGGTACAGAACATTTCCCATTACCTGTCGAGCAGCCAATCAATCATCTACTAACCTATTCAGATCTTGCAAAACCTCTGCAAAATCATTCATCAGACAACACGTATAAGTCCTTTATTCATTTGTACTATGGGATGCACATTCCTCAAGACAACAAGTTGCAATTGCTTCTATTGCTATCCTGCATTCCTGTTCAACCACATTGCTCCTCTCCAGGATGCCCCAGGTGGATCACTCCAGCAATCCCTAAACTCATAGTATAATCCTCAATTTACAACCACAATTGAGCCCAAAATTTATATTGCTAATTTGTTAAGTGAGTTTTGCCCCATTTTTCGACCTTTCTTGCCACATTTGTTAACTGAACCATTGCAACTATTAAGTCAGTAACATGGTTGTTAAGTGAGTCCAGCTTCCCCACTGACTCTGCTTGTTAGAAGGTCACAAAAGATGACTGCATGATCCAAGGACACTACAAGTGTCATAAATATGAATCAGTTGTTAAGCATCTGAATTTTGATCACATGACCATGAAGAATGCTGCAATGGTCGTAAGTGTGAAGAATGGTTATAAGTCCCTTTTTTCAGTGCTGCTGTAACTTTGAGCAGTCGTTAAATGAATGGTTGTAAGTCAAAGACTATCTGTACAAGGTTTTAAAATATGCTTGTAATATTTCTGTTCATCTTTTTACGAAGATACTCCTTAAAGTCAGTAACTTTTTGCAGTTTTCTCTACTGCTACAGTAAAATGGGGAATCATTCTGAAAAAGTGAAAATTACAAAAAAATATTATACAAAAATATCCTTTTGTCGGGAACATTGGCTGTGAACTTCATATGAAAGGATTTCATATGTGTAAAATAGGTTTACAGAGGGCAAAGAATTTCTTTTCTTTCTTTTTTTTTTTTTAAAGCACTGTTTGGATTACCAGACCAAATTTGTGAGGTCATCGTATAAATCTGAAGTTGTAAGTCGAGGGCCACCTGTATTGTGAACCGCTTCTCCCCACCCGCAACGAGACAGCTCCGATCGATCAATCAAAAACAACTGCCAGAAATTCTTCCCTCGGCTAAAATGCTACAGGTCGGGCATGAATGAACGACCGACAAAGAGAGAAAAGGCGGCTTGCTTCGTCGCCGCTCCCAGGCCCGGTTCGAGCTATTCCTGGAAGGCAGGAGAGCGATTCCCTAACCGAAAGAGACGGCCTCGCTGCTGCCGGCAGCCTAAGAACTGGCCTGCAACCAACCCACCATTTTATCTTTTATGGGTACTTAGGTCGGGGCAGCAACGTCTGCACACACAAACCGTACCTCTATGTAACTGCTGCAACCTCCGCGGCTTTTTGGGAGCCCAAGGAAAGGATCGCTTTCTCCTCAAGCGCGCTCTCTCTCCAGTCACTCCTCGCCCCCACCAAGACCGCCCTGACAACTTCCCTCACGCAGCAAAAACAAGGGAGGGAGCCGGATGGGGCAGCGGGTCCCGTCGCCTCCTGCACAGATGACGGGGAGTCCCTAGGACCCGGATGCACTGCACACGTACACGCACACCCGCCCCGCAACCCACATCTGTCTCGCGGCACTATCCTTCTTGGTCTCGCGGGCACAGGCGGCGGCGAAGGTTCCCGCTGATTGCTTTTGTGCGGGTTATGCACAGTGCGATGTGAGCCCGGACCCCCAGCGCTCCTTGAGTGTTAAAGCTAAATTTGTGGTCCAAACGTTTTGAGCGAAGTTCGTCGAGCCTGAACTGGAATTGCAATACCGTAGGGATGTGCTTGCAATTTCAGCTCCTATAGATTCTTTTGGACGTTTTTGGTAGGCAGCCGTTGGTGGCGGGAATGTAGGACAGCGAAGCTAGAGGAGAGGGACTTTTGAGGTTTTGAGATTTGAGGTTTTACATCACTGTTGTTCCAGTTACATTGCTGTGATTCGGTGATGGATTATTTTAATTTTCCGAGCAAAGCAGTCTTTGTATTAAACTGATGCCAATGGAGTGCAAGAGTATGGTTTGCCAGTGGTTAAGGCACCAGGCTAGAAAACCAAGAGATCATGGGTTTTAGAGTCTCAAGCATAAAAATATTCTCCAGAAGATCAGCATAGTTGCGTTTTATAGTCACTAAACATCAGTTGGAGCCACAGAATAGAGAAAATGACCCAAGGAAGATCAGTTAGTGGCTGCGTTGCTTAATCTAATTAGCAAATTAGGATGGCATTATTAACATGCTAAAACAGTTAAAGCAAATAAGCAATCCCGATTATTGGGGCTAAAATATAATGTGGTTTCTTCAATTTGGATTAAGTATTTGGTTTGTCATCCTTGATTTATGATTTAGCGCAAAGTGGAACATAGCCAGGATAGTGTAGTCAGGTTAAAACATTTTAGTCCATGGTTGCCCGTCCGCCTCCAAGCTGTTTCATTAGTCAATGGTTCAATAGTATATGGATACAGAAAACTGGGTCGAGTAATTAACTGTGCATATCAGTGCAAATATAGCCTATAAGCCACTGCCCTCTTGGCTTATAGATTGCCAACTGAATTTGCAAATGCAAAGTTATAAAATAATATCACCGCGCCATTTACTCTTTACACCGGGTTTGCTCTATTCTTTAAAAACCCGTCTCTACGGCTCTTTAATTGCAAGCCGGAAATGCAGCATGCCAGGCAGTTTAGCCTCTCCTCTCTTTGATTAGTCCTTTTGCTCCTCTCTTCATCATAGAGTAGATGAGACCGCCTCGTCGAGATCTGAAGTCGCCGGCCGCTGAGGCTGTCGGGAAAACGGCGGCGTGCCTTTCCTTGCTTTGCTTTCGACCGTCCGCGGAGTGGGCGAAGAAGGGCGCGCGGTTATCGCAGAGGGGCGGCGTGTGAGCGAAGCGAGGGAGACTGCCGGAGCCTTTTGCAGAGTCCGGGCGATTGAGAGGAAGTAGGGCAGCGCGGCCGCTTTTTGGACGCGATGGCGGGCGGGGGCAGCGCTGGCGAGTGGTGCCTCATGGAGAGCGATCCAGGCGTCTTCACGGAGCTCATCAAGGGGTTCGGTGAGGTTTGTGGCTGGACTGCCTTCGCGGCCCCCCCCTTCCGAGGCGGTGGAGCTAAAAGGGAGCCAAAGGGGGAAAACTGGCCAAAGCCTCAGATTCGATCTTCATGGGCTCGATTGGCTTCTTAAGATTCCCAGCATCGGTTTGCAAATGCCTCATTGATTAGGAATGGATGCGGTTTCTGGCCATGTACAGAACGCGGTTCCCTGGTTAACGACCATTTTGCAATTCATTCATTAGAGCAGCAATTCAGGAATAACAAGTTACAATAATTAGGGCAAAAGCTATCACGCCTATTTAGCATCTTGTGTGAAACTACTTTTTTTTTTTTAAGGAGTGAGATGTCCTCTGGACAAGATTATTTCCTCACACGTGTAGAATTCTTTTTTTTCCTTGGTGCACATTAGATTTGTTTTTCTTTGATATTAAAATGTTTGGGGCAATGGAGAATAGAGATGATATTAACATCCTTTCTGTGCCCTAGTAATGGATCTGGAGGGGAAAACATTGAGGCTTATTTATGATGGAGTTACAGCTATGTAACAAAAGAAATAGATTATAGAAATCGTAGTAGGTATTTCCCATTAATTTGGGAATGGGGAGAGAGATGCATACACATCAATTTGTATGTGATACAGTAGCTTTGCATAAAACTGACTTTCAAAAAAGAGCTGCAACCAGACTGTTCTGACATGCATTTGTAAATGTGTACTCATTAGATCAGCATTTTACCATTCATTTCCAGTTTTGTCTACAGCCTAGTGGTCTCCCAATCAAATATTAACTAGGACCAAAGTTGCCCCCTTCTTCAAAAGCAGTCAAGATTGGCTGGTGGCTGTCATGTTAAATGTGTCAAATCTATATTTCAATTGTGTATCTATGATTAACAACATATAATGTAACAAATGCCTGAAAGTAAAATGTGTATGTGTCAGAATTTTGTGAGTGCAAACATGCAAGGCAGATACTTGAAGAGCTGGATTAACTTGTAATTCCTCTTTAAATTAATTCTAAGTTTTGCCCTTGGATTTTTCTCATGTAAATTCACCCAACCTACTTTTCAATTTTGCCTAGCTTACATACATTGTATTTGTTATGAAAAAATGATTTTTTTTAATTTTCAGGTTGCAGAGGAGCACAGGTTGAGGAAATATGGAGTTTGGAGCCTGAGAACTTTGAAAAATTAAAGTAAGTATGTTGCTTGTAGTTAGTTACCTTTTGTTCTTTGTGTTCATCCTTGCTGTATAATTTAGGTTCTGTATTTCCCGCCAATGAATAAAGGAGATTTTTAGTCAAGCAATTCACATTATTGGAAAAAGAAATGAAGATACCTTTTAGATTCTAGTCCTATATAGTTACTTTTGTAAGTATATAGTTACATTGTGAGTTCTAGTGGGGAGAAGAGATTGAATGCTGCCAGAAATCTGTGAAGTTATTTGCTCTGCCTGTTGCAAAGTCTAGGTCAAGAGTAGGCAACCTTGGCTCTTTTATGACTTGTGGAGTTCAACTCCCAGAATTCCTGAGCCAGCCATGCTGGCTCAGGAATTCTGGGAATTGAAGTCCACGAGTCATAAAAGAGCCAAGGTTGCCTACCCCTGGTCTAGGTACTCCATTACCCAGTAAGGAGATTCAGTGAGGGGAAAAAAGTATTTGATCCCCTGCTTATTTTGTACATTTGCCCACTGACAAATGATCAATCTATAATTTTAATGGTAGGTTTATTTTAACAGTGAGAGACAGAATAAGAACAAAAAATTCAGAAAAACGCATTTCAAAAAAGTTATAAATTGATTTGCATTTTAATGAGTGAAATAAGTATTTGATCCCCTATCGATCAGCAAGATTTCTGGCTCCCAGGTGTCTTTTATATGGGTAATGAGCTGAAATTAGGAGCACTCTCTTAAAGGGAGTGCTCCTAATCTAAGCTTGTTACCTGTATAAAAAATAACTGTCCACAGAAACAATCAGATTCCAAACTCTCCACCATGGCCAAGACAAGGAACTATCCAAGGATGTCAGGGACAAGATTGTAGACCTACACAAGGCTGGAATGGGCTATAAGACTATCACCAAGCAGCTTGGTGAGAAGGTGACAATAGTTGGTACAGTTATTCTCAAATGGAAGAAACACAAAATAACTGTCAATCTCCCTTGGTCTGGGACTCCATACAAGATCTCACCTCGTGGAGTTTCAATGATCATGAGAGAGGTGAGGAATCAGCCCATAACTACAAAGGAGGATTTTGTCAGTGATCTCAAGGCAGCTGGGACCATAGTCACCAAGAAAACAATTGGTAATACACATTTTTAGAAGGCATAGTATTCCTTTCCACTCCACCTGCTAATTAGTTATTGTTCTATGCTTTAGTTATAATACAAATGCAATTAGCTTTATTTCCTGGTCAGTATATATGTTTCAATTTTCAACATATTTTTTGTTTTTCTTTATCTTTAGGCCAGTTCATGGACTGATATTTTTGTTCAAATGGCAACCAGGAGAAGAACCAGCTGGTTCTGTTGTTCAGGATTCTAGATTAGATACATTATTTTTTGCTAAACAGGTATGGTAAATTGGAAAACTGTGTATCTTCTAGGACAGCTAGAAGGATGTTTCTGAATTAATACGTATATAATTTGCCCTTTTAAGAAAATTTATGGAGGACATATTTTTAAAACTAGGAAGTATGAAATTGTCCATATACAGTCCTTGACTTACGACCACAATTGAGCCCAAAATTTATGTTGTTAAGCGAAACAGTTAAGTGAATTTTTTGCCCCATTTTACAGCCTTTGTTGCCACACTTGTTAAGGGAATCATTGAAGCTGTTAAATTAGTAACAAGGTTGTTAAATGAAATCTAGCTTCCTAATTGACTGCCTGTCAGAAAGTCACAAAAGGTGATCATGTGACCCCAGGATACTGCAATCACAATAAATATGAATCAGTTGCCAAGCAGCTGAATTTTGATCATGTGACCATGGAAACAGTTGTAAGTGTGACAAATGGTCATCAGTCACTTTTTCAGTCCCATTGTTTGGTCACTAAATGAAGTGTTGTAAGTCAAAATACTGTTTATCAAGGAATTGGATTTTGTCTTCATTTTTATTTGTTTCAGAATTGTAATATCTTCAATAAAGACCTCCAGCCAGAAAATATCCGTTGTTTAACATGAAACGAACTTTATTCAGTTTGATTAGATATGTTAAGGTAGCAAGCAAAGTGTAGTAAAATTTAACTCCAGTGATATAATGTGTTTTGAACTGTCCATTTTACATGAGGATGTCATCCATATAAAGTTTAAGGATGAACAAGGTAGATCTGGACAAGGTGATTTCTGCAATTACCGCTACTTTAAGAAGTTATCTCTTCATCATCTTTCTTTGCTTTTCTTGTCTTGTTTTACATGGAAATCTGTTAAGTATTTGGTGCAAAGTAAATAGCAGAATTGCCATTCCTTCTGCTTTAATTTGTGAGAGATAATATGTTAAACCTAATCACATGAGAATATTCAGTTAACTCAGTTTAACTTGAATAGAAGATTGAGAAACAGAAGTTTTACTTGAGTTAAAAACTTGTGAGGCACTAAAACATGATCTAACATATGATTTCATAAAATCACTATGAACTAAGTATTGTTTAGATAAATCTTAATTCCTATATTTCATTTTTTTTTTCTATTTGTGTTCTTTTCTTTTAAATTCTTTGAAGGGACTGTTTCCAAATACAGAACTCTTTAGCAGCCAATCATTACTATTTCTTAAGAAAGCAGGTATATAGTTATCAGAAAGGTTATTAACAAAGAATATACTGACTGTTAAATCCCAGCAAGTTGAATGCAGCCCTTGGTCCATTTAATAATGCAAACCCAAATAAAAATAAGATTAAGAATATGACAATCACAAGCAACTGGTATTATAGGTTAATCTGTCCATGGCCAGTTATAGGAATGGATGAAGTTAGTGATCTCTACAATTTGCACAAATTAAATTATTTTTTATACTCTTTACAGGTAATAAATAATGCTTGTGCAACTCAAGCAATAGTAAGTGTTTTGTTGAACTGCACCCATCAAGATATCCATTTAGGAGAAACACTGTCTGAGTTCAAAGAATTCTCTCAAAGCTTTGATGCAGCGGTATGTATAAAAATGATATTTGGGAAAATGTCTTGAATATGAGCAATATAGCTGGTCCTCACTTTACAACCACAATTGGGATCAGAATTTCCATCGTTAAGCAAACCAGTTCTTAAGTGGGCCGTGCCTTATTTTATAACCTTTTTTATTATGGTTGATAAGCTAATCACTGCAGTTGTTAATCATGCAGTCATTAAGTGAATTCGGCTTCCCGAATTGACTTTGTCAAAAACTGGTTGGTAAAGTCAGAAATGGCCATCACATTACCCCAGAATGCTACCTCTATCAGGAATACATGCTGGTTGCCAAATGCCTGAATTTTGATCACATACCCATGGGGATTCTGTGACAGTTGTAAGTGTGAGGACCAGTTGTAAGAACCAGCACTTTTTTGGGGGGATGCTGTTGTAATTTCGAATGCTTACTAAATGAATGATTGTTAAGTCGAAGCCTAATGTAATTACAATGTTTTCTCTTTCAGATGAAAGGCTTGGCATTAAGTAACTCAGAAGTGATACGGCAAGTTCATAACAGTTTTGCTAGGTAAGAAGACGTTGAAATAGTTCCCAAGTAAAATCTATTTAGAGGGGATGGTTGTAACGTTCATGCATGTGTGGCACTTCTCCTGCAGACAACAGATGTTTGAATTTGATGCAAAGTCAACAGCAAAAGAAGAAGATGCCTTTCACTTCGTCAGCTATGTTCCTGTAAATGGCCGATTATATGAATTGGATGGTTTGAGGGAAGGTCCAATAGATTTAGGTAATATTTTCATTTCACCTATGTAGTTGTCAGGTTTTTTTAACTGCAGCATGACATTCTGAATGTATCAATAGGGAGAGGAAGCTAACGGAAATAATTTGGAATTTTAAGAGCAGGCTGCAGATACTGCTAGAAAATAACTGTTATGATAGATGTTGTCGATCAAAATCAGTTCCAACAAAATGTTTATATGTTGTTTTCCTTTCAATCTTTAGCTCAAGAATGCTGTTTATCAGACCAGCTTCCTCCCCCCCCCCCTCTGAATTGGTCAGTCCATTTCCCAAGAACTGGCCTGCAACCAACCCACCATTTTATCTTTTATGGGTACTTAGGCCCACATGAGTGCCAGAATCATTATTGGAAATAGTGATGATGGCAGAACTTATGATTTTATGCCTTCACATTGCAAGCCTACATCTGTGTATTGATTTATATTATTTGTGTACTTTCTTCTTAGGAGTGTGCAATCAAGATGATTGGATCAATGCTGTAAGGCCTGTTATAGAAAAACGGATACAAAAGTAAGTGTTTGTAACTTAAGCTCTTGCTTATAAAAAATTTAACAGATTTAGATTTTATTCTTGGCAAGCTAGATGAAGAAATTAAAAAAATAACTTTTACTTCTCCGGTTATTTGTAGAAAACAATTTTTGGAAATTCTCTTTAATATGTCATTGTTATGAACAATGGGCACACTTTTATTTGGCTAATCCAGAAGCTGATACGTACAGTGGAGTTCTTGATATGATAGAAACAGGGATACACTGTAATCATATCAAAAGTGCCTGTGCTACTCTGCCTAGGAAAGGAATACATGGAGATGATAATACAAAACATATTATTTCATCTTCATTTCTATTTCAGTTAATTAGATTAAAACAAAGGTTACAATGTTATTTGACGTTCTGAAATCTTTGAGCATCAAGCTTTAGCTTCAAGGTAAGCATAGCTGACAGATGTACACAAAATTATTGGAGTCAAATCACAGTGATTTTAACCAGGAGTGTTATATATATTTTGCAACTATTAAATTAACACTTCAAAGGGCTCTCTTGAACTTTTCCATTTATGTGATAGAGAGTAACGTTCAGTTTGAATCTTGGCTTTGTTTGTGATATATTATTAAAATGCTCCAAAATGATTTAATACCTGTGCATATCTTTAAAATCATAACATAGTAACAGCAGTTTGTAACAACTCTGTTCTTATTTTGCAGGTATAGTGAAGGTGAGATAAGGTTTAACCTGATGGCAATTGTATCTGATAGAAAAATGATATATGAACAGAAAATTGCTGGACTGCAGAGACAGCTGGCTGAGGTATTTATCAATTAGACATGCTTCTTTGTAATGGCTGAAATGTGAGGGTGAATGAATTACCTGGATCAACTAGTGCTACATAACATTTTAGAAGCTAAGCTAAGAGATTCATATAAGAGTGATTTAGGAATATAAAATTATAAAGCAGGTATCAAATTTAGATAACATGATTTTTCCTATTCCTTCTCTTCCCCCCCCCTTTCCCATTCAGTAACTAAGCCTTATCAATTTATTTGGAATCTTGAAAAGAGTGAGTTAACAAGCTGAAATTAAACACCAGTTTTTATTCAACTTCGAAATGCATCTTCCAGAAATTATTACAATTTTGAATAACCTATCTGTAAAGTTTCTATCCTTTTTCTAAAAGGGAGATTCTTCTAAACAACATTGCATTAAACCAACTATTTGAAAAATATGGCTTCTAGGGTAGACTACCAAACTGCAGACCATTACATTAGCAGATTAAGTACAGTTTGACAAGCATTAAAAACAAGCACTAGAAGGCAGCAAAGAGGTGGATTGTATGTTTTAGAAAAGAAGGTTTTGTTTCATTTGATCAATAGTTCTGGAAACATAAATGATTGCTTACAGTCTTATGGCATTATGATTGGTCCTAAAATAATATTGCTCAAATCAAGAGTTTGGATTGATTTTTCCTATATATTAAGCTTTCTGTTTATGAAAAAGTTTGCATCTGATACTTGAGCTTGCAAAATATGGAATCAGCTCTTTAGTTCAATGTATATTGCTCATATTCTTCATTTCTTGAATGGATTCTGTGTTCAAAATGCTGTTATTTAATTTAATAAAACTATTTTTCCCAATAGGAAGAGCCGATGGATACAGACCAGAGTGGTAATATACTAAGTTCCGTTCAATCTGAAGTTGCAAAGTATCAGATGTTAATTGAAGAAGAAAACCAAAAATTGAAAAGGTACAAGGTAAGTAGGCTACTCCCTTTGAATAGTAGAAAGAGGTCATCTATTTGTTTGAAACATTAACCCTATGCTAAGTTGTTTTCCACAGAGAGATTGTCACTTTAAGATAATGTGCTCCTTAATGTTCAGAACAAAAGTAATCTTAAAAATCAAATATATTCAAGATGAGTCATTGCTTCTTAGAATAAAAGAAAGTAATGTCATATCAAACTATCCCATTAAAAATGATCCAGATTTTCAAGGTTATTGTTAGATCTCACTCACAAGAACCGAGAAAATGAGGCTTTCTCCTCTTCTTCCATAGCTTGCTTGTTTGCACCTTTCCCTACTGTTCTGTTTGGTCTCAGAATAAATAAAGAGTGGGGAGGACATGCAAGACACTCTCAGCCCAACTCACCTCATGGGTTGTTGTGAGAAAAAAATAAAGAGAAGGAAGGTGTGCTGTATATATTCGCTGCCTTGAGTTAGTGGTAAATTAATAAAGATTAGATATAAATAAATAATTTGTAGCAGGAATATTCATGGTTTAGTGTATTATTTAAGGCATCAGGCTAAAAACCAGAAGGCTGTGAGTTCTAGTCCTGCCTGGGAACAAAACCAACTGGATGTCCTTGGGCCAGTCACTTTCTCTCAGCCTAAGAAGCAGCCAACAGCAAACCACTTGAAATCTTGCCAAGAAAACTGTAGGGAGCTGTCCAGTCAATCGCTAAGAGTTAAGACTGATTCACAGGCACCAGAAAAGAAAAAGAGAGAGAAAACACGTGATTAGTTATCTAGTTCCTGCTTACATTTCCCCCTCCCTTGCCTCCCAACATTTAAAAATTGTTTGGTACTCAGTTTCCCTCCTCTTGTCTTCCCTGATGTGTTTCTGCTACTAATATACCAATAGCACTTAGACTTATATACCACTTCACAGTGCTTTACAGCCCTCTCTAAGCGGTTTAGAGTCAGCATATTGCCCCCAATAATTTGGGTCCTCATTTTACCCACCTTGGAAGGATGAGTCAACCTTGAGCCACTCAGAATCCAACTCCTGGAGTGAGCAGTAAGTTAGCCTGCAGTCTGCATTCTAACTACTGTGCCACTACAACCAGCAGGGATAGTTGTGATAAGATTTCATTTTAGTGTCTATTCTCCAATGCAGATTTTGGTGGTGGGGGGGGGGAATTGTTTAAAATATTTCTAAGTGGGTTAGTAATATTTTGAATGTCCATTCCTTATTTTTGTCCCTTGTGTAAGACCTGAATGTGAGTGCTTGAGAATCATAAAGAGAAATCAGTTGGTTTTCATGGTAGACTGGTTTGTTTGTATTTCTCTATTGAAATATATCAATTTCATTTTAGTTACTCAAAAGTAGTAATTGCATTTGTTTAGTTCTTTTTTCTTGGCTTCACTTCCATTTTCTAGTGTAAATATCCACCTCAAAGACCAAATTCAACTTTTGTATCAAACACTACTGTATCATTCTGGCTTAAAGAAATTAGTTTTGATACTTGTTATAAACCCAACTTTATACTGATTTCTATGAGCATCTATAAAGAGTCATCACTTTCCATGTTTCTATTGGACCTCCAAGTTGCTTTCATCATGCCCAAACAAGGACCCTGGTTCTACATTGCACAGAAAAAAATTATATTGATGGGCAAGCAATCTTTCAATTAATCTTTTCTATCACTATCATATTTCTATTTGAAGAACTTCTGGTCAGTTTCTGGGGAATAAAAAAGTTTCCCAGAGCACAGTGTGAAAATTGAAGTGGGTTGTGTACATAAACAGAAAACATACCTTAGAAAATTAAAATTCCTTAGCCTATTTATAAAAGAGAGCAAATCATGTATATGTCATTCATTTTCTTTTGCTTTCAAAGCCGTTATGCAATCTTATTGAAAGTTCAAGAAAAACATTCTCAAAATACAATATGTAAAAAGTTTAGGCACTCCTAATAAAATTGTATGTTGCAATAAATCTCTAATGAACAGATGGTGACACAATGAAACATGGTATCTTTCTGCAAATTAGCATCTAGGCGTAATTATTTATATAGCTGAATACACAGTAAAAATAAGACTATGGTGAATATGACATATACAAAAGTATAAACACTCTTCCATTTGGTTCAGTGCTGTTTTTTAAAATATTTTTAAAATACTATTACTAATAAAAATAGTTATTGAAATCCAAAAGGTTTGATTGACTTATTAGATGTCCAGTTAGCCCAGTGAAGACAATTGCACACTTTAACAAATATTCTGATTTTTTTTAACCTCTCTGTGATGGTTATTCTATCTGCTTCCAACAACTATGCTTAAGCAGCTCTCTGAGTATTTGGAAATGAATATATAGGTAGTCCTTGACTTACGGCAACAATTGGGACTGGAACTTCCATCTCTAAGCAACACAGTCATTAACTGAGTCATTCCTGACCTATTTTGCTGAGGTTCTTAAGCAGATTACATGATCATTAAGCAAATGCAGCTTTCCCTATTGGCTTTGTTAGAAGCTCTCTGAGAAAATCGCAAATGGTGATCAATGATCATGCGATCCCTGGATGCTCCAACTGTCATAAATGCATACCAGTTGCCAAGCATCTGAATTGCAACTGCAGTGGTACTACAGTGGCCATAAGTGTGAGAACCCCAACATAAGTCACTTTTTTCAGCACAGTCACTAAAAATTTGCATGGGAGAGTTATTGCAGAAGTTATCTTGCTGATGGAACTGTTTGGCCATATCCAGCAAGATACACTTGGAGAAATCTGTACGGAGGTCTCCAGCATGCAGGAATATATCTTAGCTAGAAGAATTCTGCAAAGAATAGTGAGGAGACAATTCAAAAGCAAGGGGAAAAAAAGGAATCCCATCACTTCCAGAATGTGAACTTCTTTGTTAGAGAGCTGCTTTGCTCAGGCTATTCATTATATTTCATGGCTAGTTAATCTCTTCCACTCCCATGCCTTTTTGAAATTTCTTTTCTACCTTGTTTCTAGGGGGCAGTGCAACCTGATCCCTGCAGCAAGGTCAGATAGCTTGTAATCTAATTCATTTGGTTGCTGTTTTCAAATTCTTCCTTTATTTTAGATCACCTTCATATATTTTAAATATTTTATTCCTAACGGAAAGTGTCACCTCTTATCTCTGTGGTCACTGTTCGTGGAACCATCCAGGTGGTTGGAATAGCCAACTAAGTTCAGTGGTCATTTCAAATGTACAGCTAGACTGTTTTGTTCATGGCTAAACAATTGTATTGGGAATTTCTTTTGGAAGAAAGGGTAACTACCAAATTCAGAGAACAAGTTCCTTAACAACCTAAATGTTTGTTCTACTTCTTGGGATAGTTAAGCTTTCAAACCAAGTCCATGTCTGTTGTCAGCCACATATAAATGTTGAGCTTAATCCTAAAAACTGAAGACATTGTAATTTAGACCACAGTATAGTGTAAAAAAAAAAAAAAAAATCTTGCATGCATGTCTTGATTGTGTGCAAAACTGAGGATACTTTCGTTATCACTGATTATTTTTTAACTCCCCTGGTCAAAAGGATTAAAAAAATAAGGTTGAAGATGAGCTGTAACTCTCTTATTACAACCATTAGCTGTGATCTCTTCTCCCCCTCCCCCATTCTTTCCCTCTGTCTCCACCCCTGGCCCATTCCTGAAAGAGTGTAGTGCTTTTAGCCAGAAAATTACCTCACAAACGTGGTTCTGTGGAATAGTAATGGAACCGAATGCTGATTCATGTCATGCTTCTTCTGTGCTTACAGATTGAAAACATTAGAAGAAAACACAACTACTTGCCATTCATCATGGAATTGCTCAAAACGTTAGCAGAACATCAGCAGTTGATTCCACTAGTGGAAAAGGTAAATGTTGCCTTACGAGTAGAATTCTAGTCTCCTATGAAGGTGGGGGGAGGGGGTTGAGAGTACAGGTAGTCCTCAACTCATGACTACAATTGAGCCCCAAATTTCTATTGAGATATTTGTTAAGTGAGTTTTGCTACATTTTATGCCTGTCTTGCCCTAGTTGCTAAGCGAATCACTGCAGGTGTTAAGTTAGGAACAGGGATGTTAAGTGAATCTAACATCCCCGTTGACTTCGCTTGTCAGAAAGTTGCAAAAAAGACACTGCGGCCGTCATAAATATGAGTCTGAATTTTGATCTCATGACCATCGGGCGGAATGCTGAAATGGTCATAAATGTGAAAAATGGTCATAAGCCACGTTTTTCAGTGCTATTGTAACTTCAAACAGCTAAATGAAATGTTGTAAGTCGAGGACTAATTGTAGCATCTGCCTGCGTGGAAAATTAAAAATGATTGTTTACAGATTACTGTTTTGAATGAGAGAGATATAAGGCTATCAGCTGTAGTAGCTGTACAACCACTAGATGGCGTTCTTGAATCATGGATACATTCCTCTTAAAAAGTTGACCTGCAGAATGTCTCTTATTTCTCTAATTACTTTGACTTGCTTCCTTGTTCCAATTCTAGCTGTAACACTGATTTAGTGACATGGCTAAGTTCCAAGCACGTTTGGGGAAGAAAGTAACGTGATTTGCCTGTCCTCTGTCCCCTTAGGGTTATTAAACTATGCAATAGTTCATCTAACCTGATTTTGATTCTTATCCTGAAATAGCCTTGGACGTGTTCTTCCCTGCTTTAGATGTAAAATATGAGGTTCTTAATGCTTAAAAAAAATCAGTTTAAAGGTTTTACCAATATTTTTTTGCTCATTTTTAAATAAATACTATTAGTTCCTCGCTTTTCACAGTTTTCATATCTTATGTATCACAATTCAGGTGCTTGGCAACTGGCTTGCATTTGCTATCATTGCCTGTTGTGACCTTCCCAGCCAGCTTTTGACTAGCAAAGTCAATTGGGGAAGTTAGAATCACTTAATAAACTAAACAACCACAGAGTTTCACTTAATGACTGTGATTAAAATGTTCATAAAATAGGTCCGATGATCACATTGTGATTCACTTAATGACCGCATCACTTAGCAACCAAAATGCTGGTCCCAGTTGTCATAAAACAATGACTGCTGTAGTCAGCAATTGTGAAGAACAATTTGAGGATTGCATGTACCATTAGTGTCCCATCAAGCATTTAGAAACACAACATCAGCACTGGTGTTCCAGTGCCTGGCTCTAGCTCTCAGAGCCCGATGTTATAATTATTTCATGTCTTATCCCTACTATGATAACCCTTTGAAGTAAATTAGATTAAAAGAGAATGATTTCCTGAAAGTTCACACAGGCAACTCCCACGCCAAGACTTAGCCAGTACACTACACCAGCTGTTCTGCAATGCTGTTTTGAGAGGTAAAGCAAATGGATTAGGAAAAATTATGGTTCTTCCTTAAATGGGGAGCCTCTGCTACATCCTAATTTGCTCTATGAATTGATGGAGATGTTCTGCTTGTAGAAGGGCAGGACTGCATCAGCATGGTACCTTGGCTGACGGATAAGGTGAAAAGCTCAGCCAAAATGATAAAGAACGGTTGAGGTGCTCTATAGCCTTTTTGTGTGTTAAATATTTCAAGAAAGTGCATGTTGAGTCACAGAAAAAAAAAATGTTACTAAAACGGTGCACTTCCTTTCTATCTCTCTGTCTTTATCTTCTAGGCAAAAGAAAAACAGAATGCTAAGAAAGCTCAAGAGGCCAAATGAAAACAGGGTGGAGGCCTGGAGAAGAGAATGTGCTTCTGAATGTCTTTGTAACTTTGCAAGACTTGTACAGTTTAAATTTGTCCAGCACATATTTGCAAATTTGTCACAGTTTGTCCTGTCTCATTTGCACGGGGGGGGGGGTCTTCCCTATTTCCCTGTTGCTATCATGTGCATGAGCTACCACTCAGTAATGGTTTTAGAATCTCTGTCCAATTCCAGTATATAACAGTGATTTCTGATTGATTCTTCATATGTAATCAGGAAATGCTGCTGCAATTTGTATAGACCCATATTGATGCAAGTAATGTAGAAGTAATGAACATATTACTGTAATGAACATATTTAAAATACCTTGTCTCTTAATGAAACCATGAATATATAGTTACGTGATGAAAGCTTAACTTATTTTTACAAATAAGTTGGTCTATCTTTGCTTCCCACCACTACTTATCTTGGTCTTGGAATTGTTCAGTACTTGATCTAAGTTGTTTTTATGGAGTTATGTCTACATTTTCTATACAACGGAAGGCAAAAATTTAACATTGGAATGATTGACAAAGACCAATGCATAAGCGTAAGAGTTTATTGCTTTAGTAGAAAAAAATAAATATTCCCATTTTTATTTTGGCAAATTATTGTCCGGTATGATAATTCTGTGTGCTGTCTGAATAATATGATTTTGTGAGCGGGGGGGGGGGTGTCACTTCTTTTGAACATTTCAATCCCTCTCGCATTGGCCGCATTACACAATCTGCTGGTTTCCACACTTGCAAGCAGAGTGATATTGCACATCAGCTTTATTAGTAGATATAAACTGTAGAAATGATTGTGCCACATGGGGAAGGGGTATTGCAAGCTTTCATCAAGAAGTGAATGTAGTATTGGGGAATCAGAAAAAACCTCGCAGTGAGATAATAGAAGAGGATTGAATTAAATAGTTCTAAATTCTAAAAAAGTTGGATTAAATGAATAAGCCATGACTTGTTTGAAATATGCAAAGCAAATGCAGTCAGTGGAACCCAATCCCTCGTTAGAAGAGATAATATTTTTGAGCCAATAAAGGCAAATATACACGTCCCAGAATAATGTAGGATTCAGTGTGGGTCGGTTACCGGGACCAGAAGTTTAGTCTTTCGGGCTTTCAGATTTGTGCTGGAGCCCATCCTCAGGGAATTTCTCTCTTACCAGAATGTGAGAGGTATTTTTGAGCAATTACAGAAATAGGTCTTGGCACAGGAATGATAATATGGACAAATCTCAGACCCAGTAGATTTTGTCAGTTAGTTTGAAAGTCCACTAAATCAGGTTCTGTTAAATTGAAAATTTATTATATGTTTAAAGAATTGGGAGAAGAACCTGTTTTTATCTTAGAGGAGTAGTGTATATGAAAAAAAAAAAACAAGCAAAAAAATAGACTAGACAAGAAGTGCCCATGTCTGCCTTCTTTCATCTGAGTGAGTGGCCCTAAATTATGTTCACTACAGATCTGAGCAATCCTGATTCTTCCTGACTGCTGAGATTTAGAGGCTGGCAGCATGTATAGAACGTACTGTAGGTTTTCCCAAACCTTATTTAGGATCTTGGTGCCTTAATACTTCTGAATCATTTCTCCATTGGTCAGAGTCCACCTCAAATAAGGGGTCCAAGTTTCAGGCACTTCGTTTGAAGGAAATGTATAAATCAGCAACAGACAATTCAGTAACGAGACATAAAGGCAAAATGAAGTATGCTTATGTTTTCCTTAAGGAAAAAGAAGTGGGCGTGCTACCTTTTTTCAGGTGCCTTAAAAATCACACAACAGATAAGATTTGTTCTCCGTTCCCTGAGTGGGATACTCAGAATAATGTTTGTTAGGAGAAAGGTGGTGAGCTCTTTGCTGAATACAAGCAAGCAGATGGACCACCATCTGGGAATGTGTTGGGGATGCTTTAATTTTGATTTCTTCACTAAGTAGGAATTTGGATTTAATGACTTAAAATGGAACTGTTTCCAAGTCAGTGATTCATCCCTGAGCTGCAGCAATTGTTGTCAATGGAAATACTCGAACCAGGAGTCTTGCATTACAAAACACTGGATATTTCCTTAAATTGGTGAAACAACTATCCCCCAAAGCAAAGACTGGACTTTAGTATATAATATACTAAAGGTTTATCAGAGAGATGGGTGGTCTTTCATATATTTTTATCCTGCCCTTCTGTTTTGTCTTCTGAGATTCTTGAATTAATCAGCATAGTACAAAACAAAACATTGTAAAAAGAAAAAAAGACAACAGCAGACTAAAAGGCATGACTTTCAAGCCAATTAGGAATCAGCCAAGTAATACTGACTAACAGAAAAAGCTTGTAGCTACTGCTAGAACACACTGCTGGACTTGTAGAACAGACTTGTAGAAGAATTAAACATCACTAATAATCAGAGGTGGAGATCCAAGCTAAACTACCCTACCCAATATCAAGTACTGCTAATAACATGCATACCAGGATTCTCATACTGCAATCTAACAACTCCTATGGGAATAAAAATAATAAATAATAATAAATAGTAATAATTCATAATAATAATTCATAATAATAAAGTTGGAAGGGACCTTGGAGGTCATCTAGTCCAATCCCCTGCTCAGGAAACTATACCAGGGGTATCAAACTGCTGGCCCACGGGCCGGATGCGTCATCTGAAAGCCGCGCCCACCCCATTGCCAGCAATGGCAAAACTCCCGATACATCTCACGACATCATGTGACGCGCGAGTTTGACATGTCTGCTCTATACCATTTCAGACAAACAGCTGTCTCTTCTTAAAAGCTTCCAGTGTTGGATCATAAGCAAATCTGGGATAAAATTGGGTAGGGGTTTGCATAAACACAACAAGAGCACTGTCAGCTTGTTCTGTTTGGTGGGTTTTGAAAGGACTTAAGCACCTAAAGTTGGATTGCTTAATTGAAATGCCATTATGTTAGATCTGTGGTGCAACCATTAAGAGTTTAGCTCTACTCGTCACCTTCATGGCCTTCTCTTGAGACTCCTAGAAGATGGTTACCCCCTTTTAGGAGACTTTGGGTGCCTAAGATTCATTTTAATACATTATCATATTGCTTAGCCTGGGCAAGGCTTTTGAGCCTGATGGGATGTGCATCCACAACCAGATCACTGTCATAATTTGACCTGCTCTTCCTAGACAACCCAGCAGCAAAGTTTGGATCTTCTACAATTATTTTGTTGAAGAATGCATATCAATCCAAATTAATGCTGGAATGGAAAATCAGAGTGATGGTTTCTGACAATTTATTAAAAAAGTCAATTTTAGAATTTAGACAAAACTAAACAAGCTCATCCTTCCTCTACATTTAGGTATATGTGAGTGCATAGGCACGTAAACTATTTTATATTTCACTATATTTATATTTCATTATTTATATATATTGATTTTATTTGATATATAGGCTGACAACTGTTTAAAATAACAATTTAAAATAATTGTAACATTTATTTTTCACAATTTTTTTTTTTTACTGCACTGACATAAGACTCAAGGCACTGTACCAAAAGAATCAAGATAATAATGTTTTTTCAACACATTGTGTACCAGTTTTATCTTTACCGGCAGTCACACAGAGTAAGTTACAGTAATTTACCCCAGTGAAATCATTAGTTGTATTCATGGGGGTGGGAGAATTTCATGATATTTATTTATTAGATCATCAAATAGTGTTACTTCTAACTTTCAAATAAATATGCCATATTTACATTATTTTACTATTATCATAAATTATCTTAAAATGCCAAGTAGTTTCCCACAGTAGTTGATAGCAAATGTCTCTCAAGGTAGATCTGTTTTTTCCTTGCTAAAAACAATATTTACAACAAGCAAAACATTTAACCTGCACAAGAAGTGTTGTCTATTACTCCCGTAGAAAACAGCATTTCATTAAGTAAATATGAAGGTGATGCAAACCTGATACCATAACATAAATAGTTTAACTTGATATAAGAGACTTAATTAATTCCCCAACACATTCCCTGTCTGTAATTACCTTTTAAATTCATGCATATAATTGTTGTAATGCATTTAGATTTGATTTCTAGGAATTTTTCTTCAGAGGAGTAGTGATATACTCTGGAAATTAGACAGATCAAATTGCTGTTTTTTTTTAATTGTACAAAAAATGTGTTACTGATAATTATACAGATCAATGATTAGAGTAGAATAAGGGAACAATGTCTCTCCATGTTAGGGTTACCAGATATTTGAACAGGCAAAGAAGACAATAATATTGGAAAGGCAGACAAATTGGGGCATGAGGGGGGAGGGAGGAGAAGGCATGGGGCAGATCTAGGTAACATGGCCAATGATAAGGAATGTTGAGAATTATAGTTCAACAACTTTAAAAAGTGACAGGGTCTTCACCACTCTGTTAAAAGAATCAGTTTGAATACAATTGGGTGGCATCCCCCCCCCCCGGTGTAGGCTTTCTCTACTGAAGAACTATAGCAGAATTTGAGATATTTGGAAAAAAAGAATTTGTCTGTCCGTCCCCTTGGAAGAATTGTTTTTTGTCTGAATCATGCTTTAACTTATTGCTTCCAAGAAAGGGATTCTTGTCAGAATTTATTACTTTGGCAGTGAGGTTAAGTCTGTAAGCAGATATGTTTAAAAGAATCCAAGATGGCAGCTACTTGGAGTTTGCCCAATTCAGTGACGCTGAAACATTGTCCACAATGGCATTGAGTCTACTTCCTTTATCTTAGGTTTTCTCTCAGCACGTTCAGAGCAGCAAATATATTAATCTATAGAATTCTGTTTCTGTGTCATGTCAGAGGTAACAGATTTTGCAAGTAGCACAGAAAATAGACTCTGGGAATACATAAATGTTGAAATGGTGGAGTACAACATATTAGACAGGAAATGTTAGCTAGGCTGTGCTGCAAGTTGTCCTGCTTGGGAACCTTCAAGGGCATGACCAATAACATTATTAGAAGTTTCAGACCTGTGTTTGGTGAAGCTAAGAAGCAAAAATGTTGCCTTAAACCTTACTGTTTGGCCCCTTAATCCTATATTTTCATTAAAAAATAAATGTTGACTGTATTGTGCTCTAGCTAGGATGACATGTGGACTAAAAATTTGCACAGCCTTGATTTTGAAAGTGGGGCTTTGAACAGAAACTTATTAAATTTCCCGCATATCTCCTGCTGCAAATGTCCTCTCTCTGGCAAACTCTCCTTTCATAAAATGTTGGTAACTACACACCCAAGAGATATGAAGCAGTTTTGTAAAGATATTTAAAGTTAGTAGTGGGGTTATGCAGTGAGCCAGAATAACCCCATTATAGTTAATTAGGTGAAGAGTGCTGGCTCCTGAATGAGACAATTTGTGCTGTGATTGGTTGCTGAGGATGTGGAGGGGGAGGTTCCCTTCCCCCCACCCCGCCTTCTGTGTGCACTGTATGATCTCTGATTTACCTTCATGATGCTCCTGTTTGCCTGACTATCGAGTTTGCTGTATATATAGTTGTAAAATATATTTATTTATATTTTTAAAAAACTACAAGTTCGTGTCAGCGTCTCTGACTTCATTTGGACCCTGGCTGCGCAATTCCCTGACACATTTCCTATCCAACCACAACATTGACTAATCATGGTAGGAACAGTCATATAATGAAACCAAACACGCACAATCAGATGTCTTTTGTACAGTAAGTACACTTGCATTAAAGGTGTCCTTTTGTAGATTCGTAACACTTCTGTGAAATTGCACTGTTTTTGTAATGTAGAAGACGTATTATATATTTAGGTTTGTTCTCAAGATAAACCAGACTGCTCTTCAGAAGCAATAATATTTTGATACCTTGGTAGCTAGCCTTATATAAACTTGTAAATATATGCCAAGTTCTTTGGCACTGATTTTAGACTGGTATCCAAAGCAACATTTTTAAATTGTAATCCTGGCAGCAGAATTATGGAAGCACCCTCGGTTATTAATGTGAGAAATATGAGAAAAGAACTGTTTGCACATGACAGTGTGATTTTAGTATAGCATCAGTTATCTTATATTCTCATGAGAATGTCTTTCTTTTTTTTTCACTGTTTATTTGAAAACAAGATAAAGACTGACAGGAGACTCAACAATTCTGTGACTTTTTTGAGGAAAAGTGGAAAGGGGAAAAAAAATTACTTTTCCAATTAGGCAAGGATTGATGATTGGCTTCAAAGCAAACAAAACACACAAATAGGTGTCAAAACTAAGGTTTGAGGTGTTTAGAATGTAAATATAGATTAGTCTAATCAGTATAAGAAAATTAAGCTAACTTAATAGTTTTCACTTTTAACACTCTTCACTAATAATATATTGTTGACTTCATATAGTGAAGATTAGAATGGTCCTGAGCTGACTGGCCTTTTGTAAGACAATAAACACGAGGTTTCTGTGCCTGACCAGGGGCACCCTATGTGTCAAAGGATCTGTCTCTTGGCTGAATTAGCTCTGTCAATTGTGCTGATATTTTTCAGTTGCGTATTTTAATTGTTGTAATTTATGTATGTAACTGTTTTGTTTTTTTAAAAAAATGGTATTGTTCAATGCCCTCACTTGTTGAGATTGTGGCTTTATAAATTGGTTAAATAACTAAAGCTGTATATACTATATGAGATCCTTATTGCATCTGTGCGTGAAGGTTTACTCAATATGCTGCAGAACAGAAATAAGGTTTAGCGCTATTAGCTTTGAGGATGACAATGAACTCCTGGGCATGGTTACACTCTATAGAATCAAGAAATCTATAGCCCTTCAGGTCCTCTCAACTAAATTGTACCACCCTCCAGTATTGGACATCAGCAGCATTTATAGGATTAATGTTTTCCTTTCTTATGTTGTTAAGGAAAAAAAGAACATGGGATGGTACTATGAGCTTGTGGATTTTTTTACAAATGTTTCATTACCAGGCTAGGTAACATCTTCAGTGGAGTTTAGGAGATGTCAGTGTCACTGACAGAAAAAATACTGAAAATGTACGAACCTCCACCCTCATCTACACCCAAGCTACAGATATTTGCCACTATTGTATACTGTAAATCAGAGGTCCCCGATCTTTTGGATACCAGGGACTGGTTCTGTGGAGAGACGTTTTTCCACAGACTGGAGGGTGTGTGGTTTTGTGTGCTGTCTGCACCCAGTGGATGGGCCTTTGCTTGTTTATGTGGACCAGTTGCTGACATGCCGCAACCCGGTACTTGTCCACAGATGGGGGGTTGAGGACTCCTGCTGTAAAGGACAGGATTGTGAGGTTTTGGGATACTTGCTTTTTTTGTGCTGCCTCTGGTGAAGTGCAAAGATCGCTTCAGTCAATATTTTTGCCCTAGTCCCATCCTACAATGTACTTCACCTGGGGCTGTCCTACAAAATGATTTGGAAACTACCCTGACATAGGTAAGAACAGAACAGAACAGAATAGAATAATTTATTGACTAAATGTGATTGGACACACAAGGAATTTGTCTCAGATTGATAAGCTTCCAGGGTACTTGCAAGCAAGAAGTGGTAAATCATGATCATAGTCATTGTAAAAATACATTCATCATAAATCATAAGATACAATACTTAGTGATAGTCATAGGATATTAAAGTAAGCAATCAATATAAATCATACTAGGATACTGAATAAAACAATATAAATTGTAAGATACAAGCAACAAAGTTATAGTCATAAGTAGATTAGGAGATAGGTGATAGGAAAGATGAAAAGAATTTAGTAATACAGCCTTATTAAATAGTTTGACAGCATTGTGGGAATTAGTTGTTTATCAGAGTGATAGCATGGGGGAAAAACTGTCCTTGTGTCTAGTTGTTTTGGCGTGCAATCCCTATAGAGTCATTTTGAGGATAGAAGTTGAAACATTAGGTTTCAACTTTCTCTAGCCACCTAGCCTAAAATTAAATTAGATGGCTAGAAAAATTCCAGGAATAATGTGATTATTAAAGTAGCAACTGTTTGCAGCTGTGCTATTTAAAAACCACATTCAAATGATTGAACGTTTGAGGATTAAAAGACAATTTTGTACATCAAATTGATAGAAGGCAACACATTTCCCTTTCTTCTCTTTACTAAATATATCATACCTTCATCTGATTTTTTTTCATCTGTCATGTGGACACACAACAGCATCTTACATGATGGAAAATATGACTTCACTGCACTTGTTTGTCTTGAAGAGATAGTTATGTGTCAGATTCC
Organism: Crotalus tigris; assembly: GCF_016545835.1. Lineage (NCBI taxonomy): Eukaryota > Metazoa > Chordata > Lepidosauria > Squamata > Viperidae > Crotalus > Crotalus tigris. The sequence goes on along the minus strand of NW_024097532.1, from coordinate 645,943 downwards.
TATTTCTATCAGCCTTTCAAAATTACTGTTCCAAAATGGAAAACCTTCTGAAACTTTTTGGCTAAGATAATGATCACTTCTCCTCAGAAAAACTCATTCTTTCAACTTGGCCTTTTTCCATCTCTTTTTTATATTCAATCTCTGCTAGCACAGGTTATTGGAACTATTCATATTTCCAATATTACTTAAAAAGAAAAAAAGAAAAGTTTTGAGCAAATGCTGAGTTCATACATTGTGTTAAATGAGAATGTGGTTTTGCCTTAGTTCAGGAAGAATCCAGCCATAGCCTTAGATCAAAGATGGGCTTTGTGGGGCAGTCCCTGAACCATCCCCTTTTTTGCATCTCCACTCCATCACAAAATGTTACTTTGTCCAAAGATTGTCCACTCTTACTTATGGTCTTAAATTTATGATGTTGTAAGCCAGCCCAGAGTCAAATGACAGTGAGAAGCGCACCATATAAATTTAATGCATAAAATATATTATGTATAAATTCTTAGCTAGGCTGATTTAAAACACAGTTAACCTTAATATAAAGAATTTATAATATAAAGAATTTATAAGTTATAATCTTAATATAAAGAATTCAGCCAATCTAAAATGGTTGATTCAGAAGTGAATTATCAACAACATTCAATTTGTCCAAATTATCCACCCATAATTAACTCTGCTTGAAGATGCAGATATGGACTCATGTGTTGCATGAACCCAGCTCATGACAATAGACTAAATTCACATAATCTGCTAAGCTATGATTCATTAAACCATGGCTTATTTAACAATGACTTACTGAATCAACAACAGAACATCTAAATGATAACCAGATTTTATCAGCCAGGCATTGCAGTCCTAATAATCTGGAGAATACCAGGTTTTAAGATATTGTCACCAGTGAAATCACCATGACCGGGTTAACAAAGCACACTAATCAGCAAACACACAAATAGTCTAATAGCTTAACATGCTGTGTTACTTATCCTATAAATAGTTCCTATCTATGTTCTATAATAAATAACATTCATGGCTATGAATGTCCTATTTGGGAACTAGCCTGAGGTATTTAGATAGCCACTGGGTAACTTGGATATTAGATCCTAAGAGTTTAGTCCTCAATATATGTATGTACCTATTTGTGTGTGTTATATATAATATAATTAAGAGCCACTGCGGCGCAGTGGTTAAAATGAAGTATTGCAGGCTAATTCTGTTGACTGCTGGCTGCCAGCAGTTTGACAGTTCGATTCTTACTGGGTCAAGAGGTTCTTCCGAGGTTAGTTAAATGGGGATCGAGATTGTTGGGGGCAATATGCTGACTCTGTAAACAACTTAGAGAGGCCTCTAAAGCACTATGAAGTGGTATATATGTCTAAAAGCTATTGCTATAGCAATAATACAATACAATACAATACAATACAATACAATACAATACAATCTTTCTTCTGTGTGGATGTTTTATTTACACTTTATCATCATTTTCAGGGAGTCCTAGTAGATTACAGTTGTATACAAATTGAAAAATAAATAAATAAATAATACAATAGAATAAAATAATGTTCCCTTCATTTACTTCACATGAGTGAATATCTGTCATTCACTTTGGAGGGGGCACAGTGCGGCACGTATACTATAAAATATAGTTCATGGTCTACATATGCATGATGCAAAATACAAGTAAATACAAATAGTCACAGCAGTCAGTAGGAAGTCATTTGAAAAGATCTTTGTCACGTTTCTGAAAGCAAAGCAGACATAGGCACTAGTAGTACAGATTTTTGGCAGATACTTTTATTTGGCTTCTCAAAAAGAAACAGCTTTCCCCCCCTCTTTCCATATAAAGGCAGAAAGCTACGCATGAAGTTGAGAAAAACTGTGTCCAAATATAAAACTCAGTTATCAGCCAAATGTTATTACAACCAGGAGGGCATGTTTTAATAATCTGTTTCTGATGCGGGCAACTTGTTCAGAACTAAATGTTTAAAGTGATCATACTTTTAAGCTAGTCTCTGCAGCCATATCGACAAGGTTTGCCATTTATAAGAGAAATGACATTTCTGGCTATGTTTCTGAACAGACCTAGGCATAAAATGTTCTATTTAGAGCATCCAACTGAATTCCATGATACAAAATCAGTGGCTTGTAATTGACAAGACTACTGAAGAAAGAATATCAATTTCTGTACAGGGAGCAAGACAATATATGTGACAATATATAAATGTCTATGGGCACCAAACTCAGTTTCTCATAATTTTATCCAGCCATCAGATTTCTATAGCTGCCCATCTTGGCAAATGACTTTGGGTGGCTCACAATTCAATAACATATATTACAATTAAAACTATAAAAACATTTTAAAACAACAAAAACAGTAAAAGCCATTAAAAACCCTAGAAAGCATTAAAAGCTCTCATTCAAGTACATTCAAAGCAAGACATTGGCCTGTGAACAACTAGAAAGATTTAGATGCTGCTTACGACATTGCAGGAAGTTCTGAAATATTTAATTGGGGAATAGATTAACCAAGTTGGAAGCAAGCAATTTTTAAAAAAGTCTCTCTGGAAGGTCCACAGAAACTTAACATCAACTTGGTTTCTCTTAAAGGAAAAAAACCACCTTGTTGAAGGAGGTAATCCAACATCCAGAAGATCCAAGCAAGAAAGCATTCAAGTCAATTCTGTCCTCATTTGATTGCTTTTCAGCATCTGGGATTCAAGGCCATATAATTTCAAAATTTGTGTGGCCCTGTTAATTAAAACCAACTGTAGCCATACTCTCTATTCATTAATACAAGCCAATGATTACATCAGATTTCTTCTAAATTGCATTTTGTTTGACAGGAAGAAATTCTTAGTTTTGAGTACTTTATTTATTCAATGAATATGCTGAATATATAATTAAGAGCGGCTGAATTGGAAGTTGACCATATTTTTAAAATTGGAGGAAGAAACATTAAACCTGCACTGTACTAATGATATTAGTTTTATAGCTGAAAATGCAGTGATCTGCAAAGCTCCAGAATTAAAAATCAAGGAATAAAAAAACAGAACTAGGATTAAATATAAAGGAGACCAAACTAATGACAATAATATAGCAAGCAGCCTGACAGTGAAGATACTGAAGTGGTAAATACCTTTTAGGATCAACTATCAACAATGAATAAAGCAGTAGCCAAGAACTATACCAAGAAATACAATATATACACTTGATAAGATAGCAGTAAAGGCCTTGGAAAAGATTATCAGATGTTGTGATGTATCTATAGCAACAAAGTGTATAATCAATCCCTTCATAATTTGCAAGTGACATCAGCTCTTCAATTCACTGAGTAACTGGGGCGATAAAATTGTATTTCCAATATTGAAGATCTTACAATAAGAAGGGGGTGGCAAATTCATTTCCTTTGTCAAATGTTCAGTCATCTTAGCTGTATCCTATTTTAGCAAAAACAAAATTGTAAGCAATATCCAACATTTAGGAAGGAATATAGAGATATTATATTACTGTGAATTTTATTTGTTGCCTAATATTCCTGATTGCTTATATTCTTAAGAATATGCCTTTTTTTAGTGTTGTTGCATGCTGCATTGATATTTTCAAGGTATATTCACTACAGTCCCCAATCTTTTTTCTGTTTCAGCCTTACCAGCTAGTAGCTTAATTAATGCTAAGTCATCCATTTATATGCTTCCTTATAACCTTGATGCTGCCTGTTTCTTTTAGATTAATTACGCTCCATGGACGAAGTCCATTTGAGTATCAGACATTCTGGATATTTTTGTTATGAGTAGGTGCTTGGTAAACAATAAAAAAAAAACCTCAATTAAATCTCAATTTCATAGGAGAGAGAAAGCATATTTATTACTCTCCTTGAGCATTTTTGAGAGTTGCTTAAATATCTCCTCATAAATAAACTTTTTAATGTTGATAGTGTCCAAAAGCTGAGCCTCATACATTCTTCTTTTTAAAATATTTGTATCTCTAACAATTGACATTTAAAATGAGGCCCAGGAAAGACAGATCTCAATGGCATAGATATTAGTAAACACTTGCTCCACCAGCTAACATCTGTGCACTGAGGCTATTTTTATCTATATGCAAAGTCATTGACTCCATTACTGGATGGAAAACAGTACCATAAACGAATGTTGTGAATAGAGTATCTTTGGGTCCAACTTCCCAGTAGTTTTTGATCCATTGGACTATGGCCAGGATGTGCTTCTTTTTAGTCTTACTGATCCAGGATTTTTGTCAGAGTCAAATGTTGTGGTGAGGAAGGGGGTGGTGGTGGAAAAAGGAGAAGATTTCTACACTTTGTGGCCTCTCATCTGAACATTTTTTCAGTGCATGAATTCAGTCCTGGTGCAAATCTTCCCTTCATCTCTAGTTCTAGGAGATAACATAACTTTCTGTCTAAAAGAATAGACCAGGGGTGTCAAACTGGCGGCCCATAGGCCAGATGCATCACGTGCAGGCCATGCCCACCCTGGCTCTGCAAGGGCAAAAAATGTCATGGTATGTCATGTGACGCAATCAAGTTTGACACCTGTGGAATAGATAGAACCAACCAATACAACTCATTTGCATAGGACTCAAGCTTACATACTTAGGCCATATGCACATTAAAAGAGACAGGAATTGTATCAGTTTCTAATGGTCCCAGCAGTTTGCAAACCAAGTTTATTCAATCAAAATTAAAGCTGCACTATGCTGTTTACCTGAAGCTCCATGTCTCATGAATTGCAGGGGTATTAAAGTCAAGCATAATAAACATACCTAATAAGAAAGATCTGTACTTTCCTGGTTAGAAAGAAAGGATCACTATGAAGATAGTGAAAATTGATCAGGTTTTCAAAGAGATTTCTGAATCTCTTTGCTGCTTGATTGCTTGCGTTTTTGTAGTTCTGATATGGGATTCCCAAAGAAGTAAGAGCCTCTGGGATAAAATGTAAGGGCCACCAGTAGAGATGGATTCTGTAAATAGTAATGGAAAAATCAGACAATGCATGAAATGAGAGACAAATGATGAAACATGCATCAAGACACCATGACACATATATCATGATATACTTCAGTCAGGCACTGAAACATAAGTTGGTAGGAATAGCACTGCATCATGACCTCATTTTGACCTCATTTTGGTTTACAGAAAGGCTGTCTCTGGTCAGACAATAGAAGGCAAATATACTGAATAGAGTAAAAAAATGAAGGCAAAGGAATTATCTTTATGCTGTGTTTGTGGATTATGCAGTAGTATTCTAACTGAGCACCACCAGAAACTCTAGAACAGTTTCTGTAGAGATTTTCAGTCATCCAGCTTATCATTGTCTCAAAGGTGCTTTTTCAAAAGGTAACTGGACCTTTTTTTTTCCCCTTGAGGAAGAAGAACACAACATTTCATTTCTCATCCAAGAAATGTCATCAGTTGTGATGGCAGGGGGTGGAGGGGAGAGATGGAAGGATCGGTACTCACAGTTGAGACTGGAAGGTTGTGGGATGGAAGGATAAGTTCTGAGGGGAATGAAAGGATTGTATTTCTTTGCAGTCATCTGGTTATTAGCACTTTCCCCGAGATCTCTTGAGGCTACTTGAGGGTTTAGCTTTGCCCTCAGGGTCACCTGAATCAGAGTACAATTGGTTATGGAATCTTCTTCTAACTTTTACAAGGGCTACATTGTACACTGGAGCTAGATGGTATCTTATCCCTTCCCCTCTCAACAGACACCACCCCTCTGTTTTTTCCAAAGAAAAAATAGTCCAGTTGCCTTTTGAAAAAGCACCTTTGAGTCTAGAACAGTTTTCTTTCACCATGTGGCTTCTGAAACAATTGGCTGAAGATGATGAAAGTTGTACCCTCTGAGGGATGTCAGTTTAAAGAAAGTTGTGGTGATCTGATAAAAGTACACTCTTTTAAAGTATTGTATACACATACACAGCCAGAAAATCTTAAGCATACATGTACTGTACCATCTTAGACAGGAGGTCAGTAGGTGTAATTTAATCACTCCTGTATCTATTGATCCTTGCCTGAAAATATATCATCAGAACAAGATGTTTTGGCATTGATCATGTTTCCTTGTTCCCATACATAGCCACATTTACAGTAAATTAATGTTCTCTGTCTGGCTTCCAGAACAAAACAAAAGTCCAGTGGAAAAAAGAAAATGATACATTCTCTTTTAAAAGGGCCTCAGCGAGCACTATAATATAAACATGTTTCCCATATAGTTCTGGTTTCAGATTCAAATGAGTAATGCTTCAATTATTTCTTGACATATGTTGTAGTAATATATATTGTTTCAGTACTGTATACAAATAGCTTCTGTTTTATCTTTTGAGTCTGCTGCTCTTGATCCCTTCACTCTGCAAATATTTTAGCTCAACAAAAACATGACTTCATTAATTCCACTGTGGGTATAATATTTTTCTGCATTCCACTGGTTTCACATTTCTTTATTCCCTAAACCCTTGAGCATAAAAATAAATTGAGTGGAGTTCCACATTTAAAAAATGTTTCATTTCTGGCTCACACATGTTGCAACTGCAATATTTTTCCTTGTTGTCCTATATATCAGGGGTCTCAACCCCCAGGCCTTGAGCCGTGGAAGTGGTGGGTGAGCACACAGATGCCTCATCCCCACTTGCACAAGCAATGGGTGAGTGCATACATGCATACTCCATTTGCACAAATGGCAGGTGCACATGCTTGTGCCAATGGAGCTATTTGTGCATGCAATTTTGCCTGACACACACTTGGAACCATCTCCTCGCTCTTCCCTGCCAATCTGCACAGCCGAAAAAGATTGGGGAACTCTGTTATATGTCATACCCTGAAAATATTGGATACAAGTCTATATATAGAGAGAAGAGGTATCAGCTGTGGCAACCTTGGCCATGCTTTCAAAGAATTCTGTTTTTTTTTAGTTTTAATGTATATGGAGAGCATTAAGCTGGGGAAGGCTGGGGTTTGGTTATGGGATTGATCCTGATCTCTGTTATCAATTTCTAGGTATCTCAAAGATGCCTGTGGATTACAATTTAGAGAAATGTATTCATTTGATACTGCAGAATATTATGCGCTTACATCTTTATCACACAGAGTAACATAAATAAGGGAGTCACATTATCAGAAAGAAAAATTGGGGCATAAGGATTTCATTTTCTTTTGCCCCAGTGTTTTGATGACAGATTATTACTCCATTCTCTGGCCAAATATAAGCAAAGGCAAATGAAAACTTATATCTCCACTATGCAGCTGTTATAAGATAGTCATTAACTTCTATTGACTGATAATATTTAAGCTCCATTGTTTACTATGAATTGAACTGTTATGAGCAGTAAACCATATGGCAAGGCAGGGAAATATTGACCTTGCCAAGGTAAGTCTGCACATTTGTAAGCCCCTAATCATGTCAAACAAATAAGAGTGAGGGAGGCTAAAGATATGAGCCTGGAAATCTTTTTGCCTTTCTTGAAATAGGCTGTATCAGGAAGTACAGGAAATTAGCAATATTCAGCGACGTATTTATGTTTCAATCCAGAACATGTTCCTGTTGGGAAAATTAATTTGCTCTAGACTTAGAGTACACATCTGAATAAAAATGTGACAATAATTTGGACTGTAATAGATAAGTGCTGATTGTTATCATCGTTCTGTTAATCATGACAATCTATTCGTGGTTGTTAAGAAAGGAAATTAGGATTAGGGAATATTGAGGACTGGAATGGGAGTTGTTGATGTGATAGAGGTTTGAATGACCCCCTGTGGCAGAGTTATTTCACCTGCATCATATTGCAGCCACCAGCGCCTTATATTTTCTTGGTTTGCTTGAAGAGTGTAACAATTGAATAAACTTTTCATCTTCTAATAATAAAAAATCAATGACTCACATGACAACATTTACACCAACAGCATGGCCAGTTATTTTTTTTTCTTTTAAAAGTTAAAATAATAAGACAAAAATCTTGTTCATATGTTATAGAATAGTAATAGAATATGGCATTCAAGCATACTATAGCAACACAATTTTTGGGTGCTGGCAGCTATAACACCTAACAGATTTCATGTTTTGGAAGAGGAACGTGTCATATCCACAACACTAATTAAATAAAAAAAACCTCTCCTTCCTCATCTCAAACCAAGTGAAAATTATCAGTTTGGTAATTCAGCAACACAAATAAAAAATGGAATTTCTACTCATCATCTGCATATTTCCTTCCATTCAGTTTTTCTTTGGAGGGAGGGGAAGAACAATGACTGGTAGATTATAATCCCATTACTAGTGGAGATGGTGATGATGATGGTTCCCAACTTTAAGCCTAGCTGATATAGTCTTGTCAGATTTATGAATAGACCAGACAAGAAACCAGATCAAATGTGCTTATTGTACTTTATTGTAAGGTTACATTAACAAAATTTTGCAAGTTGGAAGGTATTTCTCTCCTCCATCTTCTTTACAGACCATGAAATTAGAGAGGAATCTCTTCTGAGTCTCTTGCCCTGACCACATTCTAGGTGTGGACTAAACTGCCTTTTATCTGACCATTCCCTCAGCTGTATCTTGTTGCCCTGTCTTCTAAGGACATTTCCATATACCATTAAAAGTCTTTACTTTATGAAGGTTCTGGTAACATTCCTCTACAGGTAATCCTTTCTTAATGACTGCTTCAGACAGTGATCACATTTACGACAGTGATGAAAAAGTAACTTTGTGACTAATGTTTTTACGACCTTCACAGCATCTCTCTCTCTCTCTCTCTCTCTCTCTCTCTCTCTCTCTCTGTTTCTCTGCCATTACAGTCAATCAGTTCACCTTTCTCTGTGTGAAATCATAAGCGGATTCACAGTCACATGATTTTTCACTAAGTGGTCTCTTCACTTAAATTTAAAGTTGTAAGTCCCAATAGTGGTCTCTAAGCTAGGACCACCTGTATTAGTTCCTAGCTTATATCCATTGTGCTTTGCTGCTGTAGCACAGCAATTCCTCTAGAAGATCCCACTTTGCATTTAACTGCCACTATCTCTGTCCATGTTGAGCTGAGCACTAGAGGAATAAGCAACCAATCATCTCAAATATAATCAATGCTAAAACTTCTAGTTGATCTTTTTTGAACTTACAGAATTCCTGTAGTTGTCTTACTATGTAGCTGATGAGTGGAGTATTATTCCACAGACATTATGGCTGCAATAAATTTGCCCCCAGCAGTCATTACAATATGACAGCTACAAAGAACTAATTGATCCAAAACATGCTAAGAAGAAATAGCATAGCCCAAATCCTACAATGTTTTGACAAAAGTATGCATGTGAAAAACTAAAAGAAAGGTAAATTTCTTTCTTTCTTTCTTTCTTTCTTTCTTTCTTTCTTTCTTTCTTTCTTTCTTTCTTTCTTTCTTATCATTCTTGGAATACCTAGGAAACACTTCATATCATACCAGTATCATTCTTCTCACAGAATCAGATAGTGGTTCTGATCAAGGACTCAATAAATCTTAAACCAGCGAATAACCTAATACAACATCTTACTTCCAACATTCTATGTTGTATAAATAAAGATCTTCCTAAATGGCCTTCAGAAATTTTTGAAGGAATGCAGATCCATACACCAGCAGAGGATCAGAATATTGTCAAAACATTACTGGAAAATCTGAAGCTTCGGCAGAAGCCTGTACAAAGGCTTTGTGCCATTTGACATATTCAGCATCAGTGTGCATATTCAAAATGGAAAAACACAGAAATGAATGCTATAGCAGGTATCAATTGAAGAACATGTTCTATTTTACTGCTAAATATTTTCACTCATCCAGAATGATGAAAAATATTTTTTGTGGAAAAGTCTTTCCCCTTCACATTGAAAAAAAAATGTAAAAAGGGAATAATAAAATATGAGTCTGCTTCTCAGAAAGACATGTTGGGGAACATTACTACTGTGATTTTTTTTTTATTTCTGTAGAAAGATGTGTTATATTATATGGCGAGAATCCAGGTTCTGGAATTATCCCATAATGGAAGTTACCTGAGACCACAAAGATCTATTGCCAGGTTTGAACCTTTTTGTAAGCAGCAGCTAAGCAATCATAAAAAAAGAAAGGGTCATGTTTCATACATGTTCTCACAGATCTCATGATTAGCGAGCCAAAGGGAAAAGAAGATTATAGGAAATCTCTCAGAAAAAAATTACTTTGTTGAAGTATTTTCTCTTGTTGATCTTACACTAGATATTTCATCTATAGTTATTAAGTATCATTTTTCACTGGTGCCTCAGTAGATAAGTTCCTATTAACAGCCATACTGGAGAAAACTTATGTGAAGCTGTGATAAGAATTCTTTAGAAATATAATCCTGGTATCAAGAATTGCAGGGGACTGATATATAACAATGCAAAGAATATGACTTAGCAATTACAGATTGCCTATAAAGCATAAATAACTAGAAAATGCTTCTGCCTTATACTTCAAATTAACTGAATCTACCTAAACAAAACTATGAATTATAAGTTCTGTAAGGGCTCAAGGGGAGACAGAATGATAAAAGCAGCACTGTACCATTATGATGCAAGCCCCACCCCTTTTGTATGAACAAATATATAAAAAGGGAGGATCTTATAGTGCTATACTGGGATACCATTATCATCATTGCAATGAAAGTACTAACATTGTTTCTGATGATTGAGGCTTTACATGTCTTATATTCACCTATCCACAGATGGAAAACATTTGTTCAGAGCCACCATTGCTTTTAAAAATCTGTCACAAAGAACATGTTCCTGCAGAGAAGATGACTTAGCCCTTTCCTTCCTTCCTTCCTTCCTTCCTTCCTTCCTTCCTTCCTTCCTTCCTTCCTTCCTTCCTTCCTTCCTTCCTTCCTTCCTTCTTCCCTCCCTCCTTCCCTCCCTTCCTTCTCTCCTCCCTCCCTCCCTCCCTTCCTTCCTTCCTTCCTTCCTTCCTTCCTTCCTTCCTTCCTTCCTTCCTTCCTTCCTTCCCTTATAAAAATACTATTGTAACAAGAGAAATATATTGAAGCACTTTAAAACATCATTACAAGTTTAGAGCATCATTCTAAACTTCAGTAAGGAGGAATTTGGGGACCCTACCACAGGGAAAACAGAATTAACCATAGATATCACATGAATCTGCAGTGGGATCCACAGTATTACCCTATCAATGTTCTAACAATCTGTGCCAGACTGTATGAGACTAGCTGACTCTGTAAATTACTTATTCGTAAACATACATATGATTATGAGCTTTTGGAATATTACTCAGAAAGCAATATGAAAATATTTCAAAATAGGGCTACATGGAAAATTTAGGAGAACCCATTTCCTAAATACTGCTTTGTATATAGCTTACCCAGTGTGCATACTGCTGCATACTGGCCAAGCTACAATTTCTGGGTTACCATCAAGGGTTGTCCTACAAAGTCTGCATTACAAGAAACTACTTAAGATTACTAACAGATGAGTATTAAAACCAGATATTTAAGCCCAGTTATAGTCACACTGTTTTTTTATCAACTGTTGATAAAAGGCCTACCTTGCCATTGACGTTTCATGGCTGCCCACCATCAATAACTAGCGCTGTATTTGTGAATCATCCTTCTTGGTGGCTTCATATAACCATTAAATAAAACAGGGGACAAGTTAGAGCCTTGCAGGATATAGGATAATTCCTAGGAGATAATTCCTAGGAGAAATCTCCCAGTATCATTTTATAATAGTATTCAGAGAAATAGGAGCAGAATTACACTAAAGGCATCAGTTCCAAACCCATCACTACCCATAGTCAGTGGTATTACAAACCAGCAAGAGATAGCAGGAATATCAGCAGGTTACTTATCTTGCATACAGGCTGCCTCCATTTCAGATCCATGTCAAAACTGAGACTGAAAAGGATCAGTATACAGGTGGTCCTCAACTTACAACAGTTCATTTAGTGACTGTTCAAAGTTACAAACAAACTGAAAAAAAGACTTATAACCACTTTTCACTCTTACAATCTTTGTAGCATCCCCATGATCATGTGATCAACATTCAGATCTTGGCAACTGATTTGAACTTATGACCGTTGCTCTGTCCCAGGGTCATGTGATTACCTTTTGCAAACTTTTGACAAGCAAAATCAATGGGGAAGCCAGATTCATTTAACAACTGGGTTACTAACTGATCAACTGCAGTGATTCATTTAACAACTGTGGAAAGAAAGGTCATAAAATGGGGAAAAAACTCACTTAACAAATGTCTCACTTAACAACAGAAATTTTGGGGCCAGTTGTGGTCATAAGTTGAGGACTACCTGTAATTGGAGCTGTAGCATCACTGCCTTCTTCACTTACTTCACAACAAAAGATTGCAGTATAAACACAGCTAAGAATCTCATTTCCTTTTGCAGCAGACAAATCAGAAAACTGTAATTGGATGGTATACTGAGCCCTTTAAATATGGTACTTCTGAAATATTTTAGTAGTGAGGGAAGAATAATTTAGAGATTGTTTACTGTGTAGTGATTGTCTGGAGTTTTGTTAGGAGCTGTAATTTGGGAACGATGACAAAACTTCTTAGATAACAGAAATCTGTTCATTCCTCCTTCCCCAAACTATATCTGTAGCATTCTCTGTTTTGTCATCATTTCTAGTGGTAAAAGACTAGTAAGATAAACAATTGTGACTGAAAAGATGGCAGATCCTCATTGGGTCAAAACAATGTTTTTCAAACCTTGAGATTTATGCTTTTCAATTCCCAGGATTCCCCAGCCTATGGGGAACATAAGGTTAAAAGTTTCCAGAAGGTGGAACATTTGGCTACAGGGAACATTTGGGCCATGTAATTTGAAGTCTCACACCAAGCAGTCAATAAAAACATTGAATTAGTTCAGCAAAATAATAATCAGCTGAATAATAGTAAATAGAGAAAAATGCAACTCGGATAATAATAACATCTTACTGATTGCTCAGGCAAATTAATTCAGTTACAACTTGATCTGTGGAAATCATGACTCAAGTGTATTATCTTCAGTTTGGTCAAATGTGTCATATAAGATATCAGATTTGAAGTTGAGGAACTTTATTAACTGCCTTCCACAGAAAGAGAAAAACTGATAACAGAATATTAGTAATTATTTTCTAACAAATACTATAGTAGCCATATTAAAATTAACATACTAATTAACATATATAAAGTAGAATTTGTTAAAAAATACATTAACATATTCAATAGCAACAAAGTCAGCTGAGCAAGATTTTGATTCATTCCTGGGAAATTTCAGAGAATAAGTTAGCAAATAAAAAGAAGAAGAAAAAAGTTTGAGACCAGCCCAACCTTGAGTAAAACATTCATTCTGATTCCTTTGCAGAACTGGAACAGATGCACATATTATTATTATTTTGCATAAGGGACATGACTAACATGAATGATTTTCTTTATATATAGCAAAAACTGTACAAATATTAGGGGATATGAAAAGAGAACTGTATAAATATATGAAAAGAGGAAAATAAATTAGAAAGATAAAAAAGTTAATCTTCAATTTACAACCATTCATTTAATGACAATTTAAAGTTATGTCAACCTCAGAAGAAGAAAAAAAAAACATCCTAAAAGTTATGACTGTTTCATCACCCTCATGGTCACATGACTGCAATTTGGACGCTTAGCAACTGGCTTGCATTTACAATAGTTGCAGTGTAGTTCAGTCACATGATTCTGTACATCCAGATCAAGGGCTCTGGTTTGCTATTTGCATGATTTTTGTCTATTCCAAGTCATCTTAGGAAGGATGCATAAAAACCACAGAAGGACAAATCATTTTTCCAAATAAACGTCAACTGGCCTGAAAAAATAAGTTGGCAAATTCACCTCCGAGGGTTTGTTTTAGCCAACATTTCAGGCAACAGTTTGCAGTCAAAGCATTATCGTGAGGTATTCAATTTCTAATTGAAGATGCACATTCAGAATGGAGTGGAAAAGTTGCAATAAAGTTGTGACAAATTTCGATTGGATGGTTTCAGAATGTCAATTATAATCAGAATAAGCACAGGACTGATAATTAAAAACAGCAGGCTTAGCTCTCAGATACGGAAAAGATTGCAAGGAGCAATACATTCCCCTTGCAGCTAGCAAATCTGATGAGAACCCTGGTGTTTTGTGAGCTTTGGCTGTATCCAGGAAGTGAATGGCTGAAAATAGATGCCTAGATATTTAAATACCTTTGTGCACTTATTGATTTTCTTTATATGCTAGCAATACAGTATCACTTGGTGAACAGAAATATTTCCATTTATAGATAAGATAAGATAATCTTTATTGTCATATTTTACTGTGGGCACACTGGCACACATTTAAAATGAAATTCTGTTGCCTGATCTCAAAAATGTACACGTACCTAACACAGATCATGCTGTGTACATACATATGTATATAGCTACACCCTTACATAAAAATACACATAAATATTAATCACTGTTGAAAATGTAGTGGAAAAAAAAAGCTTGAGAGTTCATAAGGTTGATACTGTATGGAACAAAAACTGTGACTGAAACTGGATTTCTGAATAATTCAGTCCTACAGTGAATAGTATCTTCATTTTTGTGTAATTTGCAATTCCTTCACCTTAGTCTGACAGTGTCCAAAGACTATAGCATTTGTCCATAGGCTATGGTAGAGTACAATTTGAATGAGGGAAAGAAAAGCTGTATCATCAGAACAGAAGTATGAAAATTAGTGTTTAATTTTGTGTGGCAGAGGAACTGAACAAAGCAATTAACATAAAAGCTAAATAAAATGGTTGGGGTAGGATGCACCTTTGCTTGACACTAGGGGCATACCAAAATTTGGGGGAGGGGAATGCAGTCCACCCCAGATGAGGCAATAAGCTGAAGACAGCAAGTATAGAGTTAGGTTGCCACAGTTTCTTATAATTTCATATGATTCTGAAGTAAAGAAACATCCAAACTCTAGTATAAGCCCTAAGATAAGATTTTACCTGAACCGATCATATAAAAGTGGTCTAATTAATTAATTCATTAAAACCCATCTGTCAGCCCTCACTAACATGGAAAATACTGGTCTCTGCTGACTTAGTGTTTTCATCTTTTCAACTACACTCCGTAGACAGAAGGAATATTTTCCAGCTCCTGATGTAAACTGAGATACTGAGAAGACAGATGATCAGTAAATGTTTCAGGATTTCGGGTAGCATAGTGAGAAAAGCTGTAAACATCTCCAGGAATAATCTGATGCAGTGGTATGTGTTTTTAATATTTCACCTAATGCTTGTCTTTTGTATTGTCTTAGTGAAAGTCTTCATTTTTTAATGTTTCCTGCATATTGTCATAAGTGAATTGATAGTCATAGTCCATGCTTTAAAAATAAAACACTTGGAAACATTCAGGTTGAGCTATTGCATCAAATAAGTATTTTCATGCTAAAAGATGAGCAGCAGCACGGCGCTAATGTCTTCTCCCATCCACAAGGAACCCTTGGGCTGGAACTAATTATAGCCACAATGAATTGTTAAGCAGAGCTGTCAGCTTTACAATTTAAACAGGGACTGAATTGTTGATAGAAAGTCCAGAAATAGGCATTATCTCACCCACACATTTTCTCTCTTGTGCATACACACAGTCACTGAAAAAAATGGAAAACTTATTTTTGCCCCAAGTCCTTCCCCACCCTACAGCTAATCACTTCCAGAAGGTGACTGCTTTTGTTCAGTAAAATATTGTGCTTTCTCAGAGATAATAGTGGCCCTGTGTTAACATGTTAACCTAGGAAACCACAATTGGGGTTTCCTGGACTAAATTTGGCCTGTGGAAAGCCTCCTCACAAGACAAAATACTATAAGATAAAAATAAACTAGTCTCCTGGAAAGAGGGAGCACTTGCCAACATGCTGCTTGAAGCCTTCAGATGGAAAACTTCCAGGGAAGAAATGGTGAACTAAAAATGGCTCTGCTAAAAGTTGAGCTGATGACCACAGCAGAATGAAGAGCAGGAGAACAGGCCGGCCTCTTCATAATTCCTGTCTGGACAAGGAGACAATCGGAGATCACCCACAAGTGCTCCACATAGTTGGTTCTCATAAGGAGACCATAATCTTGGTGGGTTTACACCTCTGAGGGAGTAGTCCTAATGCTGAAACTGTATAATGGAATGAGTGGATGACCATGAGGATTGGAAAGAAGAGATGTTGCTTAGGTAACAATCAGACAAGAAAGACAGGTCCCCCAGTGGTTTAACAGTCAGAAAAAGAAACTTATGAAGAACCCACCCTAATGGATAAAGCATGGATTTAAAGGCAGGGAAATTTGTACTTTCAGACTTGCAAGATTCTGTTAAAACAGCCTTAAAATAAAGGAGAGTTAGTTCATCTAGATCTAGACATGTTTCCTGTCTGGTTTACCTGGAAGGCTGACAAGCTGTTGTTGGTGCCTTCAAAAAGGACATTTGGTTTGCACACTTGCTTTTCTAATCACTTTTTGATATGGCTTATTAATTGCTTTTTAGCTATTAAGAGCCTTTGGGTCAACAGATTTTATATCAGTAGACAAGATTCCTTCAATCCTTAATGAAACAAAGTTTTAAATACAAGTTTAAGGACTTATTTTTTTTTTTAAATAAACAGCAAAAGGTTATTAGAATTTTGACTCTGGAAAATTACAAACAGATTAAGGGTCCAGATGGATTTGAAATAAGATTTTGGAATTAATCATAATAATCCTTCCTATGAGAAAATGCTTTTCTTTAGAATTATCTTTAAAAAAAAAACATGTGATAGGATGAAACTTTGAAGATTGAAAACTAGAGAAAACCAGAAGAAACTAAATACTACAATTAAAGGAGAAGGACACTTAAATTTGTTTGTTTGATTAATTAATTAATTTCTATAGCCACCCAACTCAATCAAGTGACTCAAATCTGATTTACTAATTCAGAATGAAGCAAAATATTTTAACATTAGTCATATTAAAGGATATTTTTCACCAATGGACCAATAAATTAATTTTAACAATGTCTGTCTCTATGAATAGACTATGTTTAAAAGATGTTATGTTAAAAGAACACATTTTACTTGACAAGATGTCAACTGTGAATGTGGCACTATTCAATCAACTATCCATCTTTTACAATGCCCCCTGGGGCTGACACACACACAGAATGACTTGCTATTCAGAAATATCACTGCCATCAATGTGGCCCAGCATTGGTCTAGAACTATATAAATTTATGTTTTTATTAAAGTTTTTAATCTTTTTACATTTAAATTAACAATTTTTCCATTTCTAGTTCCCACAATTTTGACCCAAGATGATATGTGACTTGGCAAGACTGAGACTGATTCAACAGGCTATAAGAATAATATGGAAAAAAGAAAACAGCTGAAGTTTTAAAAGTATGTATAAATAACATACTTTTAACAAGAAAGTGACCTGGATAATTTTTCTATAACAGATTTACAAATGAGACTTATGAAAACTTTGAAGAATTTTGTAAAAAGGACAAAGAAAAAAATGAAAAGAAATCAAGTCTGATGTGACATTATTTTAAGGACCTAAAGATCAAGATTGTTAAAAGTAAAAGAAAGGAATATAAAGATGGTTTATTTGATCAAGGTTAAAATACACATGTTGCTGGACTTTTGGTGATAATGAAAAATAATAATGAAAAACGATTTTATGTCATTGTTTACCACATATACTGCACTTTCTGGTTTGCTAGCTAATTAATTTTTTTAAAAAAGAGGTGCCAGAAGCTTTCCAATCTAATATGACAAACATTTAAAATGGGAATATCTAGCTTTTGTCATCTTGCAGACCAATTTCTACAATATAGGCTATGTTCCCACAGTAGTCTTCCCGCTTTGATCGTGGAGTGGGTTTTATTCGGCTGAAATGTTTCTACTCCTTCAACTCCAGGACAGGGGGGAAAAAAGCCAGCTGAGAAGAAAAAGTAGGAGGAATCTGAAATGACAGTTTGGAAGAGAAAATAGGAATGTAGAGTGACAAACAAACAAAAAGTTATCAGTAAATTTTCAGTAATAGACAACAAGTTACTTGTACTGAAGCCAGAAGAACCTGCTATATAGAGAAAGCAACATCAAAATATAGGCATGGAAGGTGAGATTTTTAACGATTTGATGATCAAAGTCTGAAATACACAAAGCAGGTGAAATTCTGTTTAATGGATGTCTGGTCTTTCGGGGTTGGGAGAGACATGGTCAGTGGTCTGATTTATTTTCCTGCTCTTTGAAAAACAAAACAGAATATGTAGGCCAACCTTATATTTATCTCTAGAATCATCTGGCTCACTAATTATCTTCAGGGTAACTTAATTTTATTTTTCAAAATTAACTATTTTCCCATATGTGTTTACTTCTTCAGGATGAATATTTACCCAGGAAGGCTCATTTCTTATACAGAAGAAGCTTTGTTTGAGTGCTACCAAAAATAGCTTCCTGACATCACAAATCATAAGACTAAAACATTTTTTGTCAATGGTTAAATTGATG
Source organism: Crotalus tigris (assembly GCF_016545835.1). Lineage (NCBI taxonomy): Eukaryota > Metazoa > Chordata > Lepidosauria > Squamata > Viperidae > Crotalus > Crotalus tigris. The sequence continues at coordinate 627,446 of NW_024097532.1, read as the reverse complement.
AATTTGATGTGATTTCTGGTGAGGGCAATGACAGAAAAGTGGGGATCTTTTTTGTTTCTGTAGAATGGATTAATGTGCAGCCATGTTTATAATTATATTTATTAGCTGTATTATTACAATTATTCTAAAAGACATATTTCAAAGAAATCTAGGAGTTTCTTCAAGTGCTGCCAAGTATCCTAAAGAAGAGCCATTCATTGTTTAGTTAACTAGTGCTAAAAATAGCTATATGACATCAGAAGTCATAAGGCTGAAGGAATTTGGTCCATGTTTTAAGAGACATGACTGCATTTGGGAAATGGGGAGGGGGGAGAAGGAAACTGAAAATTTCTCTTTTATATCTCACCATTGAATAAAGTATTAATGCAGGGGTCTTCAAACTTGGCCCTTTTATGACTTATGGACGTCAACTCCCAGAATTCCTCAGCCAGGAATTCTGGGAGTTGAAGTCCACAAGTCATAAAAAGGCCAAGTTTGAAGACCCCTGTATTAATATGAAAGAATCAGAATAGATAGCTAGATAGCTAGATAGCTAGATAGCTAGATAGCTAGATAGCTAGATAGCTAGATAGCTAGATAGATAGATAGATAGATAGATAGATAGATAGATAGATAGATAGATAGATAGATAGATAGATAGATAGATAGATAGATACGCATGTGTGTGTGTTTTTACAAAAGCCTTGGTAGACATGTGCCAACAAAATAATTTAAAAAAAATGCTTTCAAGCATGTTTTAAAAGAATTTTGCACCACTCCTATCCAGCTGGTTTTTGGAACTGCTCTGGAGACATATTTCTAAAATTCCACCTCAGAAATCTGCAGGGTAGTGGATTGAGCTGGAAATCCTAGAATGTAGCAAACATAAGGTCTTAACTCTGTGGATAAATCTTCAGAAGAAAGTCAAGCTCTCAGGATTTACATCAGACCTAGAGACAATTTCTTCTGAAGCTGAAGAAATCTATAAAGTAAGCTTTGAGCTCTAAGTTGCTTGATCCACATACAGCAGAGGTATCTACAGGAGGGAGATCAAGAACGGTAAATTGCAAAAACAGTGTCATGCCATCACTATCTACTCAAGTTCAGCATTTTGTTCCAATTATTGTCAATTAGCTACCCAATCACAATCCAACATACCTAAGGGAGATACCATATGGGTGAAAGTTAGTTTTATCTTTGGATATAAATTCTGCGAGAAACTGGCTTCTCTTGAATTCTCAACAACTTTGCCAATTTGAAATAGCTTTTGTTCTTTGACGTGAATCATGACAGTTAAAACAGTTTGTAACTTGTCTGGGTTTAGATGTAGCCTTAATGTCATTTTTTGCTCTAGGAAACACAAAGAAAAGATCATCATAGAGTACAAAATATAAGACTCAAATGTATTTTTTTCTTGTTATGTTTCAACTTCACTTTACTTGCAGAGCTAGTTTTAACAGATGACAACTGACCTTTACTCACACTTTTCCCTCCATCAGGTGAATTTTGTTCGAAACATCCTTGTTCTGCAGTACAAGGATCATCAGGCAGGGGTGAATGTAAACTGAGACAATTTGTGCTTTGTAAATATTCAAACTGTAGAGTATACCCTCCAGGTTTGGATAACGGAAATGGAAAATGTTGAAGGACAAGCACGTATTATATGTGTGTATGCATTAGTGTGTGTGTGTGTATCCGGTTTATTCCCTCCTGAGGTTTGACTTTATAAGCATGACAGTTTTAAGTGAGTTTGGACACTCCATAGAGAAGAAGCTTATGGGTTTAGGAAGATGACAGCCATTTGAATAGCTTAGCATCTCATCCTGATCCTGGAAGAACTGCTGTTTTAGATAAATTGGTTTATTTATTTGTGCATCACATTTATAACCCACCACTAAGCAGCTGAACAAATAAGCTTGTACAATGAAAATATGTAAGAACATTTTATAAATACTTTTTTTTGTTTTGTTTGTGTGTACCTTCGAGTCAGTGTTGACCTGGTGATTCCCTGGGCCAGTCCCCACAGTTTTCATGGCAAGATTCAGAATTGATTTGCCACTGCCTTCTTCCCAGGACTGAGAGAGAATGACTGGTAAAATTGACCCCGCACAGTTCTGCTTCTAGATAAGTGAAAGGTCACAGGGTGGTTGTTATATTTGTAATAAAATATTTATTTGTTAATGAGTCTCTTACTGTATAGTGAAGGACTACAAGCATAATGGATTCCATTTTTGAGGAAGGTCATTTATTTATATATTTAACGTATGGCATGAGGAAGGTCAGATAGAAATAGAAATAAGAAAGTGAGATTTTATCAATCAAACACATTTGATTTTTAAAGAAGACCACTTGATGAACAAGGAAAGAGAATAAAGATAGCTCTTTTTTCATAATATATGTATTTCATACTATCTCAAAAGTCACAGCTTCAATCCCAATTACCCAATACATTGTTTCACAGTTTATAAAATGTGTTTCTGAATACAAAACGTTTCTCAACAGAGGCAAGTTTGAAACTCCTCTCTCTGAGAATTTCTGATTATTCTGCCAGATCTGTTAGGGTGGGGGGCCTGATCAAGATCTATTCTACTAAATAAAGTCATCTTGGAGGTCCAAATAGGCTTGCCTTCTCTGTTGTGGCCCCTACCCTGTGGAACAGACTCTCCCCTGAATTAGTCCTTAGTCCTTTGGTCTTCCAGAAAGCCATTAAGACATGTGTTTTTGTCTAGGTCTTAGGACCAGATTGTTAAGGAAGCTCATTATATGTGTGTCTATTTGTGAATTTCTTACAAGGTGCCTTGCCATTTTTTTCTTTGTATTGGATTATTTTGATTTTGGTTATAGGGATGTTTTTAATTGGTTATTAGCTGCACAGAATTAGGTATTTAAGATGCGCAATGAGGTAAATTATAAATAAAGGCAGACTATTATCTAAATTCATAAATGGAGGCAATGTAGATTCTAATTCAACCACTGATGAATCACTAACCTCAAATGTGAACTCTGTTAGAATAATATATGCAGTCTACCTTCTCTTAACTTCTACAGTAAAGTGATACAGATGTTACATTACATTATGTGCTTATGTATGTATAGAGTTTTCCACAACTTCTAACCTCTCTCTTTAAAGGAAGATGGACTGTAATGTACCATTCCGATACAGATACATGGTGCTTCAGAAATATTCCTTCCTGCAATTGCTGAATACCAGAATAATTTCTAAAGCTAATGCACTGTGTGTAGTCATCTAAAGCAGGGGTCCCCAACCCCGGTCTGCAACCCAGTGGCAGGCTGAAGCCTGTTCGGAACTGGGCTGCACAAGTACTGGGCAAGTGTGTGCATGATGCTGCATTTGTGAAAGCGGCATGCCTGTCAGAATCCAATTATATTTCATCTTTAATTATCAAATATAGAAACTCCCAATTCTGCCTTCTCTGGATTCTGCCATAAGAGGGAGAGAAGGGGGAGAACAAAGGGGCTTTATGGCCCTCACTTCCTTCAGTATACTTCTAAGGAGCTGAATGTGTGTTTATTGCAACCTCAAAGAGTTAGCACCAAAGAACCTTACCATAACAAAGAAGGTTAATTGCCTTTCAGGTAGTTTATCTGAAGTCTCCATCCAGACGGAAGAAAGAAAAAAGGGGGTGGAATTGTGATACCTGAAACTATCACTGGAAGAGGGGTTGATTGGGTGGGACTACTGGGGAACCCCTTAAAACCTTGAATGGGAGGGCTTGGACCCCAAGTCCTGTCTAGCACGCCTGCAACCACTTCTTCTTAATAACGGATTCCTGTTGGAAGAATTATTCCAAGAGTTCTGTCTTCTTAAGATGCAAAGTGGGGTGGGTCCTTACATTAGACAGGACTTGCAAAATTACCATGTCAGACAATGGAGCAAGAGAGGGGGAAAACTCCCTGGAAAGAGAGCCGCTGACCCAGTTGGAACATTGCCAGATGTTGGGATCCGAGAGGTCAGATTCCTCAGGAGAAGAAGTGGTGGAGACACGGGACCACAAGCCTCGCTGGTCAATGGGCATTGGAAAGAAAAGTGAGTGGGGAAAGGAATCAAGAAAGGTGACCCTGAGACAGGGACCAAGCAACCAGAATGGAAGCAGGAAATGGAGAAATCCCTGCACGCAAGTGAAGAGGGAGGAAGCTGGGCACCGTACTCAGACTGGATCCTAGAGAAAGCTATTGACCTGATGAAGAGAACTCTCAGCTCCCTAGGAGAGGAGAATCCTGAACCCTACGGCCACCCCAGCTCCTGGAGCCACAAAGGGAGAGACACCGAGGGGGACGTGGAACCTGCAACCCCGGGGACATCTGCTGATCCAGTAGTCCCCACCCCCTACCAGACCACAGATGGCAATCTGGACGGAAGACACTACCACCAACAACGGAGGCACCGATCCATTCCAAGACGTCCACCGTTGGAGGTGAAATTCAAAGGGGAGCCAACATGCTTGGGGTTTTTCCTAACCCAAGTCCTCAGCTACATGGAGGAATACGGGCAGGACATTCCCAGCGACAAAGCCCACATCCGGATCGTGCAATCTGCCCTGGATGGACCAGCTGCAGATTGGGTGGTGAACTTGCATGACTCCAATGCCCCAGAACTCAGTAACTTCAACAGTTTCATGTCCTCTTTGAGAAGACGATTTGAAGACCCCCTGGCTGATCGCAAAGCCCGTGAAAGGATAAAAACGATGAGGCAAGGCAAACGCCCGGTGGCTGAGTATACACAAGAATTCCGGGCCATTGCCAGCAAACTGAATTGGCCAGAAGACATCCTCCTTGGCCATTTCAAAGACGGACTAAACTATGATCTATATGATGCTTGCCTGCCCCGAGGGGACCCACATCGACTTGAGGAATGGTACGTCTTGGCAGAGGAAGCAGAGATCGACATATTGAAGAGGCACCGCCGAGGAAAACAATGGAGCCTCCCCCCGCCTGAGCTGACGCACGAACCGGGGAAATCATCGGCTACAGCCAAGAAGCAAGTGGGGTGTTTCAAGTGTGGAAGAGAAAGGCATCGAGCTGTAGAATGCCGCTCAAAGGCCCCCCAGCACAACCCAGACAGATCCCCAATCAACAAATCTGGAAAGTCTTCATCTAAGACAAAAGAAACGGCCATGAGAATGATGGAAATTGCAGAACCCCCCACTTCTGCTCACCAAGGAGAAAGAACTCCAGCCTACACCACAGGGCCAGTGGATGCCTCAGATGACAGCTCGGAGGGCGAACCCCTGGTAAGTGGATGCATCACACCCATCTTCAAAACAGTGACTATATTAATCCCCCCCATGCCCGAAGCTGTGAAGGTGAAAGCCTTAATAGACTCTGGCTGCACCCGCTGCCTCATTAGCCCAACACTAGTGGGGAATCTGGGCATTCCATCCAGGAGACGGGAACAACCAATCTCATTTGGCCAGCTAGATGGATCCATAGCAGGGGGGGTGCCAGCTACCCTAGCCACTCTGCCAATACACCTCTCCCTGGGCAACCATGAAGAGGACATAACGTTTGTGGGGACCCCAGGTATGGAATGCCCAATGATTCTAGGGATGGAATGGTTGAAAAAATGGAACCCCTGGGTAAATTGGAGGACAGCAGAAATCAAATTCCTGAAGGGGGACCCTATGGACTTAAAACCCCAAGGGAGGCTACCAGAATCAAGAATAGAAAAAGCATCCATAGGAGAGGAAAAAAGATTAACAGAAATACCAGAGGAATATAGAGACCTTGCTGAAGTCTTCAGTGAGGAAAGGGCAAATGAGCTCCCCCCCCCCACCGACCCACAGACTGTACCATTGAATTCAAGCCTGGGGCAAAACTCCCGAAGCCCAGATTATACTCCATGAGCCCAAAGGAGAAGGAGGAAATGGAAAGATTTATAAAAAAAAACCTAGAGAGAGGTTTCATTGAGCCAGCCAAGCCTAAAGTGGCTGCCCTGGTCCTTTTTAGAGAGAAGAAGGATGGCTCCTTACGTTTATGCATGGATTATAGGGCCCTGAATACAATCAGTGAAAACAACCTATACCCTCTGCCCCTCATGAAAGACATGCTGTCACACCTATCGAAAGGGAAAATTTTTTTCTAAACTAGACCTAAGGGAAGCTTACTATCGCGTGAGAATTAAGGAAGGGGATGAATGGAAGACTGCATTTAACTGCCCCATGGGGTGCTATCAATTCAAAGTGTTGCCATTTGGATTACAAGGGGGCCCTGCAGTCTTTATGCAATTAATCAATGACGTTCTAAGGGAGCACTTGTTTAAGGGGGGTCCTTGTTTACTTAGACGACATTCTTATCTTCACCGAAACAAAAGAGGAACATGTCAACCTTGTCAGAGCGGTTTTAAAGAAACTGCGAGCCGCCCACCTATATGCCAAACTCTCAAAATGCGAATTCCACCAGGAAAGGATAGACTACCTAGGTTATTGCATATCCCCCCAGGGCATTGAAATGGACCCAGAGAAGGTCAAAGCAGTATTAGATTGGGCACCACCCCGCACAAGAAAGCAACTACAAAGCTTCCTGGGCTTTGCAAACTTTTACCACCAATTCATCCCCTCATTTGCCCAGATAGCCTTGCCCCTCACTAACTTGCTAAAAACGAAGGGAGCATCCTCAGTAAAACCTAGCCAGCCACTAACATGGACAATGGAGTGCCAAGCAGCGGTTGAGAGACTAAAGAGACTTTTTTCTGCCGAACCAGTACTAAGGCACCCAGACATGGACAAGCCCTTCGTAATACAGGCAGATGCAAGTGATGTGGCATTGGGGGCTGTTCTATTACAAGAAAACAATGAAGGAGTATTGCAACCCTGTGCATATACATCCAAGAAACTCACGGAAACAGAACAGTGCTGGCCCGTATGGGAGAAGGAGGCTTATGGGATACGTTGGGCATTACTCACATGGCGACAATTCCTGGAAGGCAACAAAATCCCCTTCCAGGTGTGGACTGATCACAAAAATTTGGAAGCCCTGAAAACGTCCAGGAAACTCAATCCCAAACAAGCCCGCTGGTCCCAGCATTTTCACCAGTTCCAATTTAAGCTCAAGCATTTACCAGGAAGAAAGAACTTCCTGGCAGATGCACTATATCGCATGCCCCAATATAACAGCGCACAAACCACAGACTATAGACCAATAATGGCAGAGTCACAACTGGCAGCACCAGTAACCACAAGAACCCAAGCCAATTTAAAACCACAACTGGACAGCCAAACTGGAATTGAATTCAGAAAAAGTTTGGAAACAGATGAATGGTTCCAGAAAAACAAAAATGTGTGCACAATGAAAGACGGGTTGCCTTGGGTAGGGGAAAAATTATATATACCAATAACTCAAAGAGTCACTTTCATGCAGCTTTGCCATGACACAAAATCAGCAGGGCATTTTGGATTTGTAAAAACTTTACATTTAATTAAACGACAATTTTGGTGGCCATCCATGAAAAAGGACATAGAAAGTTATATAGCCAGTTGTCCAAACTGTGCCACGGCAAAGAGGTTGCAAGGGAAATTGCCAGGACTATTGCAAACAGTGGCAAGTCCCTCAGCCCCCTGGAGAGATATAGCCATGGATTTTATAGTGGAATTGCCAGAAAGCAATGGGAATACTGTGGTCTGGACGGTCACGGACTTGTTTTCCAAACAGGTGCACTTTATCCATTGCCAAAAGATTCCCACTGCAAAAGCCTTAGCAAAACTTTTCATCCAACACATTTACAGATTGCATGGGGCACCCCAACGCATCATCTCTGACAGGGGGTGCAATTTACGTCTGCATTTTGGAAGGAATTTTTATCCCTCTTAGGAACCACTCAGGGACTGACATCTAGCCACCACCCACAAGGAAATGGGGGGGGGGCTGAAAAAATGAACTCCGTACTTAAGCAATATTTAAGATGTTTTCTTAGTTTCCAGCAAACCGAGTGGGCAGACTTACTCCCTTTTGCAGAAGTTGCCTACAATAATGCAGTCCACTCCAGCACAGGCTACACTCCTTTTCAAATAGCCAACGGTCAAAGTTTCAACCCTATGCCAGAGTTAACCCCAAAAGAACCAACGATCCCTTCACTGAAAGAATGGATGGAAAAACTACAAAACACCTGGCCAATAGTTAGAAAAGCACTAGATGAAGCTAGGCAGGCATACAAAGCACAAGCCAATAAAAAAGGGTTGAGCCTACACCATTCATTATAGGAGAAATGGTGTACTTATCTACAAAATACCTAAAGTCCCTACAGCCCTGTAAAAAACTTGGACCAAAATATATAGGACCTTTTCCAATTAAAAGAATCATAAATCCAGTAACAGTAGAATTAGAATTACCCAAAAATATCAGACAAATACACCCAATTTTTCATTGCAGCTTGCTGAAAAGAGAGCATCAGTCACATCTATGGCCAAAAATCCCCCCACCACCACCTCCACTCATGGTGGAGGGTGAACAACACTTCGAAATAAAGGAAATCCTTGATTCTAGGAGATATCATGGAGCAACTCAGTACCTAGTTGCCTGGAAACACCTCCTCCCTCACAAAATGAGTGGGTCCATAAACGTCATGTCAGAGCCCCGAAGCTATTGAAGAAGTTTCACACAGAGTATCCTAACAAGCCTGACTAAATTTTATACTTGTGTTTTCTTTCAGGTGGATCTCTCTTATTTGTAAGAGGGGCCGGATGTCAGAATCCAATTATATTTCATCTTTAATTATCAAATATAGAAACTCCAATTCTGCCTTCTCTGGATTCTGCCATAAGAGGGAGAGAAGGGGGAGAACAAAGGGGCTTTATGGCCCTCACTTCCTTCAGTATACTTCTAAGGAGCTGAATGCTGAATGTGTGTTTATTGCAACCTCACAGAGTTAGCACCAAAGAACCTTACCATAACAAAGAAGGTTATTTGCCTTTCATGTAGTTTATCTGAAGTCTCCATCCAGACGGAAGAAAGAAAAAAGGGGGTGGAATTGTGATGCCTGAAACTATCACTGGAAGGGGGGTTGAGTGGGTGGGACTACTGGGGAACCCCTTAAAACCTTGAATGGGAGGGCTTGGACCCCAAGTCCTGTCTAGCACGCCTGCAACCACTTCTTCTTAATAAAGGATTCCTGTTGGAAGAATTATTCCAAGAGTTCTGTCTTCTTAAGATGCAAAGTGGGGTGTGTCCTTACAATGCCTGCATTTGCAAAACCATCTCCTGCCCCACCTACACCGCCGTCGCCTCCACCAGTCTGGAAAGATTGGAGACCAATGGTCTAAAGATTTGCAAGTTCAATTCTTAGTACAGGTCTAAACTTCATAGAATGCCATCTGGCTACTCATTTCTGAGGAGTTCTCATATCTGAAACTGATCATAGTGGTCTGGTAGTTAATGCAACTGAAAATACCATGTAGCATATGAATATGCATATGCATAAAATTAAAGACATTTTTCCACCTCCAATAGATCAAGTTATATGGTAATAGGTCACATGCAATATAGGTCTCTGTGGATCAGTCATTTTTCTTCTATTTCTTTTATAATGTCAGTTTTCAGTGATATCAGAATCCTTATAGATCTTAACCAGAAGGAAAAATAAATGTTCCAAGTCCATTTCATGAGACATTATAATCTTTTTTTCCCCAAGTACCACAGAACTCTATACTGTTTTTGGTAAGCAGCAGATCTTCCTATTATTTGGTGTTGGATGTGTGCGTCTATGTATTTATGTTTGCCATTTGGTTGAGGCAGTTACGTGGGGTGAACAAGCTAAATCCCAATGTACAGTTTTTGCATGAAACAATCATAAAATAATATGAAAAAGTCTAAAGAAATCTATTTTGATATCTTTTTACATCAAATTAATGTTTAAGAATACAAAGAATTCTCTTGTGGTACCTTAAAGCCTTCTACATTTATTTCAAAAGGCATTTTTTCCTAAGAACTTAAAAGTTAGCATGTGAGGCAAAAGAGAGAAAATAACTCTATTTCCTCTTTCAAAATACATTTATTGCCTAGACTTAATCTCACTGATTTCAATACAAATAAAGTCATAATCAGTATTTAAATTGCATTTCCTGTGTGTCATGACGTCCTCATTTGCAACACCTCAGAAGCAAAACACATTTTGCATACCACAATATTTTATATCTGATTGTCCAATACTAATTTCAGGAATAATTATTTCTAATCTGACTCAGATCAGTGTGGGATTCTAGCAAGGGAACTGGAGGAGGATGGAGAAAAACACATTTCTCTGTTACATTTTTTTCTTTCTTTTAGCAATAAATAACATGGCATTATAGAAACCACAATGGATTCATCACAGTTTTCTAACTTTTTTTTACAGGAGAGGGAGACAAAACACCATGTGGAGTCTTATTTCAGCCCTACCTGTGGCAAAAGGGATAGTGGGATAATTGGAAAACTGTAGTTCCCTGCACTAAAAATCTCCAAATCTAGATGAAGAAATTAAATCATTCCAAAGTACTGTATTTGAGAATTTCTTTTGGTTTCTCATTTTTTGAAAAGATGATTGTACTGTACATTAGCCTATTCCAGTCTGGTGGAATATTTTATTTTATTTTATTATTTTATTTTATTTTAATTTTATTATTTTATTATTTTATTTTATTTTATTGTTTTATTTTATTTTATTATTTTATTATTTATTGGATGCCCATCTTATCATAGTGTAACTCTAGGAGGCTTACAATCATAAAAATATGTCTATACATAAACAATTAAAACATAAATAATTAAAATCAAACATTAAAACCTAAAAACATATGGACAGGGTAGTAGCAGAATGAGGGGAGATGCTACTCAATCAACCATTTCCACTGTGTTGTTTCCCCACTGGGATTCCAAGCCAGCTGGCAGAGCAGTGGTGGGATTCAAATATGTGAACAACCAGTTCTGTGTGTGGATGCTGCTTCTGGAAGTCCATTCTGGGCCTGGGCAACAAAAAATTAGCTACCAGTTCTACCAAAGTGGTGCAAACCAGCTGAATCCCACCACTGTGGCAGAGCCATGTCTTTAAGCCCTTATGAAAGAATAGGAAGATTGAGGCCAATCTCACATCAGGGAGCAAGACGTTTCAGAGGGCAGGAGCAGCAGCAGAGAAGACCCTCCTCCTGGACCCTGCAGCTGGAATAATCAGGCTGATGGGGCCCTCTCTGGCACGAGTGGGATGGGCCAATCCCAGTGGGATGAGATGGTCCCTCAAGTAACCTGGACCCATGCCACGAAGGGTTTTCAAGGTGATCATTAACATCTTGAATTGCACCCAGAAGCAGACCAGTATCCAATGCAGCTTGTGGAGCAGTGGTGTTACAGGGACCATTCTTGGGGGCCCAAAACTGCCCACTGTGCCGCACTGTGCCCCAGCTTTAACTTCCCGAATCTCTGAATCGCTGAGTCACTGAATCTCTGAAATATTGATGACAACTTGATAGATTGGGAATACAATTCCCAGTATCCTCGGTCAATCTGTTCAATGGAAATTGGGCAGTGATCTTTGCATAGGATCCTCGAGTTATAGCATAGAGCTGATTAATGTATATGTACATATATATATATTAGGGGATTGGAGGCTAAAACATATAAGGAACGGTTGCTGGAATTGGGTATGCCTAGTTTAACAAAGAGAAGGACGAGGGGGGACATGATAGCAGTGTTCCAATATCTCAGGGGCTGCCACAAAGAAGAGGGAGTCAAGCTATTCTACAAGGAGCCTGAAGGCAGGACAAGAAGCAATGGATGGAAACTGATCAAGGAGAGAAGCAACTTAGAACTAAGGAGAAACTTCCTGACAGTTAGAACAATTAACCAATGGAACAACCTTCCTCCATAAGTGGTGAATGCTCCAACACTGGAAGTTTTTAAGAAGAGACTGGACAGCCATTTGTCCGAATGGTGTAGGGTTCCTGCCTGAGCAGGGGATTGGACTCGATGACCTCCAAGGTCCCTTCCAACTTTATTATTATTATTATTATTATTTATTATGGATCATCGCACAGTCAGCCAGATGTTCAGACTGGATTTGGCATTTTGTCTACCTATCGAGTCCTTACCCAGGACCTGGAATAGGCAGATGTGGATGTTTGATGGTATTACAGATATCGTCGCAGGATGGAAGCAGTTCCTAGTAAGGCCGCCTTTTGCAATTGACTAATAGCGAATTTGTCAATGCCAATGGTGTTCAAGTGGTGCTCCAGTTGTTTTGGGATTGCACCCAAGGAGCCTATGACTATTGGTACTACCCTTGCTTGCTTTTGCCACAGTCTTTCTATTTCTATTTGTAGGTCTTTGTATTTTGTTATCTTCTCCAGTTCTTTCTTGTCTATTCTGCTGTCTCCAGGCACTACCACGTCCACTATCCAGACTGTTTTGTCTTTCTTATCGACAATTGTTAAGTCTGGGGTGTTATGTTGCAGATGCTTGTCTGTTTGAATTCTGAAGTCCCAGAGCAGTTTAATTTTATCATTTTCTATTACTTTCTCTATTTTACGATCCCACCAGTTTTTGCTTACATGCAAATGATATTTTTTGCAGATCTTCCAATGCACCATTGTTGCTACTTTGTCATGCCGCTGCTTGTAGTCTTTCAATCACTGTGTATCTGTGACGGGTAGACACCTTTTCTTCCAGTAGTTCTGCAGCTGCTGGCCCTGGTGCTCAGCCAACAGTCCTCAGTCCTGTAACCCATTTTTCATCAGATATCCAGGAACTCCAATATTTAGCGCAGACCATGTTAACCCGGGCGACATCCGAGCCGGTATGGCATTCTGAAATTTATGTCTCATCATATTTTTTATGGGAGAGACACTCTTTGTCTGACTTCTCTGATGAGACCTGTCCGGTATGGTTGAACCTCTGGCATAGCTCTCATCTTCCTCAGAGTACACAAGCCCCACAATCACATCAAGGTAGTGCCTCACTGGGGGTTTATTATTATTATTATGGATCATCGCACAGTCAGCCAGATGTTCAGACTGGATTTGGCATTTTGTCTACCTATCGAGTCCTTACCAAGGACCTGGGATAGGCAGATGTGGATGTTTGATGGTATTACAAATATTGTCGCAGGATGGAAGCAGTTCCTAGTAACGCCGCCTTTTGCAATTGACTAATAGTGAATTTGTCAATGCCAATGGTGTTCAAGTGGTGCTCCAGTTGTTTTGGGATTGCACCCAAGGACCCTATTACTATTGGTACTACCCTTGCTTGCTTTTGCCACAGTCTTTCTATTTCTATTTGTAGGTCTTTGTATTTTGTTATCTTCTCCAGTTCTTTCTCGTCTATTCTGCTATCTCCAGGCACTGCCACGTCCACTATCCAGACTTTTTTGTCTTTCTTATCGACAATTGTTAAGTCTGGGGTGTTATGTTGCAGGTGCTTGTCTGTTTGAATTCTGAAGTCCCAGAGCAGTTTAATTTTATCATTTTCTATGACTTTCTCTATTTTAGGATCCCACCAGTTTTTGCTTACAGGCAAATGATATTTTTTGCAGATCTTCCAATGCACCATTGTTGCTACTTTGTCATGCCGCTGCTTGTAGTCAGTCTGTGCAATCTTCTTGCAACAGCTTACCAGGTGGTCCACTGTTTCTTCAGCTTCTTTGCATAGGCGGCACTTACTGTCTGTTGCTGTCTTCTCAATTTTGACTTTATATGCATTTGTCCTTAAGGCTTGATCTTGTGCAGCCAGAATTAGTCCCTCGGTCTCTTTCTTCAATTTTCCTGCTCTTAGCCATTGCCAGGTCTTGCTATTATCTGCTTTCCCAGTTATTTTTTTAGCGTACTGGCCATGTAGTGCTTTGTCTTCCCATGCCTCTATTCTGTTCTTCATTTGGTCTTTCTTGTAGGCCAGTTTGATCTCTCCAGTAATCAGTAAGCCTTCCTGATATACTAATTTCAGTGCATCTTCATCATTGTTCTTCAGATATTCTTCCAAAGCCATTTTTTCTTCTTCAACCATCTGATGATGAAGATGCACTGAAATTAGTATATCAGGAAGGCTTACTGACTACTGGAGAGACCAAATTATTATTATTATTATTATTATTATTATTATTATTATTATTATTATTATTATATTTTTATTATATGATAATGCACAGCTGATAAATACATCTTCAAGTAGAGAAAGATAATAGTCCTAGAATCATAGGTTGGCGCCTTGGAGGTCTTCTAGTCCAATTCCTCAGGTATTCTATACAACCATACTATGACGAAGATGATATGATTGGAAGATGCTATACTTGACAAAACAAAAGCACTGGAGAGTTTACAGATTGTTAACATGGTTTATTTAGCTAATTTCTAAATTGCATTGGGTGAACTCAGCATCTGTGGTTTATATACTTTAGTTTATGACTGAGCAGAATATATGAACCTGCAATGATGGCCTAGGTTTGATGGCTGGGGGCCAAATATAACATGAAGGCGGGTCCCAAGTAATAGTGATTGGGTAGATAAGACCAATTGAGTAAAGTTATTCCTGTTATCTGAATGGAAACAATTCTTTACATTGTTTAGGCATTTAATTATAGCAAGAAGTTGTACCCCAGGGATATGGGCTATTAAAGCCAAAAAAAAATCTGCCAGATTTGGGTGTAAAAATCCATTCAGCTGCAGAAGGGCAAAATGCTTTTCATGGCTCTCTGTGGTTATCCTTAATCTTGAAGTCCAGAGCTGATGTCCTTAGGGTATAAGACAACAAGAAAATTCATGGGCTGGGCTGGGTGGGGGGGGGGGGAAGCAAATTCTGAGCTGTGTGCAGGCCAGGATCTCTATGTGTGAAGCAGGCATTGCTTTCGGAGGCTTTAATTTTTTCATTTTAAAGCACTTCTCTTTAGGGGAGAAATGGCTGTTCCTCTCTGAAATGAAGCCAGAAGTGTTTCTCTGGAGGAATGATTTGCTATGCTTTGCTGCATGAATAGCCTCCAGCAGGTCTGTGTGTCTCTTTGTGTCTCTTTTTGCAATAGGAAGCAGCTGATCTAATTTTAGACCAACAAAAAGCCTAAGCATGGCAGAAGAGAAAAATGCCCCAATCAGCCAATTTTATTTGGTTTTACAATCTGATTCATGGGAAAAAGTATAATCTGGAGGAATGTTTCCTTACCCACAAAGAAAGCTGGCAAGCAAGTGGTAAAGAATTCTTGTTTTGCAAGCTGACAGAAGCTCTTGCAAGAATAAGCATGTGATAAATTAAAGCGGATCTTGCATATGGGAATGGAGCATGGAATCTGGAAAAAATGCAATTTGAACTTTGAGGAGGGGATTATTTTAATCAGTGGAACTACTATTTCATCTGCATTCCCCACTTACTGCCAACAGTCTGGTGTTCAGGGGCAAATATATTAAGTTCCATTTAATGATGGGAAAAACTAAGGCAGTTTGCTTATTTTATCATTAACAAATTGTGCAAACCCTCAAAACCTGTTAATTCGTAAGATGATTGTATGTTGTGTGAACAAAGCCATAGAAAGAGTTAAGCTCAAGTAGACAGAGAAAAGCAAAAATGCAGCTTTTGAGATGGGTCACAATAATTTGGTACTTAACAACTCTGTCTATGAGTAGAATGTGTTGCATCCTATTGGCTGTTTGGAAAGCATCAGGCATTGCCTATTTTTCATTTAAAGGTAGAAGTCAAATTGCAAGTTTTTGTTTTTTACACTCCACCCCTGCAAAAAAATAAATAAAGAAAAACCATGAAGAATCATGCAAGTTTGCGAGACTGCCTACTACCTCATAGTTCCCTTTGTCCGGTTAGATCCCACAGGCTGGGCCTCCTTCAGGTCCCGTGGCCCAAGCAGTGCCATTTGGCAGGGCCGCAGGGGAGGGCTTTCTCTGTGATGGCGCCCACGTCTTGGAACCAGCTCCCCCCGGAGATTAGGACCGCTCCCACCCTGTTGGTTTTCTGCAAGCTGCTTAAGACTTGGCTTTTCTGGCAGGCCGGGGTTTATAAAATCTGACCCCTGGATGAATGTTACTATATTGTTTGTCTTGTTAAGTTATATTGTGTTTTTATTGTTAGCCGCCCGGAGTCCTGCGGGAATGGGGCAGTCTATAAATTTTAATAAATAAATAAATAAATAAACAAACAAACAAACAAAGCCATAGAAAGAGATAAGCTTAAGTAGACAGAGAAAAGCAAAAATGCAGCTTTTGAGATGGGTACAATAATTTGGTACTTAACAACTCTGTCTATGAGTAGAATGTGCTGCATCCTATTGGCTGTTTGGAAAGCATCAGGCATTGCCTATTTTTCATTTAAAGGTAGAAGTCAAATTGCAAGTTTTTGTTTTTTACACTCCACCCCTGCAAAAAAATAAAGAAAGAAAGAAAGAAAAACTGTGAAGAATCATGCAAGTTTTTCCAATTCTCCAGATTGCAGAATTGTCTAATTCTATTATCTTGTTGATCTCTTCTGCCTGGAAGTATTAAATTTTGTGAAATGCTCAACCTCTACTTTTATAGGTATGCAGGCCAGTTTTATGAGTGTTGACTTGGGAATAAGATCTACTTAATCCAAAGTGGTTTTAAAGAGTTTCTTCAGGCATGGAGCTTTTGTAACCACATTTTTTTCTAGTCTGCCAATGAACATCTGTCTTATAGATAAGGCATGAAAAGAGCTCCTCTAACAATTCCTTTACAAGCCAATGATACTACTTTTTTTTAGTGCTGAAGTAAACACTAAAACACTTCGTATGGCTTTCCCACCCACATTGCTCACTGATGACTAAATTTAACCATGCATGAGTGAATAAATAGGGTATGTCAGTATTTCAGGTGTCAGTAACCTATTCCTGCTTTTCTCTTCTCTCAGAAAGCTGTAGCAGGAGAATATCTAATGCAATGTTCAAAGGTTTCCTTGTACATATGAACAAGATTACATTTCTAAAATAGGAAAGTCAGCGTGGTGGGAAAATATTTGAGATGAGGGAGGGAGAAAAACAGGCAAGAGGAGGTGTCACCCTTCGTGAAGAATGAAGAAATGCACCATAGCCTGGAAGTGGCCACAACATGGCCCTCACCTACTTCACATATCTGGCTTCGTGGGCTCTGGGGGAGGGGATGCCATGAGTCAATGTTACCTGCGCAATGCCGCCCAGCCCCAGCCTGCCTGGTTTTGGCAGGCAGCAAGGTGCTCTCCTCACAGCACCGAGAGGTTGAGCTGGGCGGTGCGAAGCTCGTCAGCTTTGCACCTTGCTGCCTACTGAAACTGGGCAGGCTGGGGGCTAGGCAGCATTGCACTTCTCATCAGATTCGCACCGCCCGGCTGCTTACAAAAACAAAGCAGGCTGGAGGCTGGTTGGCGTTGTGCTTCTTTTTGGATTTGCGCCACCTGGCTCATCCTCTTGGAACTGTGAGGAGAGCGCTCCATGCCTGCCGAAACCCCTCCCCCAGAGCCCATCAAGCCGGATATGTGAAGTAGACGAGGGCCATTTGCTGGCCACTTCCAG